>NC_137800.1:88359356-88664798 GCF_963383645.1 Muscardinus avellanarius | reverse complement strand
GGGTTCCATCCCCTGTACAGCAAAAAAAAAAAAAAAAAAGAAAAAAAAAGAAAGAAAGAAAGAAAGAAAGAAAGAGTTGTGCTGCAGGCCTGTTATCCTGGTGTGTTTGTTTGTTTGTTTGTTTGTTTGTTTATTTATTTATTTATTTATTTATTTATACTGGCAGTTGAACCCAGAGACATTCTTCCTTCGAGCTACACCCCCAGCCTGATTTTTTTCTTTCTTATTTGGAAACAGGGTCTCAATAGGTTAATGAGAGTCTCACTACTTGCTGAAGCCGTCCTCAAACCTAAGATCCTCCTAAGTCTAAGTCTCCCAAATACAGGTGCATGCCACCACCCCCCCCCCTTTTTTTTTTTTCAGAACTGGAGATGGAACCCAGGGACATTCCAAGCTATACTCCTGGTCCTATATTTTATTCTTTATTTGTGAAACAGTCTCACTGAGTTGCAAAGGGCCTCACTAAGTAGCTGAGGCTGTCCAGGAACCACGATCCTCCTGTCTCAGCCTCCCGAATGCTGGGATTACAAGTGTGCTTGCTATCACACCAGACTCCACACCCGATTTTTGTTTTGTTTTGGTACTGGGGATTGAACCCAGGGGCCTTCTACTTTGAAGCCACATGTCGCCAGTTCTTTTTATTTTTAGCTTTGAAACTGGATCTTGCTAAATTGCTAAGGCTGGCCAGGAAACTGCAATCCTTCTGTTTCGGCTTCCCACACACTGGGATTACAAGCCTGCACCACCACACCAGGCTGTGCTCTTTTATTCAACCTACATATAGGAGGTGTCAGGTGTCAGGTGTCCTCCATTACTCTGACTTTTCTCCATTATCGTATTTTATTAGGGTTTGGTGTGTGTGTGTGTGTGTGTGTGTTGCGGTTCTGCCTCTGAACTATACCCCCAATGCTATTTTTGGGGGGGTCAGGGATGGAACCCAGGGGCATTCAACCTCTTAGCTACACCCCCTGCCCTGTTTTTTATTTTTTATTTGGAAACAGGGTGTCACTGAGTTGCAGAGGGCCTCACTAAGTAGCTGAGGCTGTCCGCGAACCACGATCCTCCTGTCTCAGCCTCCCGAAGTGCGCCACCAGGGCTCCAATAACATTTTTTAAGTTTCATTCCTCCGGAAGCTGGAGTGAGACGAGGCTCCAGAGGTGCCTTCGTCGCGTATTTCTTCCTTCCGGCTCATCTTCCTGGGTGCGCCTTTGGGGTCGGTTTCTCCCATCTTCACCCTCCCGGGACACCCCGCGACCCGATGATTCTTGGATAGCCCGGGCAGTAGCAGGAACCCGGCTGCGGGGCTCTGCCTCGGACCTCATGCTGGGGACTGGAGCCGGCGGCGCGGGGACGCGCAGACCCCGAGCCCGGGCGTGGAGGCCAGGCCGGCGGCGGGCGGGGAGGACCGGCGGGGAGGACCGGCGGGGAGGACGAACGGGGAGGACGGGCGGGGAGGACGGGCGGGGAGGACCGGCGGGGAGGACGGGCGGGGAGGACGGGCGGGGAGGACGGGCGGGGAGGACGGGCGGGGAGGACGGGCGGGGAGGACGGGCGGGGAGGACGGGCGGGGAGGACGGGCGGTGCGGAGACGCCGCTTCCCGGATCCTCCGGGGCACCGGGCTGAGAGCCCACCGAGCCGCTGCTGTGCTGTGCGCAGGGCCCTCTCTCCGGATGTCTGCGAGTACCACGTCTTTCCCATCTTGGAAAATGATACCACCAGTGGGCAAACCTACCCCACTCACTCCCTTTACCCCGCACTGACACCAAATCCGTCCAGTCTTCCTTGGAAAGCCTCCCTGCCTCTCTTCTGCAAGACCAGGCCCCACGGCCTTGTGCCTGGATCAGGAATAGCTTCCTATTTCCCCGGTCTCTCTCTCCTCTCTCTCTCTCTCTCTCTCTCTCTCTCTCTCTCTCTCTCTCTCTCTCTCTGTATTGGGAATTGAACCCAGAGGTATTATACCTTCTGACTACATCTCCAGCCCTATTTATGTATGTATGTATGTATGTATGTATGTATGTATGTATTTATTTATTTTTGGTGGTACTGGGGTTCCTGGAAACCCTTCTACCTCCGGGCTACACTCCCAGACCTATTTGATACTTTTTTTTTAAATTTGGAACCTGTGCGATCCTCCTGTCTCGGCCTCCCAAGCGCGGGGATTACAAGCCTGCACCACCACCCCGGCTTCCAGCCCTATTTTTTAAATTTATTTTTATTTTTTATTGGTTTTTATTTCATATTATTTTATTTTTGCGGTACTAAGGATGGAAGCCAGGGGCATTCTACCTCCGAGCTCCACCCCCAGCCCTATTTTTCATTTTTTATTTTGAAACAAGGTTTCACTGAGTTGCAAAGAGCCTCACTAAGTATCTGAGGCTGTCCACAAACCACGACCCTCCTCCTGTTTTAGCTTCCCAAATGCTGGGATTACAGGCGTGAGCCACCGCCTGGCTTTGTTTGTTTATGTCCTACCAGGGACATTCTACCTCCAAATTCCACCTCCAGGCTTTTTTTTTTTTTTTTTTTTTGCGGGTCTGGGGATGGAACCCAGGGGCATTCTACCTCCGAGCTACACCCCCTGCCCTATTTTTTATTCTTTATTTTGAAACCAGGTCTCACTGAGTTGCGGAGGGCCTCATTAAGTAGCTGAGGCTGTCAGCAAACCCTGATAGCCTGGTCTCAGCCTCCCGAATGCTGGGATTACAAGTATGCAACACCACGCACAGCTCCCCTGCCCTATTTTTTATTCTTTATTTTGAAACCAGGTCTCACTGAGTTGCGGAGGGCCTCACTAAGTAGCTGAGGCTGTCAGCAAACCCTGATAGCCTGGTCTCAGCCTCCCAAATGCTGGGATTATAAGAGTGGGACACCACCACGCCCGGCTTTTATATTCTTTATTTTGAAACAGGGTATCATTGAGTTGCAAAGGGCTTCACTAAGTAGCTGAGGCTGGCCTCGAACCTCAATCCTCCTGTCTCAGCCTCCCAAATGTGGGGATTACAAGTATGTGTCACCATGCCCGGCTCTCTTAATTCTCCAGTGTGTGAGCATCTTGTACAAGAAATCAGACCGCCTTACTACTCGGCTGAAATCCCTCTGGTCAGTGGGGTCCACTGTCCAGGGGCCAGCATCGTGCAATCTTGTTGACCAGTAGCCGGTGCCTGTTCAGATCAGGGACTTTGTACACTGTTAATCCCCAACACCTGGTGCAGTGTTTCCAGAAACACCTCTTGAGTGACTATGACCGTTCTCCCTCCTATTCTTCTATTTTTGGGTCTCTGCCCCAAGCCAGGATGTTAGGACCCAGAGTGGCTGTGGGTGAGGACGCTCTGACCTTCTGGCTGTTCCGGAACTCACGTCTCTCTCCCTCCTCTGGGCCAAGCTCCCTTCCGCCAATATAAGCGCCAGCTGCAGGCTGGAGGACAGTCATGCATTTCATGGCAGGCCCAGCAGGGAGCCCAAGTTTGGGGCTCCACCACACCCCCCAAGCCCTCTACAGCGTGCTGGTCATGAGCGTGGTGTTTGGTAAGTGACTCCCAAGGGTGTTAGAAAGGCATCCTGACTTCCTGGAGAGCTTGCCCAGACTTTCAAACCCACACTTTGGGTGTCTGGCACATCTGCCCAGGAGGCTCAGGTAAAGCCAGGCAGCAGGAAGGAGACGGTGGGCTGGTGTGAGAAAATGCCTGGAGAGCCGAGGGGCTGTGCTCAGCCCGAGGGGGATTTCTAGTCTCGCTCAAGAGCAGTGACCTGAACAGAGCCGCTGAAGGGATCCTCTCCAAATCAGGACAGCACAGAAGAAGAAGGGCTGGGAGCGGACACGCCTGATTACAGAAACAGAATCCACAGGTGAAAACAGGCTGGGTGGTGTACACCTGTAATCCCAGGACTTGGATGTTGAGACAGGAGGATCGCAGGTTCCCCGCCAGCCTCAGCTACTTAGTGAGGCCCTCTGCAAGTTAGTGAGACTCTGTGTCCAATAAAAAATAAAATAGGTTCCAGGCATGGTGGTGCACGCTTATAATTCCAGTATTTGGGAGGCTGAGACAGGAGGATCGTAGGTTCACAGCTGGCTCCAGATACTTAGTGAGGCCCTCTGCAACTTAGTGAGATCCTGTTTCAAAATAATTAATAAAAAAAATAGGGCTGAGGGTGTAGCTCAGAAGTAGAATGCCCCTGGGTTCGATCTCCAGTTCTCCAAGTAAATGAATAAATTAAATAAAATACGGCTGAGGATATAGCTCAGAGGTAGAATTCCCTGGGTTCAATTGCCAGTAACACACACACACACACACACACACACACACACACACACACACACACACTCCACAGGGTAAAACAAAGCTAAATCCAGTTTGATAACCTCAATTAGCTGCAAGACACCACCTACAGAGAAACAGAATTCCAAGTGTTTGTTTAGCATTTGCCTCTGCCTAACACGGAGATCACGAGATCACGCATTAAGCTGTGGTCCGGGTGAAAGGCCTTAGGAAGAGGGGATGTATATGCCTGGGGTCGGGGAGGACAGTGGAGAATGAGGGGTTTGCTGAACATTTACTACGGGCCCATCCTGTAATAGGATCGCTAAAACAAAACACGTGGCCTAAGCTGCTTCACGTCCCCTGTCACACGAGGCAGTCTTCCTAGCTTGCGATAACACTCATTTTCACCCCTGAGCACTGTGGTTTAGGAAAGCACGCTCAAAACCAGACAGACACAGTGGTGCTCGATGGTAACCCCATACTCAGGAGGCCAAGACAGGAGGATCACAGGTTCCAGGCCAGCCTCAGCAAGTTAGGGGAAATCTCAGCAACTTAATGAGACCCTATTTTTTTTTCTTTTCTTTTCTTTTATTATTTTTGGGGTGTGTGGCACTGGGGATTGAGCCGAGAGACCTCCTACCTCTGAGCTACACTCCCAGTCCTATTTCATTTTTTATTTTGAAACAGGGCCTTAATAAGTTGCTGAAACTGGCTTTCAAATCTGTGATCTCCTGTCTCAGCCTCCCAAATACAAGGATTACAAGTGTGAGCCACCACACCAGCTTAGGTTTTTATTTATTTATTTATTTATTTATATGTATTTATTTATTTATTACTGGGGTCTACCTCCAAGCTACAACTCCAGCCCTATTTTTTATTTTTATTATTATATTTTTGTGTGTGGCACCAGGGATGGAACCCAGGGGCATTCTACCTCTGAGCTACATTCCCAGTCCTATTTATTATACTTTGTTTTGAAACAAGGCCTCACTAAGTTGCGGAGGGCCTCACTAAGTAGCTGAGGCTGGCCGGGAACCTGCGCTCCTCCCGTCTCAGCCTCCCAAATACTGGGATTACAAGCATGCACCACCACACCCGGAATTTTTATTTTTATTTTGTAACAAGGTCTCCATAGGTTGATGAGAGTCTCATTATTTGCTGAGGCTGTCCATGAATCTTGGATCCTCCTGTCTCAGCCTCCCAAGTACTAGGATTATAGGTATGAACCACCACACCCAGCTTAAAAGATTTATTCTTTTTTTTTTTTTTTGGTGGTACTGGGGATGTAACCCAGGGACCTTCTACCTCTGGGCTACATTCCCAGACCTATTTTATACTTTATTTGGAAACAAGGTCTCACTAAGTTGCTGAGAGCCTCACTAAGTAGCTGAGGCTTTGAACCTGCGCGATCCTCCTGTCTCAGCCTCCCAAGCAGGGGGATCACAAGCGTGCACCACCACGCTCGGCTAGATTTATTCTTTTTTTGGAAAAAAAATTATTTTGTGTGGTACTATAAACCTTTATTAATTAACTAATTAATTATTTTTTGCTACTGGGGATGAAACCCAGGGGCATTCTACCTCCAAGCTATACCCCCAACCCTATTTTTTTGTTTTATTGTTTATTTTGAAGCAGGGTCTCACTGAGTTGCAGAGGACCTCAGTAAGTAGCTGAGGCTATCTGTGAACTGCAATCCTCCGGTCTCAGCCTCCCAAGTGCTAGGATTACAAACGTGTGCCACCACACCCGACTTATTTTTTAATTTTGAAATAGTGTCTAGCTAAGTTGTCAAGGCTATCCTTGAACCTGTGATCCTCCTGTCTCAGGCTCCCAAGCACTAAGATTATAGGCATGTGCCACTGTACCCAGCTGAGACTGGGGATTTTTAATAAGGACTAAAGCTTTGATATATTAAACTAGGTGGCTTTAAAGCATCAGTTATTTTGGGAACAGGGCATGGTGGGCACATGCCCATAATCCCAGTGTGTGGGAGGCCAAAACATCCATCACAAGTTCAAGGACAGCCTCAGCAATTAGACTCTCATCCATCTAGCAAGACCCTGTTTCAAAATTGCCGGGCATGGTGGCACACACTTGTGATCCCAGGCATTCAGGAGGCTGAGACAGGAGGATCACAGTTCAAGGACAGCCTTAGCTACTTAGTAAGCCCCCCTGCAACTCAGTGAGACCCTGTTTCAAAATAAAAAAATAAGCCGGGCGTGGTGGCGCACGCTTGTAATCCCCGCGCTTGGGAGGCGAAGACAGGAGGATTGCGCTGGTTCAGAGCCAGCCTCGCTGGCCTAAGAGACCCTGTTTCCAAATAAAAAAAATACAAAATAGGTCTGGGAGTGTAGCCCAGAGGTAGAAGGGCTTCCAGGAACCCCAGTGCCACAAAACAAAACAAAATAAAAAAATAAAGAATAAAAAATAGTGCTGGGGGCGCAGCTCAGAGGTAAAATGCCCCCGGGTGCCATCCCCAGTACCAAAAATTACAGTCAAATAAAAGAATAAAATAGGGCTGGAGTGTAGTTTGGAGGTAGGATGTCCTTGGGCTCCATCCTAATGCCACACACACACAGCACCAGTGATGGGCGGATGGTTTTCTGAGGCGGGGAGGGAACGGGGGCCCACCAGGCTGCAGTGAACCGCGACAGGCCCGCTGGCCTTGCTTCTCTGTGACCCAGGTGAGCTCACTCAGGTCGGCCAAGGCGCCTCTCAACAGCTGGCTCTCCCCAAACTGCTGCGCTGCTACCGCTGTCTCCTGGAGACCAAGGAGCTGGGCTGCCTCCTGGGGTCCGACATCTGCCTCACCTCAGCGGACAGCAGCTGTATCACCCTGCACATAAAGAACAGTAAGCGCCTTCTCCCACCCTGCGCCTCTCCACACAGCCTCCCCAGCGCCCTTTCCTATTTTATGTAGTTATTTATTTTGGGACTCGGAATTGAAGCCAGGGGAATCATATCTCTGAACTACCCCCCAGCTCTTTTTTGGTTTCTTTTTGTTTTTTATTTTGAAACAGAGTCTCATTAGCTAGGCATGGTGGCACACACCTGTAATCCCAGTACATGGGAGACTGAGACAGGAGGAGCGCAGGTTTAAGGCCAGCCTCAGAAATTTAGCAAGATCCTGTTTCAACATTAAAAATAAAAAGTTCTGGGGCTGTAGCCTGGAAGTAGAATGCCCCTGGGTTCAATCTCCAGTACCAAAAAAAGAAAGAAAGAAGGAAAGAAAGAAAGAAAGGAAGAAAGAAAGAAAGAAAGAAAGGAAGAAAGGAAGAAACAAGTTCTCTCTAAATTGCTAAAGCTGTCTTCCAACCTCCTATCTCAGTCTCCCAAGTACTGATATCACAGGCATAAGAAGCCCTGGCTTCTTTTATTAATTAATTAATTAATTTATTTATTGTGGCACCGGAGATTGAATCCAAGAGCATTCTACCTCCAAGTTACACCCTAGCCCTGTTTTATTTCTTCTTCTTCTTCTTCTTCTTCTTCTTCTTCTTCTTCTTCTTCTTCTTCTTCTTCTTCTTCTTCTTCTTCTTCTTCCTCATCATCATTATTATTATTATTATTATTATTATTATTTTATTTCCGGTACTAGAGATGGAACCCAGGGACATTCTACCTCTGAGCTGCACTCCCAACCCTATGTTTATTCTTTCTTTCTTTCTTTCTTTCTTTCTTTCTTTCTTTCTTTCTTTCTTTCATTTATTTATTTTTGTGGTACTAGGGACAGAACCCAGGGGCATTCTACCTCCAAGCTATACCCTCAGCCCTATTTTTTATTCTTTATTTTGAAACAGGGTGTCACTGAGTTGCAAAGGGCCTCGCTTAAGTACCTGAGACTGGCTGCCAACTGCGATCCTCCTGTCTCAGCTCCCCGAATGCTGGGATTACAAGTGTGCGCCACCACACCCAGCTTATTCTTTTTTTTTTTTTTTTTTTGCGGGTCTGGGGGTGGAACCCAAGGGGATTTGACCTCCGAGCTACACCCCCTGCCCTATTTTTTATTCTTTATTTTGAAACCGGGTCTCACTGAGTTGCAGAGGGCCTCACTAAGTAGCTGAGGCTGTCCGCGAACCGCGATCCTCCGGTCTCAGCCTCCCAAATGCTGGGATTACAAGCGCCCGGCCAGCTTATTTTTTATTTTGCAACAGGGTCTCACTGAGTTGTGGAGGGGCTTGCTAAGTAGCTGAAGCTGGCCGCGAACCAAATCCTCTGGTCTCAGTATCCCAAGTACTGGGATTACAAGCGTGTGCTGCCATGCCTAGTTTACTCCATCTTTTTTTTTTTTTTTTTTTCGGTGGTGGTACTGGGGTTCCTGGAAGCCCTTCTACCTCCAGGCTACACTCCCAGACCTATTTTTACATTTTTATTTGGAAACAGGGTCTCCTAAGCCAGTGCGTGCGGCTGGCTTCGAACCTGCGCGATCCTCCTGTCTCTGCCTCCCAAGCACGGGGATGACAAGTGTGTGCCACCACGCCCGGCTTACTCCATCTTTAAATGACTGTTTTCCTCCAGTCTTCCATGGGAACCTTCAGAGTTCCATGGCTAGGAACTCACTGGCCCCTATCTACTCCTGCCCAATCCTAGGGTCGTTTCTTTGGTCCTAGGGCAGGGAGGAGGGCTAATAATGATAAATCTAAGCTGTGTATGATGACGGACACCTGTAATCCCAGTACTTGGTATGTGAGATAGGAAGATCACAGGCTCAGCAACATAGCAAGATTCTCAGTAAACTAGCAAGACCCTATTTCAAAATAAAATAAGTCAGGCCTGGTGGCACATGCATGTCATTACAGTGCTTGGGAGGCTGAGACAGGAGGATCACAGATTTGTGGCCAGCCTCTGCAATTTATTGAGGCCCTGATTAAAAGAAAGAAAGAAAGGAAGGAAAGAAAGAAAGAAAGAAAGAAAGAAAGAAAGAAAGAAAGAAAATAGAAGCTGGGCGTGGTGGCTCATGCTTATAATCCCCGTGCTTGGGAGGCTGAGACAGGAGGATCGCACAGGTTCGAAGCCAGCCTCAGCTACTTAGTGAGGCTTCTAGCAATTTAGTGAGGCCCTGTTTCCAAATAAAATATAAGATAGGTCTGGGAGTATAGCCCGGAGGTAGAAAGCCTCTGGGTGCCACCCCCAGTAAAACACACACACACACACACACACACACACACACACACACACACACACAGGCCTGGAGTGGTGGTGCACATTTGTAATCCCAGCATTTGGAAAGCTGAGACAGGAGGATTGCAGGTTTGTGGCCAACCTCAGATACTTAGGCCCTTTGCAACTCAATGACATCCTGTTTCAAAATAAAAAACAAAAAATAGAGCTGGAGCCGTGTGTGGTGGCGCACGCTTGTAATCCCAGCATCGGGAGGCTGAGACCTGGAGGATCGCGGTTCGCGGACAGCCTCAGCTACTTAGTGAGGCCCTGTGCAACTCACTGAGGCCCTGTTTCAAAATAAAGAATAAAAAATAGGGTAGGGGATGTAGCTCAGAGATCAAATGCCTCTGGGTTCCACCCCCAGAGCTGCCAAATAAGTAAATAAATAAATAAATAAATAAATACAAATAAAGAACCTAAAGTAGAGTTGGGGGTGTAGCTCGGAGGTAGAATGCCCCTGGGTTCCACCCCCAGTACTGCAAGAAAAAAGAAAGAAAGAAGGAAAGAAGGAAAGAAAGAAAGAAAGAAAGAAAGAAAGAAAGAAAGAAAGAAAGAGGGCTGGGGGTGTGACTCAGAGGTAAAACATCCCTGGGTTTGATTTCTAGTACCACAAAAAGTTAACTAATTAATAAAGAATAAGAAGGGCCGGGGGTGTAGCCTGGAGGTTGGTAGAATGCCCCTGGGTTCAGTCCCCAGTGCCTCTCCACACGCTCGCGTGTGCACACACACACAGTAAGTGTGTTTGGAGTGGGCCGGGAGGGCTGGCTGAGCCTGTGGCCCCTCCGCAGACAGCGGCGCCGACATCATGGTGAGCGGCTGCCGCAGCAAGGAGCACATGGCCGACTGCTCGCACACGCGCCCGTCCCCCGTGTTCGGCTTCTGGATATTCTCCCGCTGCTGCTTCCTGGACATGTGCAACGACCCTGACAACAGGCACCTCTACATGCCTTAGGACACGGGCCGGGCGAGCTCGCCAGTCTCCCTCCGCCTTCTGCCCAGCTCAGCCAGGGCTCCTCAGGCCGCAGCAGCCCTCCCTGCCTCCCCCCAGGCGGCCGCTTCCTCTTGGTGGGTGTCCCCAACACCCCTACTTCTACTCTGCCCCCACACTGGCTTCCTCTCTGGCCCAAACTGCCCCCGTGTTCCTCCAAAATAAATCTGTGTGCAAAGCGCCTGTTTGTTTCTGTCTTCTGGTGGAGGCGGACCTGTCTGGCTGCCCAGTCCTGGGGACAGGTAAGGGCTCCCAGCTCTGCTCCCGCCCACCCCACTTACCTCTGACTCCGCTGTAGGCATAAGGTGAAGAGGAATAGCCAGGTGTGTGGCGCACACTTGTGATCCCAGTGCTTGGGAGGCTGAGACAGGATTCAGGTTCGCGGCCAGTCTCAGCTACTTAGGGAGGCCCTCTGTGACTTAGTGAGACCCTGTTTCAAAACAAAGAATGAAAAATAGGGCTGGGAGTGCAGCTCAGGGGTAGAATGCCCCTGGGTTCAATCTACAGTACTGAAAAAAAGAAAAAAGCCCTTTTACAGCAAGAGCTAGAAGGTTAGTGGGCATCCTTTGAAGTGTCAGACCAAAGCTGGGTGTAATGGTACAGGCTTGTAATCCCAGTAGTTGGGAGGCCGAGACGAGAACTCCAGGTTCAAAGCCAGCCCAGCAACTTAGTGAGGCCGTCAATAATTAATAAGACCCTGTTTCCAAATAAGAAATAAAATAGGTCTGGGGATGTAGCCTGGAGGTAAAAGGCCCCTGAGTTCCATTCCCAGTACTACACACACACACACACACACACACACACACACACACACACACAAATAAATAAAGAAAGAAGTGTCAGACCAGAGCCAGCAGAGGCTGGAAGGGAGGCCCAGAGAGCCAGGCTGGACAGAGGGGAGCTGTGAAAGGTCCAGGCCCCGGGAGAATGCGGTGGGCGAGAAGGACTCTCAGGGACACCGGGCCCAGCAGAGCCCCCGACTCCAATCCCCAGGTTCAGCGCCCCTATTTAGGGCCCTTAGCAAGTTTCTCAGTTTCGGGCCTTGGGTTCCTCAGCCTGAGACTGTCTTTCAGTTTGACCAGCTAGGGCTGTGTGCGCCTGGGCTGTTCTCTGCCTTCTACTGAAGTCACACACGAGTCAAAGGGAAAGGCGGGCCCAGCCAAGGGGACAGGGCACCCGGAATTTGCTTTTCCGCTGTTGCTGTAGTACTGGAAATTGAAGCCAGGGGGCCACTGAGCTACACCCCCAGCCTTTTTTATTTTTTCCTTTAAGGAGGGTCTCCCTAAATTGCTCAGGCTGGCTTTGAACCTGCCATTTTCCTGTCTCTGCTTCCCAAATACTGGGATTGCAGGCGTGTGGCACCGCGCCTGGCTTGGAATCTCTCTGTGCCTCCAACTGCCTCGTGACCTAAAAATGAACATGGGTATCTGCCCAACCCAGCCCATTGAGGTTCATCTGCAAGGTATTGTAGATATAATAGTACATGCTGTATACCGCCATTTCCATCAAACACCCAAAATGTACCCAAGCTGCTGTGAGGACAGTGGCTACCGGAAGGCCAGGAGGGGCTGGGAAAGGGGCATGAGGGTACCCTTGGGTGCTGCTAAAGAGGTGTGTGTGTGTGTGTGTGTGTGTGTGTGTGTGTGTGTGTGTGTTACTAGGGATTCTACCTCTTGGCTACACACCTGTAGTCCTTTTAATTTTTATTTTGAAAGAATCTTGCTATGTTGCAGAAAGTCTAAGTTGCTGAGGCTGGCTTTGAACCTGGGATCCCAGGCCAGGTGTGGTGGTGCACGCTTGTAATTACAGTATTTGGGAGGCTGAGACAGGAGAATTGCAGGTTCAAGGCCAGCCGCAGCTACTTCATGAGGCCCTCTGCAGCTTAATGAGACACTGTTTCAAAATAAAGAATAAAAAATAGAGTGGGGTATAGCTGGAGGTAGAATGACCCTGGGACCCATCTCCAGTACTGCAAGAAGGAAGGAAGAAACGAAAGGAGGAAGGAAGGAAATAGATTTGGGGGAGTATAGCTTAGAAATAGAATGCCCTGGGCCTGCCTTTCTTTCTTTCTTTCTTTCTTTCTTTCTTTCTTTCTTTCTTTCTTTCTTTCTTTCTTTCTTTCTTTCTTTCTTTTTGGTGGTACTGGGGTTCCTGGAAGCCCTTGTACCTCGGGCTACACTCCCAGACCTATTTTATACTTTTTTATTTTTGGAAACAGGGTCTCTTAAGCCAGCGCGGCTGGCTTCGAACCTGCGCAATCCTCCTGCCTCCACCTCTCAAGCATGGGGATTACAAGCGTGCGCCACCATGCCCGGCCAATGCCCTGGGTTTCTAAAAAACAAAACAAAACAAAAAACTTTTAATCCTCCTGTCTCAGCCTCCCAAATCCTGGGATTACAGGCATGTGCCACCACACCTGGCTTACTAAAGATTTTTATGTTGACCAAAGGGCTGGTTATACAGGTATGTAGGTGACAAATCAAATCCATTTTCTGATTCATTGAAGTTTCTACGCTTTGCCAAAAAGGCTTAAAAAATAAATGGGCCCCCAGGTGCATGCTTTCCCCAGGGCATGTGTCTTTGTGTGCGTTCATATCTGCACGCAGCCCCTCAAGTGCAAGGCACGGTCCCTCCTTGACAGGTGACCAAGGTGAGGCTGCCAGAGGCAGACTGGTGCCAGCCCGCTGGGTGTGGGCCTCCCAGCCACACAGCCACAGTGCTTCTCAGCAAAGACTTCATAGGCCCGCTGGGCTCGCTCCTCCAGGAGTCCTGGGCTCAGCGTGGAGCCTGGCTCAGGGCAGTGTGTGCCCACTGCCTGTTGAGTGTGTATGGGGTTGGCTTGAGTGTCTGTTATTGCTTTTTTTTTTTTTTTTTTGAGGTTCTGGGGATGGAACCCAGGGGCATTCAACCTCTGAGCTACACCTCCTGCTCGATTTTTAATTCTTCATTTTGAAACAGGGTCTCACTAAGTAGCTGAGGCTAGCCGCAAACTATGATCCTCCAGTCTCAGCCACCCGGATGCTGGGATTACCAACATGCGCCACCAGGCCTGGCTTCTTGGCAGTTTTATCTTCCCTTAGAGGTGAAAAGCCACCTGTTTAGCTTCTAGGTTTTGCAGGTATGTTCAAGGGTGGGGACGAGGCTTAACCCTTGCGCTTTGATCTTCAGCTGAGCGCAGGGTGGAGAAGGATGTGTTGCCTGAGAGGAAGCAAAAGGCCAAGCAGAGTGGGCAGGACTCTGCGATCCCGTTTGAACCCACACTTAACTTTTTACCCTGTCTATGGGAGCCCACAGCTGCGTCTGACCCCATAAATAATGTGACGCGGATTTAGACTGTTATCAATTTATTGTTGCAGGAAACAGGGGGGACATGGGAGAGAGCAGGACCCCTACTCTTCCCACTAGGAGCCCCACCCAGGGTGTCAGCACTCAAGGAGCTGAAATGCACCAAGACAGGACAGAGGCAGGGAGGCTGACGGGGAGAGGGATGCTGGTGGCTAGGGCAGGGGCACCAGGCTACCACATCAGAAGGCTGCGGCCTCCCCCTCCTCCTCTCTGCTGCAAATGAAGTCCGACAGCAAGTCTTAGAGACAGGCATCAGGAGATGGGGACATGGCAGGTGGCCAGGCGGAGGGGGAGGTGGTGGGACCCTCAATGCCTTTCTGGGGTCAGCCTGGGCAGGGTTCACACTTGAGACCCTCTTCTGGGAGGAGGACTAGCACCAGGGTTCAGGAGAGGAAACTGAACCCCAGTCCCGGACGCGGTGGCCTGGAGACCACAGCACCATGGTGTGCAGGTGTTCTCAGAGGGCAGCAGGGTGGGGGCGTGGGGAGAGGTGCTGGGACAGAGTGGGAGCTGGGAAGGGGCAGGTGTCAGGCCCCAGCCCGGGGAAGGACCAGAAGCCCCGAGCTGTTGAGGAACAGGTAGATGCGGCGCAGACTAGCAATGGACAAGCCCAGCTCCGGGGACCGCGGCGTCAGGGGGTCCTGGCCTTCGGGCTCCACCCCTGCTTGGAAGCTCGGTGGGGGCAGAGAAAGGTTGAGGGCCTGGTAGAACTGGTAGAGCTGTGCGCCGGCCAGGGGCTGGGCTGGGGGCCTCCCGGGGGGCTCAGGCAGGGGGCTCTGGAGCTGGGGACTGGCCCAGGCATTGCAGTAGTCAAACTGGCAGCACTGGGCGCTGTACCAGTACTCCATGTACGTGGCGCGCTTCTCCTGGCAGCGGTAGTTGTTGTGCTGTCCGCAGCCTCGGATGTTAAAGCGAGTCTGGATCTCTGGAGGGAAGGGGCACAGGAGCACCTGGTAGCCACCTCCCACAGCCCCGGCCCGCCCGGCTCCTCGCACCGCCTCTCCCCACTCCCACTCCTGCCCTCGGCACCTTCAGCAGAGGCTGGCAAAGGTCAGTGGGCTTACAGCCAGAAGCCCCGCTCCTGCCTAAGCCCCCCGCTCCTCTCCCCAGGCCCATCAACAGCCCCTGCCGGGCTCCCTCACTTTCAATGACGGTGATCACCATGCACGGGGACGCGCTGCTGATGGTGCACTTCTCTGCGCCCGTGAGGCAGCCTAGGTGAGGGTCTTCAAAGAGGCAAAAGTGGCAGGTCCGGACTTCGGGGACAGGAGCTGGGGATGCCAAGGAAGAGAAGGGCACCCAGCAGGGAGCCTGAGCACCCGGGGCCTGCCCCCTTCCCTGGACCCAGCCACCCCTTCCTCCCAGCCCTGGGCTCCACTCACCCTTTCCCACAGCGAAGCCCACGACCAGCACACCTACAAGCACATAGGCCTTCATTATGGAATTTGGGGGAGAAAGGTAGTTCCTGCAGGATTCCCTGAAACCCCAACTCCCTGGGACAACCCCCCTTGGTCCAGAGCTGGAGGGGGGGCAGTCTGAGCAGGAGCTGCGGTCACTGCAGTTATATTCCTGCCTGGGGCCGGATCCTAGCTGGGAGAGGAAGCTATTAACTTGGCAGAAGGGACGGCATGTGCTCACCCACAAGGTCTGGTTCCTGAGTGTGGGAGCGGCAACCCAGACGGGCATTACCTGGGCACGATCGCACTTTTATCTGCTGGCTATCCAACTTGCCCCCAAACACCCATTTCATCCCTTCAAGAGCCCATTTCTGTTACCATCTACCGCCCCCCACACAACAGGATCAACTCCCATCGCGCCGGGAGACGCTGGCTGCAGACAAGTCCCCCACCCTTCTGAGATGAGCATGTCTCACTGAGAAATACTTCTAATTCTGTACCTTTTCCCTCTCCATCCTGAATGATCCTATTTAAGACTTGCATTCCCTTTAAAAACCCAAACTGATAGCCGGGCATGGTGGTGCACGTTTGTAATCGCAGCACTGCTTGTAATCCCAGCATTGGGAGGCCGAGACGTTCGCAGACAGGCTCAGCTACCTAGTGAGGCCCCCCAGAACCCAATGAGACCCTGTTTCAAAATAAAGAATAAAAAATAGAGCAGGGGGTATAGCTCAGAGGTCGAATGCCCTTGGGTTCCACCCCCAGACCCGTAAAAAATTAAAAATAAATAGCAAAACTGAAATATAACGGTACCCGGTATGGAGATTTCATCTATTTTTTTTTTTTTTTTTGGTGGTATCCCAGGGGCACTGTACCTCCAGGCTACACCCTCAGCCCTATTTTATAATCTTTTTATATTTTGAAACAGGGTCTCGCTGAGTTGCAAAGTGTCCAAGTAGCTGAGGAAGTCCAGGAACCTCAAGTCTCCTGTCTCTGACAGGTTATGAGTGCACTGCCATGCCTGGCATATTTCTGTAGTTTGAAACCTGACTTTCCTTTTGCCATTGCACTGCTCCACACCTGATCTAGGGATTCTGCTCTGCCCTCAAGTACCCATGGTGCTGGTTTTCAACCTGGGAGGGCCCTGGGATCCAGCACCCACCCTCCCCTCCCCAATCCCAAGCACCAGCAGACTAGCTCTTGGCCTTTTCTTCCACTTTATTTCATATTCCCACCACAATAATGACTCCTTTAATTTAAACTAAAAACCATAGAGGGTTCCTTAAAGTGTGGCAGCAAAGGAATGAAGGTGTCGAAGACTGAGGGACACAGGAGGTGGGGATCAGCGAATCGTCTTGACTGGGCTCTTGAAGTTGCTGGCGGCTTGGAGCTGCAGTTGGTAGGCCATCGGATGGATCTTGAAGCCGTAGAGCCTGGGCAGGGGCAGAGGTCAGAGGCAGCAGGGTGAGCGCCTTCCCGCCCCTGCGCCCCCTCCGCCCCCCCCAGCTCAGCCTGGGCCTGCTCAGTGCTTAAGGGCCAGGGTTCCCAAGCTTCTTGTTCATGAGTATTTAAAGTATATCCTAGGCGGGCATGGTGGTGCTTGTAATCCCAGTACTTGGGAGGCTGAGGCAGGAGGATTGTGCAGATTTGCAACTTCAAAGCCAGCCCCAGCTACTTAGTAGGGCTCTCAGCAACTTAGTTTCCAAATAAAATAGACCTTGTTTCCAAATAAAATATAAAATAGGCTTGGGAGTATAGCCTGGAGGTAGAAGGCCCCTGGGTTCCATCCCCAGTACCATATATTTTTTTATGGTAATGGGGACTGAGCCCAGGGGCCTTCTACCTCCCAGGTAGCTATACTTTCAGACCTACTTTTTTCTTTTGGTGGTTCTGGGGTTCCTGGAAACCCTTCTACCTCTGGGCTACACTCCCAGACACCTATTTTTTATATTTTTATTTGGAAACAGGGTCTCTTAAGCCAGCGCAGCTGGCTTCGAACCTGCGCAATCTTCCTGTCTCCGCCTCCCAAGCGCGTGGATTACAAGCATGCACCACCACACCTGGCTACATTTTTATTCTTTATTTTGAAACAGGGTTTTGCTAAGTAACTGAGGCTGGTTTCGAACCTTAGATCCTCCTGTCTCAGCCTCCCATGTTACAGCTGTGCACCACTGCACTGAGCTGGAATTTGAAAAAATTTCTTTTTTGCAGGTCTGGGGATGGAACCCAGGGGCATTCGACCTCTGAGCTACACCTCTTTCCCCATTTTTTTATTCTTTATTTTGAAACAGGGTCTCAGCCTCCAGAATGCTGGAATTACAAACATGTGCCACCACACCCAGCTTGGAATTTGAATTTTACTGGATGTTTACATTTTTTTTTTTGGCAGTACTGGGATTGGAACCCAGGGGCATTCTATCTCAGAGCTATATCCTTCAGCCCTGTTTTCTTTTTTTTTTATTATTCTTTATTTTGAAACAGGGTCTCACTGAGTTGCAAAGGGCCTAATTAGCTGAGGCTGTACAGGAACAATGATCCTCCTGTCTCAGCCTCCCAAATGCTGGGATCACAAGCGTTTGCCACCATGCCTGTCCTTAACATACATTTTTAACTGGGTGGGTGCACAGCCTGTGATCCCAGTACTTGGGAGGCTGAGACAAGATGAGCGCAGTTTCGAAGTCAGCCTCCGCAACTTAGAGAGGCTCACATTAACTTAGCAAGATCCTGTTTCCAATTAAAAAAAAAAAAAAAAAAAAAAATATATATATATATATATATATATGGCTGGAGGTGTAGCTCAGAGGTAGAATACCCCTGAGTACAATCACCAATACCACATTAAAAAAAAATTCAGAGCCGGGCGTGGTGGCGCACGCTTGTAATCCCAGCATCTGGGAGGCTGAGACTGGAGGATCGTGGTTCACGGACAGCCTCAGCTACTTAGTGAGTCCTCTGCAACTTAGTGAGACCCTGTTTCAAAATAAAGAATAAAAAATAGGGCAGGGGGTGGAGCTCGGAGGTCAAATGCCCCTGGGATCCACCCTCAGACCTGCAAAAAAAAAAAAAAAAAGATTTCAAATTCCAAGCCAGGTGTGATGGTATATCCCTGATCCCTGTAATCCCAGTACTTAGGAGGCTGAGTAAGATAGGTTCAAAGATTCAAAGACAGCCCCAGCAAGTAGTGAGACTCTCATCAACCTAGCTAGACCCTGTTTCTAAGTGAGACCTTAGACTGAAAAAAAAAAAAATCATGCCCACGTGGTGGCACGTACCCATAATTGCAGCTATTCAAGAGGCTGAGGCAAAGCCAGGTGTGGTGGCATATGCCTGTAACCCCAGTATGTGGAAGGCTTAAACAAGAAGCTTGCAGGTTGGTCCTGAGCTACTTAGTGAGGCCCTCCACAACCTAGCGAGACCGTTTCAAAGTAAAGAATAAAAAAATAGGGCTGGGGTGTAGCTCCAAGGCAGAATGCCCCCTGGGTTCCATCCCCAGTACTGAAAAAAAAAAAGTCTGAGGCAGGAGGATCACAACTTGTTTTGGAGGGAGGGAGGCAGTACTAAGAATTGAATACAGGAATACTCTATCTATCACCCCCAGCCCTTCTTTAAAAAAAATTTGAAACAAGTTCTAGCTAAATCATCTCACATTAGGTTTACAGGAAGGTGACACTATCCACCAAGAGGATCTTATCTAACCGGGCGTGGTGGCGCACGCTTGTAATCCCAGTATTTGGGAAGCTGAGACAGAAGGATCCCACAGGTTCAAAGCCAGCCTCAGCTACCCAGTGAGGCTCTCAGCAACTTAGTGAGACCCTGTTTCCAAATAAAATATAAAATAGGTCTGGGAGTATAGCCCGGAGGTAGAAAGCCTCTGGGTTCCACCCCCAGTACCACACACCAAAAAATAAATAAATAAATAAAATAAAGAATAAAAAAATAGGGCAGAAGGTGTTGCTCGGAAGTCAAATGCCCCTGGGTTCCATCCCCAGTACTGAAAAAAAAAAAAAAAAAAAAAAAAGGCCAGGCGTGGTGGCGCACGCTTGTAATCCCCGCGCTTGGGAGGCGGAGACAGGAGGATCGCGCAGGTTCGAAGCCAGCCGCGCTGGCGTAAGAGACCCTGTTTCCAAATTAAAAAAATGTAAAAATAGGTCTGGGAGTGTAGCCCGGAGGTAGAAGGGCTTCCAGGAACCCCAGTGCCACAAATAAATAAATAAATAATAAAAATTAAAAAAAAGAGGATCATAGCCAGGCATGATGGACACGGCCAGGCATGATGGACACGCTTGTAATCACAGTGCTTGGGAGGCAGAGACAGGATGATCGCACAAGTTCGAAGCCAGCTTCAGCTACTACTTAGTGAGGCTCTCAGCAACTTGGACCGTTTCCAAATAAAATATAAAATAGGTCTGGGAGTATAGCCCGGAGATAGAAAAGCCCCTAGGTTCTACTGCCAGTAAAACACACACACACACACACACACACACACACACACACACACACACACACACACACACGATCATAACTAGCCGGGTGTGGTGGCACAAGCTCGTAACCCCAGCATTTGGGAGGCTGAGATAGGAGGATCGCAGTTCGTGAATCGCCTCAGCTACTTAGTGAGATCCTGTTTCAAAATAAAGAATAAAAAATAGTAAAAAATAAGGCTGGTGGTGTAGCTCAGAGGTAGAATGCCCCTGGGTTCCATTCCCAGTACTACAAAAAGAAAAAAGGAAAAAAAAGAGAGAATCATAATTCTGAGGCTGGCCTGAACAGTTTAGGGAGACTCCCGCTCAGAATTATTAAAAACAAAGGATGAGGGATGTAGCTCAGCAGCACAGTACCCCTGGGTTCAAGTCCTAGTACTTCAAAAGATCAAACAAGCCGGGCGCGGTGGCGCACGCTTGCAATCCCAGCACTCGGGAGGCTGAGACCAGAGGATCGCAGTTCCCAGCCAGCCTCAGCTACTTGTGAGGCCCTCTGCAACTCAGTGAGACCCGGTTTCAAAATAAAGAATAAAAAATAGGGCTGGGGTGTAGCTCGGAGGTAGATGTCCCAGGTTTGTATCCCTAGTACCGCAAAAAAAAAAAAAAAAAAGGAAGGGCCTGAGCCAGGCGTGGCACATGCCTATTCAAGGCCAGGCTGAGAATTTAGCCAAAGTCTTAGCAACCTACTGAGACCCTGTTTCTTTTTTTTGCTTTTTTCTTGTTTTTGTGGTACTGGGGGTAGAACCCAGAGGCTTTCTACCTCTGGGCTATACTCCCAGACCTATTTTATATTTTATTTGGAATCAGGGTCTCACTAAGTTGCTGAGAGCCTCACTAAGTAGCTGAGGCTGGCTTTGAACCTGTGCGATCCTCCTGTCTCAGCCTCCCAAGCGCAGGGATTACA
Organism: Muscardinus avellanarius; assembly: GCF_963383645.1. Taxonomy (NCBI): domain Eukaryota; kingdom Metazoa; phylum Chordata; class Mammalia; order Rodentia; family Gliridae; genus Muscardinus; species Muscardinus avellanarius. The sequence continues at coordinate 88,644,260 of NC_137800.1, read as the reverse complement.
AGTGTGCGCAACCACGCCTGGCGACCCTGTTTCAAAACAAAAAATAAGGCCAGGTGTGGTGGCACACTCTTGTAATCCCAGTACTCGGGAGGCTGAGATGAGGCTAAACTGGGAAGATGGCAGTTCACAGAGAGCCTCAGCTGGGGTCAGTTGTGATGGCGCACGCTTGTAATCCCAGTGCTTGGGAGGCTGAGACAGGAGGATTGCACAGGTTCGAAGCCAGCCTCAGCTACTTAGTGAAGCTCTCAGCAACTTAGTGAGACCTTGTTTCCAAATAAAGTATAAAATAGGTCTGGGCGTATAGATTGCAGGTAGAAAGCCTCAGGGTTCTACCCCCAGTACCACCAAAAAAAAAAAAAAAGGTATGGGGGTGTATCTCAGAGGTAGAATGTCCCTAGGTTCTACCCCCAGTACCACCCAAAAAACAAAAATAAAATAAATTTTAAAAAGCCAGATGTGGTAGAGCATGCTTATAATCCCAGTATTTGGGAGGCTCAGACAGGAGGACTGCCAGGTTTGCAACCAGCCTCAGCAACTTAGTGGGATCCTGTTTAAGAAATAAATGAAATAGGGCTGGGGGTATAACTCAGAGGTAGAATGACTCTGGGTTCCATTCCTAGTACCACACACATACACAAAAAGGGCTGGGAAGCTGGGTGTGGTGACATACACTTGTAATCCCAGCATTTGGGAGGCTGAGACAGGAGGATCATGGTTCACCAACAGCCTCAGCTAATACTCAGTGAGAGCCTTTGCAACTCAGTGAGACCCTGTTTCAAAATAAAGGATAAAAAATAGGGCTAGATGTGTAGCTCAGAGGTACAATGCCCCTGGGTTCCAACCCCAGCACCCCCCCCCCCAAAAAAAAAAAACCGACAGGGCTGGGTGTGTAGCTTGGAGGTCAAATGCCCCTGGGTTCCATCACCAGTAGCTACTGCAAAAAAAAAAAAAAAAAAAAAAAAAAAAGGGAGTGTAGGGGGGATGCTGGGAATAGTAGTCTATCTGTAATCCTAGTATTTGGGAGCCTGAGATAGGAGGATCGCAGGTTTGAAGCCAAACTCTGCAACTCAGTGAGGCTTGCATCAATTTAGTGAGACCTTGTTTCCAAATAAGAAAATAAAAAATAAAAATAAAATAGGGCTGGGTGTAGCTCAGAGGTATAATGCCCCTGGGTTCCAACCCCAGCATCCCCCCCCCAAAAAAAAAGACAGGGCTGCGGAGGTATAACTCAGAGGTAGAATGCCCCTGGCTTCCATTCCCAGTAACCAAAGAAAAAAAAAAGAAGGATTGAGATGCATGTAGCTCAAGCATTGGGTACTAGACCTTGGGTACCATCAGCAATGTTATAAAACAAAACGAAAAAAGAAACTTGCAGGGTGGGCATGGTGGCACATGCGTGTAATCCCAGTACCTGGGAGTCTGAGATAGGAGGCACGAAGGTTGAGGCGAGCCTCAGCAGAAGCGGGGCATGGTGGCGCACACCTGTAACCCCAGTACTCTCAAGGAAACTGAGCACAGGCAATAAAATAATGGGTACCAGTGAGCAGGAAGCGGCCCTGGCTTTAGGAAAAGGAGGCCTCAAGAACAGGCCTGTGCCCGTCCTCCCGCTGTCCAGGAGTCCAGGCCTTCCTCGGCCCTCAGTGACTGTCCCTGCTCCCACCTGGGCACAAACTGGTTGGCAGGTCGCTTGGGCCGGTACTCCGGGTGCACCATGAAGAGCATGTGAGGGAAACCGGTGCCGAAGTAGGCGCCGTCTGTGTGGTGGTGCCGCGAGGACTTGGGCGTGTACACGTCCATGCACTTGGGGCAGTAGAGCTTCACCATGGCCTCGCCGGGGATGTCCGAAAGGCCTGCGAGACAGCCAGACTGTAGGCCAGCCACCCCAACCCTGCCCGGCCACCTCCGGGGGCTCAGGCGCCAACTTGCTGAGCCCCAACTTCTTGGAGGACTGCCATGGGGTGCCTCTTCCCCTCTTCAACACTCACCTATGGGAAGCATTGGCTGGTTCTCACAGTACACACGGGGACAGTAGCCGAAGTCTCCCTGCTGGTACTTTTCCAACTGAGGTGAATAAAATGGAAGGGGGCAGGTGGGTAAGGTGAAGAGAAGAGGGAATCCCCTCCTCAGCCCAACCCACATCACTCGGTCTCCCAGACCGCCCCTGCGACCAGAAGCCCCTCCTCTGGCCCAGATGGGCCCTCAGAATTCCCTGCTACCTTCCCTCTAGTGAGACAGGCTGGGAACATCAGTGCCGCTTGCCCTCAATTCTCCTAGGAAGAGGGAATCTATAATAACTCCCTGATCAGGTTTCCTCTCCCTCCCTGGAAACACCCCAGCACAACCCCCAGCGAGGATTCAACCCCCAGGCCCAGGCTCTTCTCAGCTAGACTCCCTAACAGGGATGATACCGTCCCCGACAGTGATTTCCTGTTGTAAGAACCTGTTTTCCCTACTGTCTCAGAAGCACTCAAGTGGGAGCAGAGGCCTCACCATCTGGGCGATGCCGCGGTTGGTGAGGATGTAGCGGGCGTGAATCAATCCGTACAGCATCTCGGCGGCCTGCTCAATCAGGTCGCTCTGGTTGGGGTTGTCTTCCAGCTCTTCATCTGAAACACAGGCCAGCCAGATGCCACCACTTGTTTTCCAGCTTTCCCAGGTCCCCACCCCATCCCAAGGCTGTTTGCTGGCCACTCAGTCTGCCCAGCAACCACCTTCGAGCCTCACTCCACCCATCACTTGGGCATCTGACCCAAAAACCTGGGCCTCTGAGCCTTCCACAAACCCAAGGCAGCTTTGCCTTCTCTCCACACCTTTCCAACCCCTATCCTATTCTTTCTCTCCCCAACTCCTTTCTCAACACTTATGTACAAAGACATCGGTGGGAAGGTGGCACTCTAGATAAAAGATGCAGAGCAAGAGAAAGAGGCGAGGCCAGGTATGGAGACGCACGCTTGTAATCCCTGCGCTTGGGAGGCGGAGACAGGAGGATCGCATGGGTTCGAAGCCAGCCTCAGCTACTTAGTGAGGCTCTCAGCAACTCAGCGAGACTCTGTTTCTAAATAAAATATAAAACAGGTCTGGGAGTGTAGCTCAGAGGTAGAACACCCCTGGGTACCATACCTAGTACCCCCACACACACAAAAAAAAAAAAAAAAGAGAGAGAGAGAGAAAGAGGTGGTAAAGAAGACCCATGAGAAGACTGGCATTATGGAACAAAACAAGTTACAGATGCAGAGAACACGGAAATGAGTGTTACCAGTCACGCAATAAGGCAGGAGTCAGGTGGGGGATCAAAATAAGGGGGCTTGGGGCTAGGGAAGTTGGAGGCACAAAATAAATCTTAAAAAATTCAAGAAACAAGTGAATAGCGATCAGGAGAAAAAAAAAATTAATAAGCATGCGTGCCCATACATATCCACACACAACCCTGAGGGCGCCTCACCTGGCTCCAGGTCCAAGATCATGTCTAGAGCTTGTCGATAGTGAGGCACTTGCTCATTCAGTCCAGTGAGATTAAATTTATCCTGGATGTAGTCTTCATCCACCTGTCAGGAGGTGAAGTCAAGAGGGAACCCATTTTGGAATCTCCTGCTTTGACCTGGACCAGTTGCTCGAACTGATGCTTTCGCTGCAACAAACTGCATGTCTTCCCCTCATTTCCCACTCCCAACTAGGCAGAAGTACTGGAGTCCCTCCCCTCCAGTTTATATACACCCTCCCACAAGTGCTTTGCCTTTTCTAATAAGCAGCACGGCAATCCTCTCCTTACAGAGACGGTCCTTTCAAGATGGGCAGCAGAGGCCAAATGGCCTGATGTGTGAAGGCAGTTAGAATACTGTAACACAGCTTTGCACATTACCAAACATTTTAACACGCAGCTGTTCAATTCTCCCTACGGCCACTAGGATAGATACTACCAGCACCATTCCAATCATGGAAAAGAAAAGACACAGACTGACTAGTCCAATGGTATACTGCTGCAGGGTTGCAGGGCCCGGGTCTGGCCACTTCCCCACAGGTGAGTGGAGAGTTACTGACAGGCCCTTGCTTGACAGGAAGGAGTTCCATGTGGAGAAGCTGAGTATCTGCGGGAATGTCTGAGCAGAGGGTGTGAGGAGCTGGCAAGTAGGGAGATCACACTCACTTCACAAAAGAATTCATTGCCACGGAGCCCACAGAACCAAGAAATCCAGGACACTTCCTCTGAGCTACTCATCTTCACGTCAGCTGGAAAAGAACAGCGTTAAGTAAAGGCCAAGCTCTCTGGCATTCTCCCTCCCTCACTCTGCCTTCTCCAGCGTCTTCCATTTACACCGCAGCCCCTTTCCAGCGAGGTGGGGATTCTCGGAGGTCCCCACCACTTGGGAGACGCCGCCCGCCCTCCGACTCGCTGCCCGCAGGCCAGCACCCTCCTCCCGCCGTGACAGCGCCGGCAGGGGCCTGGGGGCCGTTCGGGCTCCCGACCGCCGCGGGGCTCTGCACGTCCCCGGCGCCTTTCCCACCCGGCCCCGAAGTTTACCCTTCCCAAGAGCCCGGTTCCTCCTCCTCCCACAGGCCGGGGGCGGCCGGCAGAGCCCCTTCCCAGGCATCTCCACGTCGGACCTCCGCCCCCCAGGCCATCCTCCCTCCTTCGGTGCCGGACCGGGTCACTTCCTCGCCCCCTCATCAAGGCGCTGGGCTCCCCATGTGCCGCGCCCAGGGCCGGGGACTCGGCCGGGCGACGACCTCAGACTCACCCTCTGGACGGGGGCCGGGGCCGGGGCGGGGGAGGGGAGGCGCTGCTTCGGAGGAACGGCGGCGACCGCTGAAGCGCAGGCCGCGGACCCGACCGCGGCTGGCGAAGCGGGTGGGGGGAGTGGAAACTGAGGAGGGTGGGGAAGAGGGCAACGCGCACGCGCCAAGGCCCGGGAGCCTCGGGGGACGCCGGGAGATGGAGTCCCTGGCCTGGAGAGAAACTGACGAGACGAGGGAAAAGCGAACTACAAATCCCAGAAGGACATGCGCACGACCCCGACGTCGCGAGGCCCCCGATGAGCGGACCGGGGGCGGAGGGCAGCGAGGCACCACCGGAAGCGGAAGTCAAGTCCGGCGATCGGGGCCGGGGAGCCTGGGAAATAGGTGTGTTCCCCGGGGTGAGGGGCCGGGCAGGGACGGGCACCGGAGGAAGTCGGCGGACTAGACCTGGCGCGCCTTTCTGCTCCTGTCTGGACGCGGCGCTGCCGCCCGGAGGCTGACTCCATCCCCGACCACCCTTCTGGGCCCTCGTCGCCAGTCAGACCCCGCGTCCGCCACCGGAACCCCCCGACGGAGCCCATGTTTCCCCCGGACCTGGCGAGAGGCGGGAGGTGCGGCCGGGCTCCGTGCTGAGCGACGCTGAGCGACGTGGGTCGGGTTGCTTGGGCTAACCTGAGGTGGCGCCAACCATTCTGCCGCTCGTCCCTTTGCACTTCTCCATTTCCTCCTAGATCTTGGATGGAGGGTTCTGCCGCGGGCTCTAAGTGTGTTCTTCGAACCCTGGTCGGAGTAATAGTGAGGGGCACCGTGATGTTATTTCATTTCACAGCTGCTCGGCATTCCGCAGGTTTCCTTCTGCCTCCGCAGGGCCTCTCTTAAGAGAGTGGTCTTCCAGCTCCAGAAAATGAACTTGTAGCTGGGGGCCAGGTCGAGGGCCGCGAACGGCATTGTGGGGGCGTTATGTAAAAGAAGGACCCCCCCCCAACCGACAGATGCCCCCGGGTCCTCGCGCTGCCCTGGCACGCGAGGCTCTGCGCGCAGGCTTGGAGAGGTTCCAGGGCGGGAAAGCACCCCGTGCGTGTTTTGTTGTGGTAGTCGCCACGCATGCGTCTAAGTGCGGTGTGGCTAGGTGGTGTCAACTCTTCTGATTGGAATAGCGCCATTTTGCTGTACGGAATCTACAAAGCAACGCTGACAGGAGCCTCTCCCCGCAATATTCCAGAGACATGCCACGGCTGGTTTTGTTTGGAAAAAGGAGACTCCGAAATAGGATCGAGGAAGATTGAGGTTTCTTAATGGTATGTGTTCCTGGATGGGAAAGTGGTTTCAGAGAGAGGCAGGCATGATTTATTGATGGTGGGATTCCCGGGGAGGAACTCAGGCCCTTTGCACAGCTGTCTCGTGGAGTTTTCTTTTTCTTTCTTTCTTTCTTTTTTTTTTTTTTAAGCGGCTTGCTGAAGATTGAACCCAGGACTTCATGCATGCGAGGCGAACGCTCTACTACTGAACCACACCCCCAGCCTCTCATGGAGTTCTTTCTTTTTTGGTACTGGGGATTGAACTCAGGAATATTCTATTTCTGCCCTATACTTCCAGCCCTTTTTGTTTTATTTATTTATTTACTTACTTACTTGATTTATTTTTTGTGGTACTGGGGATGGAACCCAGGGGCATTCCACCTCCAAGCTACACCCCCAGCCCTATTTTTCTATTTTCTTCTTTTTGGAACTGTCTCACTGAGTTGCAAAGGGCCTCACTAAGTAGCAGCTGAGTCTTTCTGGGAACCTCTGTTCTCTTGTCTCAGCCTTCCAAATCCTGGGCTTACAAGTGTTCGCCACCACGCCTGGATACTTATTGATTTTCTTACTGGCACTGGGAATTGAGCCCAGGGGCATTCTACCTCCGAGCTACACCTCCAGCCCTATTTTATTTTTATTTTGAAACAGGTTCTTGCTAGGTTGATGAGAATCTCACCACTCCCCGAGGCTGCCCATAAACCTGTGATCTTCCTGTCTCAGCCTCCCATGTACTGGGATTACAAACATGTCCCACCACACCCGGTTAATTTTTTTTTTTAATTTTGAAACAGAGTCTGGCTGGGTTACTGAGAATCTTGTTAAATTGCTGAGGCTGGTTTTGAACCTGTGATCCTCCTGTCTCATCCTCCCAAGTACTGGGATTACAGTTGTGTGCTACCACACCTGGCTTTGAAATTTATTAACTTTTACTCAGGGGTAAGGTATGTTATTCTTGGGGGGGGGGTGTCTGTGTTTTTAACATGTGACCTATGGCCCTTGGGCCCTGTGGGGCCCTAGGTTGTGAAGTCAGTTGTGGGATAGGAGGGCTTTTTATTCTTAGGCTACTCCTCCTCAGCTAAGCAGGTTTCTGGAGGTAGTGCAGGTCACCACTGGGGTCACCAGGGGATTGGGTTGCTTCTCTCATTCTTCTCTGTCTACTCTTCATTTTCTGAATTCTCCCAAAAGCCATGTCCAGGCCATCCCTCATCACATTCACCCCGGCCACCGACCCCAGCGACCTGTGGAAGGATGGGCGGCAGCAGCCGTCACAGCAGCAGCGGTCGCAGCCTGAGGAGCCCACGACCCCTCTGGATGGGGCTGCCGCCCGGGCTTTCTATGAGGCCCTGATTGCAGATGGGAGCAATGCTGCTGAACCCCAAAGTTCTCAGCCTGAGCCTGCCCGGGAGAAAAAGAGGAAAAGAAGAAGAATGCTGAGGAGGGCTGTGGCAGAAGCTGTGGCGGCCAGAGCATCAGGAGGACATGAACAAGGGAGCGCCCTTGAGGCTGAGGACAAGATGACCCAGTGGATACTGAAAGCAGCCCAGGAGGGGGACCTGGCAGAGCTTCGAAGGCTGTTGGAGCCCCGTGAGGCAGGGGGAGCTGGAGGGAATATCAACGCCCGAGATGCCTACTGGTGGACTCCTCTGATGTGTGCTGCCCGAGCCGGCCAGGGGGCAGCTGTGCGCTATCTCCTGGGCCGAGGGGCAGCCTGGGTAGGGGTGTGTGAGCTGGGCGGCAGGGATGCTGCTCAGCTGGCTGAAGAAGCAGGCTTCCCTGAGGTGGCCCGCATGGTCAGGGAGAGCCATGGAGAGACGAGCCCAGAACACCGGTGAGGAGGCTTAGCCTACACCCATCCTCCAGTGTGTTCTTCCCTTCCTGACCATCCTACATCAGAGACCCTGGAATAAATAGCTAAAGGGGCTCTCATCCTCCAGTGTAGGTTAGCTCCCAGAGTTTAGATCCTGCTTCTACTTGGAAGCAAAGAATGCCCACATGACTCAGTTTCCTTACCTAAGAAATAAGGATATAAGAGTATCTGGGAGGCTGAGACAGGAGGATCAGGTTTTTGTTTTTGTTTCAGAGGATGGCCTCAGCTCCTTAGTGAGGCCCTTTGCAATTCAGTGAGACCATGTTTCAAAATAAAGAATAAAAAATAGGGCTCAGAGGTAGAATGCCCCTGAGTTCCAACCCCAGTACCACACACACAGAAAAAAAATGATTAAAAAAATGGGGCTGGGGGTGTCGCTCAGAGGTAGAATGCTCCTGGGCTCCATCCCCAGTACTCCCCCCCCCAAAAAAAATGTATTATTTACTTATTTATGGCATTGGGAATGGATCCCAGAGGCATTCTACCTCCAAGCTACACTCCCAGCCCTATTTTATTTTTATTTTGAGACAGTCGTGCCAGGTTTCTGAGAGTGTCTACTTGCTGAGCCTGTCCTCTGAACCTGGGATCATCCTATCTTAGCCTCCCAAGAACTGGGATTATAGGCATGTGCCACCACACCTGACTTCTTTCTTTCTTTCTTTCTTCCTTCCTTTTTCTTTCTTTTCCCTTTCTTTCTTTCTTTCTTTCTTTCTTTCTTTCTTTCTTTCTTTCTTTCTTTCTGAGGTACTGGGAGTTGAACCCAGGGACATTCTACCTCCAAGCTATACCTCCAGCCCTATTTTTATTCTTTATTTTGAAACGGTCTCACTAAGCTATAGAGGTTCTCACTAAGTAGCTGAGGTTGGCTATGAACCTACAATCCTCCTTTCTCAGCCTCCAAAGTACTAGGATTACAAGTATATGCCACCATGCCTGGCTTAATTTGTTATTTTGAAACAGTCTTTAGCTGGGTGTGGTGGCGCATGCAACATTTGGGAGGCAGAGACAGAGGATGGTGTTTCAGGAAAGCCTCAGTTACTACTTAGTGAGGCCCTTTGCATCTCCGTGAGATGCTGTATCAAAACAAAGAATAAAAAAAAAAAAAAAAAAGAAAATAGGGCTGGGGTTTAGCTCGGAGGTAGAATGCTCCTGGGCTCCATTCCCAGTTCCACACACACACACAGAAAGGTCTCACTAATTGGCTAAGGCTACCCTCAAACCTGTGATCTGCCTTTTCAGCTTCTCAGGTACTAGGATTACAGGTGTTTACCACTGTGCCTGGCTTCTCTGGGGTATATGTGTGTGTGTTCTGTACTGGGGATGGAACCCAGGGGCATTCTACCTCCGAGCTCCACCCCAACCCTGTTTTTCTTTTGGAAAGGTCTCACTACATTGGGCCTCTCATTACTTGCTGAGCCTGTCTCTGAACCTATGATCCTCCTGTCTCAGCCTCCCAAGTACTAGGATTACAGGCATGCATCACCACACCCAGCTTTTCTGTGTTCTTTATTGCTAAGTAGGGAGAGGCTGGGGGCCTAGCATGTACAAGGCCCTGGATTTGATCCTCAGTACCACAAACCAGAAAAGCTGGGGATGCCAGGTAGAGAAAGCAGCTTGTTCTTAGCAGAAAAGCTGTAGGGCTTCTGCCCCTTTGCCACTGTCCCGAGGCCTCAGCGCTTCGCCCTTTTATTTACTTGTCCCTAACCCTCTTCTCTTTCTCTGCAGGCTCCCTTCCCCGCCTCCTCAGTACTGCGAGACCTGTGGTGCTCACTTTGAAGACTCCAACCACCGCACGTCCACTGCGCACCTGCTGTCACTGGCCAGGGGTCCCCAGCCCCCCCATCTTCCCATTGGGATGCCTACCTCCAGCCCTGGCTTTAGGCTGATGCTGAGGGGCGGCTGGGAGCCAGGAATGGGGTTGGGCCCCCGGGGTGAAGGCCGAGCCAACCCTATCCCCACTGTCCTCAAGAGGGACCAGGAAGGACTGGGCTACAGATCTGCACCCCAGTCGCGAGTCACACACTTCTCTGCTGGGGATACCCGGGCTGTGTCTGGGAAAGAGAGAGCCCTTCGAGCGACCACACTGAGCCGGAGGGAGAACAGAAGGCAGGAGGAGAAGGACAGGGCCTGGGAGCGGGCTCTGAGGACCTACATGAACCTTGATTTCTGACTGGTGGAATCTGACCCTGGTCTGCTTTGATGAAGTTGGACCCTGGTCCCAGTCTGAACTTGGGCCTCTGACGTGGGGCCTTCAACATCTGCTTCCTGGGATGCCCAGGTCCAGACCCTCAGGTTTAGGTCAGTGGACTCTGCTTTTGGGAGAGAGAAGCTGAGAGCTGAAGAATAAATTAATCTTATTCTATTGTGGTTTATTTGCTTTTCTGGAATCTGTTGTAAGGAAACCTAGCAGGAGGCTGGTACCACAAGAAAGCCTGCCTCTCCAGGTAGCCTGTAACTCCCTGGCAGTCTCCACTTCCAGACCCCAGCCCCACTGGGAGCGCCCACCTATGCTCTCAAGCCCCAGTCGGTGGCTTCCCTGACCACTGCAGCCAATTCAGTCACAAAGAGTCATACTGTGTGCTGAGAATACCCATAAGAGACATCAGTAAGCCAGCATGGTGGTGCTCACCTGTGATCCCAGCATTTGGGAGGCTGAGACGAGAATCGGGGTTTGTGAATTGCCTTAGCTACTTAGGCCACGTTTAACAATAAAGAATAAAAAACAGGGCTGGGGGTGTAGCTTGGTAGAATGTCCCCGGGTTCCATCCCCAGTACCACACACACAAAGACATTCCTAGCCCTCAAGGAGCTCTGCGAGGGGGGGGGGGGACGACCGCCCCGTGGTCACGTGTTACAATGCAGAGGGCCAGTAAGTGGAGGAAGGCGGTCAGGGGTAGGAGGCCTAAGATACCCGACCTGTGGTTGGAGCTGCGGAGTTCCTCCTTCGTTTGGCCACCTGGAAGCTCCTGAGGGCAGGAAGCGCATCCTATTTGTCCTATTTGTGTCCCCTCTGCTTCCCACGCTTTGCAGCTCCCCCGTCCCTGGGCTCACACCAGATGCTAGGCACAGGAAGAGCTCTCAGATCCCTGGGAGGGGGAGCAGAGAAGGGCGCCTGGGCCCAGAGCGCCCCTCATTTGCTTTCTGAAAAAGCCTTCCTTGAAGTCTTGGGCGAGAAATGGGAGAGTGGTGGGGGCGCCGGCGAGCTTGGAGCAGCCCGGGGGCTCCGGGAGGGGAAAATGGAGAACGGGCCCGCGCCCGGGCTCCCGCCGCCCCCGGCCCGGCGCGAGCGCAGGGTCCGCCCCGCAGGCCGGCTCCGCCCCCCGCTCGGCCCTCCCGTCCCGGTGCGGCCGCTTCCGGGCTCCGCGGCGGGGTGGCTCGGCGAGGCGGCGGCCGGGGCGCGGGCCGGAGCGGCCACGGAGGCCGCGGGGCCCGATCCCCAGGACGTCTCGGGCCTGACCTTGCGGGCCCGCGGCGCCACTTCGTAGGAATCGCGGTCCCCGAAGTCAGGGGACGGGCGCTACTGGCTGGACTTTGCCGGACACCTTCACCCCACCTCCCCGCAGAGGCTGCCCATTCCCCCAGCTCCCTCGAGGCGGCGGCTTAAGACTCCACAGATCCAGGAGGACCGAAGGACCACCTTCCTTCCCGCCCCCTTTGATGGAGCACCGACTCCCCAGTTTGTGGGGTACCTTGGGGCGGGGCCTTGGTGAGTGAAACTTGGGGTGCTGCCTGCTGGGAAGGAAATCCAGGAACACCGAAGATACTGGGGGTGACCTAGGCCTTTCAGACTCTTGAAGTCTTGTGTGTGTGGGTGGCGGTGGTGAATGAATTTGGGTGTGCCTCCCGCCTTCACCCCCAGACTGAAAAGAAAGCAAGCCGCTTGTCACACTCCGGCTGCATGACCATTGGGGAATCAGGGACCCCTTCTGAATTCAGAATAGGACGGCGTCGACAAGCAGATAGCTGTTCTGAGCCTGCACAGATTCTGCCTTCTGAGGAGACCCCGAGAGTCTAACAAGTGCCAGGAAGAGACCCCAGATTGGGGGGGGCTCGTCGCACACATCCCAGCCATGTTCCTGCGACGGCTTGGTGGCTGGCTACCTCGTCCTTGGGGCCGCCGGAAACCAGCGAGGCCTGATCCACCTGCCCCAGAACCCAAGTGGGTGGACAGTTCCCCCGAGAATTCAGGGAGTGACTGGGACAGTGCCCCAGAAACCGTGGGAGATGTGGGGCCTCCCAAGACCAAGGACTTGGGGACACGGAGGAGCCTTGGGGCTGCTCCAGAGCCAAGCAGGGAGCCCCAAGTTGAGCAACAGGGGCACAAGAGAATGGATTCCCTCAAGAGGGACAAGACTGCCTCTATCACTCCAGAGTCTGGGAGGTTGGAGGCCGGAGGGGCCATTCCAAAACTGGGATGGGATCCTGTGGATTCAGATGGTGCCAAGAGACCCGGGGTGGCCCCTGGAGAGGAACTGGGCGACCCCGGGCCAGAAGCCCCCGTGGAGAAAGCTGGCCGGCGTCAGAAGCTGCTAGGCTGGTTGCGGGGGGAGCCAGGGGCCCCCCCACGATACCTGGGGGGCCCAGAGGAGTGTCTGCAGATCTCCGCCAACCTGACCCTGCACCTGCTGGAGCTGCTGGCCTCGGCCCTGCTGGCACTGTGTTCTCGGCCGCTGCGGGTGGCTCTGGACGCACTGGGCCTGCGAGGACCACTGGGCCTCTGGCTGCACGGGCTGCTGACCTTCCTGGCTGCCCTGCATGGGCTCCACGCCGTGCTGAGCCTACTCACCGCCCACCCGCTGCACTTTGCCTGTCTCTTTGGCCTCCTGCAGGCCCTGGTGCTGGCTGTCAGCCTCCGGGAGTCCAGGGGCGATGAGGAGACCACAGACTGCGAAGGCGAGGGGTCCGGGAGGGAGGGTGAGGAGCAGAGGGGAGGCCCAGGCAGGGGGCTGTGACCGAGGAGTGTGTGGGGGCAGAGGGTGAAGAGAGTGTGGCCTTAGGAGAAAAGCGGGGAGCTATGACCCAGATTGTAAGCACAGGGACCTCAGGGACAGGGAAGAAACCCCAGAGTATATGAGGGCACAGAACCCCCTTCCTGCACAGGAGAGAACAGCTTTTTAGGTGTCTGTGTTTATGGATAGTGGGGCATCGCCCTTGGATTCACCAGCCGTTGTTACATTTTGCTTTTGAATTTCTCCCACCTAGTTTTATCTTTCCACCTCTACTCTTTAAGAGCCAAAAATAAATAAATGCATACATAAATAAAAGTGTGATAGTGGAGAATAAAGACCAAAGGGTCCTTTCTACCTTTCCAAGCTCTCCACGGGTGGAGAAGTCTCCAGAGGGGCAGAGCAGCGATCCCTGTAGTGTGAGGGTGGCCAGGAGACCCACGGTCTCCCTCGGATCCTGTACACTGAGCCATCGCGGGTGCATTAGAGGGTCAGGATGGGGCCCACAGGGCTAGCAACCTGCAAGGGGGATCTGGTACTCCTGAGCCAGGGGAGGGAGGGATGGCACAGGTGGTACTGATAAGAGGACAAGCTGCCGAGGGCTGGCAGTTGGGCTGGCGGTGGGGGAGCTCCCCAGCTTTCACTCAGAGGCTAGGTTGCTCACTCAGCAATAAATATGTCTCACTAAATCCTAAATATACCACCATAATGTGAGGTACTGCCACTCAGTGTCCTTCCTGACGCCGTCCAACTGAGGGGCTAGGTGGTCCAGGTTCCGGGGGAGCGTGGAAATGGGGGGGGTGACTTGAATGCCTGGAGACAAACTCAAGAATGAGATGAGGGGTGAAAGCCCATCTTTATTACCCTTGAAAGGAAGTTAGAGAGTCTCCAGCTTCTCTCCCACCAACTCGGCGCCCACCATGTCCCTGTGGGGGCCCAGGTGAAGTTGCAGGTCAGTTAATGGATAGCTCGCAGGCCTCTGCAATGGGAGAAGACATGGAAAGGCGGTCCAGGGAGAGAAGTAAGGTTGGTGACAGGTGGGGAGAAGGTGTTCCTTGACCCCTGTTGGAGGGGTCTTGGAGAACTTCCATGCTGTGTTGGACCCTTCTTCTACTTTATCCTCTGCAGATTCAGAAACTTACCCTGGATTTTTGGTGGTGCTAGGGATTGAACCCAGAGACATTCTACCACTAAGTTACACCCCCAGTCCTTTTTTATTTTTATTTTTGTGGTCCTGGATATTGAACCCAGAGGCATTCTATCTCTGAGCTATACCCCTCATCAGGTCTTTTGTGTGTGTGTGTGTGTGGTACTGGGGGTGGAACCCAGGGGCTTTTCTACCTCTGGGCTACACCCCCAGCCCTATTTTATAATTTATTTGGAAACAGGGTCTCACTAAGTTGCTGAGAGCCTCAGTAAGTAGCTGAGGCTGGCTTCAAACTTGTGCGATCCTGTCTCAGCCTCCCAAGCGCTGAGATTACAAGCCTGTGCCACCACACCCGGTCCTTTTTTTTTTTTTTTTTTTAGTTTTTTCTGTTTTTTTTTTTTTTTTTTCTTCGGTACTGGAGATAGAACCCAGGGGCATCTACCTTCGAGCTACACCCCAGCCCTATTCTTTATTTATATTGCAACAGGGTCTAACTAAGTTGCAGAGGGCCTAAGTAGCTGCTGAGGCTGGCTGTGAACCTGTGATCCTCCTGTCTTAGCCTCCCAAATACTGTGGGATTACAAATGTGTGCCAGCATGCCTGACTCCCTTTTTATTTTTAGTACTGAGGATTGAACCCAGGGCAATGTACCTTTGAGCTACACCCCCAGCTTTTTTTTTTTTTTTTTTTTGTGGGTCTGGGGATGGAACCCAGGGGCATTCGACCTCCGAGCTACACCCCCTGCGCTATTTTTTATTCTTTATTTTGAAACTGGGTCTTACTGAGTTGCAAAGGGCCTCAATAAGTGGCTGAGGCTGTCAGCAAACCACAACCCTCCTGTCTCAGCCTCCCAAATGCTGGGATCACAAGCCTGTGCCATCTCGCCTGGCACCCCAGCTCTTTTTTTTTTTGCATGTCTTTGATGGAACCCAGGGGTATTTGACCTCCAAGCTATACCCCCTGCCCTGTTTTTTTTTTTGTTTTTTGTTTTTTGTTTTTTTTTTTTTTGGTGGTACTGGGGTTCCTGGCTGGAAGCCTTCTACCTCTGGGCTACACTCCCAGACCTATTTTATATTTTTTATTTGGAAACAGGTCTCTTAAGCCAGCGAGGCTGGCTCCGAACCAGCGCGATCCTCCTGTCTCCGCCTCCCAAGTGCGGGGATTACAAGCGTGTGCCACCACGCCCGGCCCCTGCCCTATTTTTTATCCTTTATTTTGAAATAGGGTTTCACTAAGTTGCAGAGGGCCTCACTAAGTAGCTGAGACTGTCTGCGAACCGCGATCCTCCTGTCTCAGCCCAGCTCTTTTTTTGAAATAGGATCTCACTAAGTTGCTAAATCTCCCTACAATGTTGAGGCTGTCCTCGAACCCGTGATCCTCCTGTCTTAGCCTCCTAAGTACTGGGATTACAGCATGTACCCCACGCCCAATTTACTTTTTATTTTGAAATGGGCTTGCTATATTTCCATCTGTTGGCCTCCTATGTGATCCTCCTATGTGAGCCTCCCAAGCACTGGGATTATAGGCGTGCGGCACTGCACCCAGCTATACCTGTCCTGAGTAGCCCAGAGCCGTGCAGAGCCCCTCAGGTGACGTCACAGCCTTAGCCTGCTCTCGGTGGCGCCTTCATAGCTTATGAGAAACAGAGCTATCAACTAAGCCGCTCTGATGGTGTCTGCCTTTGACCGCCCTCTCGGGAGACATCAAGTGAGCCTCATTCCCCAGGGCCCACTGAAGACTTGGTGAGTCCAGTCTTCTGGAGACTGTAACCTCTTACCTTGATTCCTGGGAGTCAGTAAGAAGGCTTTGAAGTCCAGGCAGGAGGTCAGGGACTGGAATTCTTCCACACACTTCTCAGGAGGGTGTGGCAATCGATCTGGAAGGGCAGGGTACAGCCAGGCCAGTCACTCCCTCCAGGAGCCTTCCGGAGGCCCCAGCCATGGGGAGGATGCTGTAGGGCCCTCTGCCCTCCCTTGTTTCCCACCGGTGCTTGGCGCCCTGCACCCCCACTCACTGTAGAGGAGAAAGCGCTGGTAACCCTGGCCCGTCTCTTTCAGCAAGATCCCACTCGGGCACGAGCTGGAGAAGAGCTGGGTCTTCATGTCTGGGCGGCCTGGTGGGGCGGGGCGGGGCCGGGTGTGAGGACCAGATGCAGAACAAGCTGGGGCGGGGCTGGGGGTAGCTGGGGACCAACCTTCAGTTTTGAGATCTGAGCTTCCTTCAGTCAAGTGGTAAGTCCATTTCCGGGGCACACACAACCCATTTTTCCTGAAGATGTGGTGGCGGGAAGGAGAAATGACGAGTGTTACTCTAGCCAAACAAGACCAGCTGTTTTCTTTTCTCCGTGTGTGTGTGTGTGTGTGTGTGTGTGTGTGTGTGTGTGTGTGTGTGTTACTGAGAATTGAACCCAGGTATATTCTACCTCTGAGCTACACCCTCAGCCCTATTTGTGGCACTGGGGATGGAACACTGGGGCATTGTACCGCTGTGCTACACTTCCAAACCTTTTTTTTTTTTTTAATGGTACTGGGGATAGAACCCTTCTACCTCCAGGCTACACTCCCAGACCTATTTCTTTTATTTGGAAACAGGGTCTCTTAAGCCAGCCTTGCTGGCTTCGAACCTGAGTGATCCTCCTGTCTCCGCCTCCCAAGCATGGGGATTACAAGCGTGCGCCACCACGCCCAGCCAGACCTATTTTTTAATCCTTTATTTTTTGAAACAGGGTCTCACTGACTTGCAAAGGGCCTTGCTAAGTAGCTGAGGCTGTCCGCGAACAGTGACCTTCCTATCTCAGCCTCCCAAATGCTAGAATTACAACTGGGTGCCACCACACCTGGCTTTTATTTTTATTTTGAAACAGAGTCTCTCTAGGTTAAGGAGAGTCTCACTACTTGCTGGAGCTGTCCTATCTCAGTCTCCCAAGTATTGGGATTACAGGCATGTGCCACCATGCCTGGCCTTTTTTTTTTTTTTTTCTCGGTACCAGGGAATTGAACCAGGGGGCAGCACTGGGTACCACCATGTAAGCTATACTGTCAGCCCTATTTTTTATTATTTTTTATTTTATTTTATTTTATTTTTTTGTGGGTCTGGGGATGGAACCCAGGGGTATTCTACCTCTGAGCTACGCCCCCTGCCCTATTTGTTATTCTTTTTTTTTTTTTTTTGGTGGTACTGGGGATGGAACCCAGGGGCTTTACTACCTCCAGGCTATACTCCCAGATCTATTTTTTTTAAATATATTTTATTTGGAAACAGGGTCTCACTAAGTTGCTGAGAGCCTTACTAAGTAGCTGAAGCTGGCTTCGAATCTGTGCGATCCTCCTGTCTCGGCCTCCCAAGTGCAGAGATTATAAGCGTGCACCACCACGCTCAGCCTATTTGTTATTCTTTATTTTGAAACAGGGTCTCATTAAGTTGTGGAGGGCCTCACTAAGTAGCTGAGGCTGTCCGCGAACCACGATCCTCCCATCTCTGTCTTCCAAGTACTGGGATCACAAGCGTGCCCCACCACCTAGGCTCGGCTTCCATTCTGCGTCTTGCAGAAGCTCAGCATTCATTGGGCTTCAAGGTACCAAAGGATGGTTGTGCCCATTCTCTCTCCAGAGAGCAGCTGGGAGAGCTCCTGAATTCAGTGGGCCAACAAGAGTGGCTGCACTGACCAGGAGGGCACAGGGCACTTTGGGCGCAGGTTGCACCCGTCGGCCTCTGCCTCCTAGCCCCTCACTCACGTGCGGATGGTGGCCCGGAGCTGGAGTTGCGTTGGGCCAGAGCCAGCAGCCATGTTGAAGATGATGCTGTCCACAGAATCAAAGGTCGCCAACTCCTCCTTGGTGGGAGCTGCCCCTGCGATAAAGTACCACTGACCCAGGTGGGGCTCCGGGAACTGTAGAGACAAGGACAAGAGAGGCCGGTCGGTGATAGGTCCCCAGAGAATCCCCCAGCTTCTCCAGTCTGCATAGTGAGATTGGCGTGGCGGGGGGAGTGCCGGCTGCCTTTTTCCAGCTGAGGACTGGATCCATGACAAGGAGTCATTATTTTCCTTTTTGCCTGTCCCCAGTCAACCTCGTTAAATACCCCTCAATTTTGCCTTGCCTCCACACTGAGGACCAGAGTACTGATTTATTTATTTATTTATTTATTTATTTATTTATTTATTTATTTTTGCGGGTCTGGGGATGAAACCCAGGGGCATTCGATCTCCGAGCTACACCCCTTTCCCTTTTTTTTTTTTTTTGGTGGTACTGGGGTTCCTGGAAGCCCTTCTACCTCCGGGCTACACTCCCAGACCTATTTTATATTTTTGAAACAGGGTCTCTTACGCCAGCATGGCTGGCTTTGAACCTGTGCGATCCTCCTGTCTCCGCCTCCCAAGCACGGGGATTACAGGTGTGCACCACCACGCCCAGCCTTTCCCTATTTTTTATTCTTCATTTTGAGACAGGGTCTCACTAAGTTGTGGAGGGCCTCACTAAATAGTTGAGCCTGTCCACGAACCAGGATCCTCCAGTCTCAGCCTCCCAAATGCTGGGATTACAAGTGTGCGGCACCACACTCGTCTCATTATTTTGTTTTTGTTTTGTTTTGGGTTTTTTTGGTGTTACTGGGGTTCCTGGAAGCCCTTCTACCTCCGGGCTACACTCCCAGACCTTTTTTTTTTTTCCGAACCTGTGCGATCCTCCTGTCTCCACCTCCCAAGCGCGGGGATTACAAGTGTGCTCCACCACGCCCAGTTTCCGGCTCTTCTATTATTATTATTATTATTATTATTATTATTAATTATTATTTTGCTTTTTTGCAGTACTGGGGATGGAACCCAGGGGCATTCTACCTCTGAGCTACACCCCAGCCCTATGTTTTATTTTTACTTTGAAACTAGGTCTCACCGAGTTACAAAGTATCTCACTAAGTAGCTGAGGCTGTCCACGAACCAAACCGAACCACGATCCTCCTGTTTTAACTTCCCAAATGCTGGGATTACAAGTGTGTGCCACCACACCCGGCCTGATTTATTGATTGATTGGTTGGTGGTACTGGGGATTGAACCCAAGGGTATTCTACCACTGAGCTAAACCCCTCATCACTTTTATTTTTTAATCTTGAAACAGGGTCTTCCAAAATCACTGAGGGTCTCACTAAATTGCTGAGGCTGGCCTCCAACCCGCGATCCTTTGGTCTCAACCTCCCCGGCGCTGGGATCACAGGTGTGCACCACCACACCTGGCACTGATATTTTTCTTCTTGCTTTCATCACCACAGTACTCACAGCTTCTTCCTCCCTCCCTTTCCTAACCTGGCTTCTCATCATCCCAAGATGCCCCAAGCCCTCGGTGCGCCCGCCCTGGGCTCCCACTCTCAGTTCATACCTCTTTCTCATCCACTCCCAGAGCTGTGAGCTGACTGTGTTCAGGGCACTGGTAGATGGAGTTCAGGAGAATGCCATAGACGTAGAGCAAGGCGGCCCAGATCCGGCTGAACATCTTCAGTGGGAGGGAGCTGCTGCTCTGCGCGGGCGCCCGGTCCTTACCTGTGGTCTACACTGCAGGCTGGCCAGTCCTCTCTGCTTCCAGGCCCCTTGCCTTGACCCTTGACCCTTTCACCTGCTAATGAGTAACTTCAAACTTGTTTTCCAACCCAAGCCTGGATTACTCCCCCTTTCCTCCCCCCTTCTGCAGGTTAGGGGAGTCAGGAGGGGAGTCAGGAGGGGAGCGGAGCTCTGCAGGGAGAGGCCTGGCTGCTCTGGGCCTTGCCTCTGGGCCTTGGTTTTCGCTGCAGAGCTGGGCTGGAGACCTGCTGCGCTGCGTAGCACCAAAGGACAGACGGGACTACACTGGGTCTTTCATTTATTCACTTAACAAATTCTGTTTGCCAGGAACTGGTTAATCCCTGGGGACATAAAAGCTAGTAAGACAGTCCCCTGGCCTTGAAGAAGTCAGGATAGGAAAACAGCTTTGTAAACGAGTCACTGCCATGTGACCTAAGCTTTTTAGAACAGGTATGAACCAGTCCTGGGGCATGAATGGAGTTGAACTTTATATATGTACAAACTTTGGCAAAGATCACAGTATATATAAATGAGTTAATCCATTCAATATTTATTACTATAAGAAAGAGGCTACATAATCTAGTGATTGTGTGTATGAGAGAGAGAGAAAGAGAGAGAGAGAGAGAGAGAGAGAGAGAGAGAGAGAGAGAGACAGAGAGACAGAGAGACAGAGATACTGGAGATTGAATGCCCCCACCCTGGGCATTTTACATCCAAGCTGCACCCCCAGCCCTATTTTATTTTATTTATTTTTTTGCAGGTCTGGGGATGGAACTCAGGGGCATTTGACCTCCGAGCTACATCTCCTGCCCTATTTTTTATTCTTTATTTTGAAACCGGGTCTCACTGAGTTGCAAAGGGCCTCACTAAGTAGCTGAGGCTGTCCTCGAACTGTGATCCTCTGGTCTCAGCCTCCCAAATGCTGGGATTATAAGTGTGCGCCACCACACCCGGCTGCCTATTTTATTTTTTATTCTGAAACAGAGTCTTGCTAAATTGCTGAGGCTAGCCTCAAATCTGCTATCCTCCTGTTTTAGCCTCCCGAGTACTGGGATTACAGAAGTGGGCTACCACACCTACCTAAGAGTTTGTTTCAAATAATATAAAAAAGGACTTAGGGCACTGGGCATGGTGGCCCCTCCAAAAAAAAAAATAACAGTAATGTTTGCAAAAGACGTATTTGTTTCTGGTGAGTAATGCCCTGTTTTTGTGGTGGAACTGAGGACTGAACATGGGCATTTTATCTCTGAGCTGTGTTCCCATCCCTTACCATCCTTTTCTTTCTTTTGGTGCCTGAGGTTGAACCCAAGGGCATTCTTATCTTTTGAGTTAGACTCCCGGTCCTATTTTTTTTTTTTTTTTTTGGTACTGGGAACAGAACCCAGGGGCATTCTACCTCTGAGCTACAACCCCAGCCCTAATTTTTATTCTTTATTTTGAAGCAGGGTCTCACTGAGTTGCAAAGGGCCTCACTAAGTAGCTGAGGCTGGCTTTGAACCTGTGCGATCCTCCTGCCTCAGCCTCCCGAATGCTGGGATGACAAGCATGCGCCACCACACTCAGCTCCCAGGCCTATTTTAATTTTTTATTTGGAAACAGGGTCTAAGTTGCAGAGGGCCTCATTAAATTGCTGAGTAGGCTGTGAACCCATAATGCCCCTGTCTCAGCTTCCTGAGTACTGGGATTACAAGTGTGCACCACCATGCCTGGCTTCATTTTTTAAATTCTGAAACAGTGTTGTGCTAAATTGCTGAAGGTCCTGCAAAGCTACAAAGGTTGACCTTAAACCTGTGATCCTTCTGTCTCAGCCTCCCAAGTACTGGGATTACAAGCATGCGTCACCACACCTAGTTACATTTTTCCCCCCCAGTATTGGGGATTGAACCCAGGGGCCTTCTACCTCTGAGCAACATCACCCAGCCCTATTTTTTACTTTTTTAAAAAAATTTATTTTATTTTAGCCAGGCATGGTGGCACACACCTCTAATCCCAGCATTTGGGAGGCTGAGACAGGAGGATTGAGGTTTGTGGACAGGCTCAGCTACTACTTAGTGAAGCCCTCTGCAACTCAGTGAGACCCTGTTTCAAAATAAAGAATAAAAAATAGGGCTGGGGCATAGCTCGGAGGTAAAATATCCCTAGGTTCCAACCCCAGTACTGCCCCCCCAAAAAAGAAATTATTTGCTTTTTTTTTTTTTTTGCAGTCTTGGAGATGGAACCCAGGGATAGTACCAAATGTGTGAAGCAGTTAATCGGTTAATCCAATGAGATGTGGGGCTTCTTTAATAAGTTATTGAAACTGGGTGTGGTAGTGCACGCTTGTAATCCCAGTACTTGTAATCTCAGTATTGAGACAGGAGGATTGCACGTTTGTGGCCAGCCTCAGCTACTTAGTGGGGCCCTCTGCAACTTAGTGAGACCTGTTTTAAAATAAAGAATAAAAAAATAGGGCTGGTGGTGTAGCTCAGAGGTACAATGTCCCTCGGTTCAATTTCCAGTACTAAAAAATAAAAAAATAAGTTACTGAAAACTCATGAGTAAGCTGGACATGGTAGTACACACTTGTAATTCCAGCATTTGGGAGGCTAAGACAGGAGGATCACTGTTCACAGACAGCCTCAGCTACTGCTTAGTGAGGCCCTTTGCAACTCAAGTGAAACCCTGTTTCAAAATAAAGAATAGGGGCCGGGATATAGTTCAGTGGCAAAGCGCCTGCTTTGCAGGTACAGTGTTCTGGGTTCGATCTCTATTTCCAAAAAAAAAAAAAACTTTAGAAAATAAAGAATAAAAAATAGGGGCTGGGCGTGGTAGCGCACGCTTGCAATCCCGCATTTGGGAGGCTGAGACAGGAGGATTACAGTTTGCGAACAGCATCAGCTACTTAGCGAGGCCCTTCACAACTCAGTGAGACCCTGCTTCAAAAAGTAAAAAAGACTGAAAAATAGGACCAGGGTTGTAGCTCAGAGGTAGAATGCCCCTGGGTTCCATCCCCAGTACTGCAAAAAAAAATAAAAAATAGGGCTGGGGTGTAGCTCAAAGGTAGAATGCCCTCGGGTTCCACCCCTCAGTACTGAAAGAAAAAGAAAGAAAGAAAGAAAGAAAGAAAGAAAGAAAGAAAGAAAGAAAGAAAGAAAGAAAGAAAGAAAGGAAGGAAGGAAACGCATGAGTAGCTGGGCACAGTAGCAATGGCACACCCTCATAATCCCAGTACTTGCTAAACTATAAACTAAGACAGGAGGATCACAGGTTGGAGGACATCCTTAGCAACGAAGTGAGATTCTCAGCAACCTAGTAAGACCCTGTTTAAAAATAAAAAATTTAAGCCGGGCGTGGTGGCGCACGCTTGTAATCCCCGCGCTTGGGAGGCTGAGACAGGAGGATCGCTCAGATTCGAAGCCAGCCTCAGCTGGCTTAAGAGACCCTGTTTCCAAATAAACTATAAAGTAGGTCTGGGAGTGTAGCCTGGAGGTGGAAGGCCCCTGGGTCCCATTCCCAGTACCACAAAAAAAAAAAAAAAAAAAAAAAAAAAGGCTGGGAGTATTGTTTGGAGGTAGATTTCCCCTGGGTTCAACCCCCAGTAACACACACACACACACACACACACACACACACACACACACACCAAAATAAATAAATATAAAAAGGGATGGGGGTACTGCTCAGAGGTAGAGTGCCCCCGGGTTCAGTCCTCAGTACCCAAACTGGGCACAGTGGCATATACCTGTAACCACAGTACTTGGAAGGCAGAGACAGGAGAACCACGGGTTTGAGGCCAGTGTTAACTAGACCTGGTTTCATAATAAAAATATGGGTGGGGTAGCTCAATGGGACAACACCCTGACTTCAATCTCTAGTACCACAAAACAAAAAGAAGCCCCCTTAAACAAAACAAAAACACCACCTCATAAGCTGTCACAGAAACGTTTGTTCCAAGAAGTGAGACTTGCTATGTATGGGCTTGTGATTTAGTTCAAACAAAATCTGGGCAATGGGTATGTGAGTTAGTTTTGCCATTATATTTTGGGGTAACGTTGTTTTTTTACAGCATAGAAGATGAACCCAGGGTGTTTTCATGCATAGTAGGCAGCGGTCAACCACTAACACCCCAGCCCTCAAAAATAATAGTTTTGTTTTGAGTCAGGGTCAATCTATGTTGTACAGGCTGACCTTGAACCTGCCTCAACCACTGGAGTAGCTGGGATTATAGGCCCTTGAATTATTTATTTTATTTTTTATTTTTGCAGTACTGGGTTTGGAACCCAAGGACATCTACCTCTGAGCTACACCCTTAACCCTATTTTTTTTTTCTTTTGCAGTACCAGGGATGGCACTTAGGGGCATTCTACCTCTGAGTCACACCCCTAGCCCTGATTTTTTTTTATTCTTTATTTTGAAACATGGTCTAAGTTGCAAAGGGTCTCACAAAGTAGCTGAGGCTTGTCGCGAATCAGCCTCCCAAATACTGCAATTATAAGGGTGTTCAACCATGCCCAACCCCAGCCCTATTTTTCATCTTCATTTTGAAAAAGGGTCTCACTGAGTTGCAAAAACAGGGCATCACTAAGTAGGCTGTCTGTGAACTGTGATTCTCCTGTTTCGGCCTTTCAAATGCTGATTACAAGCGTGTGCCACCATCCCTGGCTTGAATTTTTTATAAGCTAAAATGCAATAACAGTTTATTGGGGCGATAAAGTAGAACTCAATCCTGAGTCTGGTAGGCCTAGACTTGCCAGTTTTACCACTTAGGTTCAACTATGTGTACTCACATATAAAATGGGTATTAATACTTAGATGTTGCAAAGCTTTTTTTATTTTCCTTTGAGGTACTATGAACTCAGGAGCCCTGTATCACTCAGGTAAATCCCAAACCCTTTTTTCTTTCTTTCTTTTTTTTTTTTTTTTTTTTTTGTGGTACTGGGGATTGAACCCAGGGGCATTCAATTACCTACACCCCCAGTCCCATTTTATTTTGAATTTTTATTTATTTATTTATTTATAATTTTTTTGGTGGTACTGGGGTTCCTGGAAGCCCTTCTACCTCCGGGCTACACTCCCAGACCTATTTTTACATTTTTATTTGGAAACAGGGTCTCCTAAGCCAGTGCGCGCAGTTGGCTTCGAACTTGCGCGATCCTCCTGTCTCTGCCTCCCAAGCGCGGGGATTACAAGCGTGCGCCACCACGCCCGGCATTATTTTGAATTTTTAAACAGGGTCTCAGTGGGTCGATGAGTCTCACCGCTTGATGAGGCTCTCCTGAACCTTTTATCTTCCTCCTGTCTCAATCTCCCAAGTACTGGGACTTCAGGCTTGCACCACCATGCCCGGCTTTATTTTTTATTTTGAAATAGGGTCTCACCTATTTTGAAATAGGGTGTCACCAAGTTGCTGAGGCTGGTTTCAAACCTGCAATCTTGTCTTACTCTTCCAAGTGCTGAGATTATAAACATGTACTGCCATGCCTGGTTATTATTTATTTATTGGCACTAAGGCATTCTGACTCATGAGGCACCCCCCCTCCCCCAGCCGTATTCCATTTGGAAACAGGGTCTCACTAAGTTGCTGAGGCTGGCCTCGACCCTGTATTCCTCCTGCCTCAGCCTCCCAAACACTGGGTTTTTGTTTTGGGTGGCACTTCTTGTTCCTGGAAACCCTTCTGCCTCTAGGCTACATTCCCAGACCTAATATATATATATATATAGAAAAATTTGCGGGTTTGGGGATGGAACCCAGGCAGGGGAATTCGACCTCCAAGCTACACCCCCTGCCCTATTTTTTATTCTTTACTCTGAAAGCGGGTCTCACTGAGTTGCAAAGGGCCTAAGTAGCTGAGACTGTCTGCGAACCGCGATTCTCTGGTCTCAGCCTCCAGAATGCTGGGATTACAAGCGTGCGCCACCACGCCCGGCTTTTTGTTTTGAAACAGGATCTACGTTCTAGAGGCTGGCCGCGAATCTGTGAGCCTCCTCTCTCAGCCTTCCAAGTACTGGAATTACAGATGTGGCCACCGGAACTTTCACTGAAACTGTACTGGCATTTGGTGTAAACCAGTAATTCCAGAAAGACTAGGAAAAGTAGGGGAGGATAGGGCAAGGGAGGATGTGACCCCCACGGACTGCGGAAGCCCCCTCAAATCCTCAGTGCTAAAGTCTCCTTTTACTCCAGTCGGATTCCACGTGCCTCCAAGTGCTAAACTCAGTGCTTTTATTTTCTTCTTCCTTAAATCCTGAAAAGCAGTAGATGGTTAGCTTTCCTAAGACCTGCCGTGTCCCCTCGGCCGATGACAGCCTTGACGCCCATCAGGCCAAACCGAGACCTAGAGCCCAACAACGCGAACGGACTCGGCCCAGCGCGCCAGCCGCCGGCCGCCTACCCGGGAAGGGGACTTCCGGAGATGCCCAGCCAAGGGCGCCGCTAGGGCCGGCGCGAGGGTGGGGGGGCAGAGGCTTAGGTGTCTAGGCCAGTGCCGCCCGAAATCCTCCGCCTGCCGAAGCTTGAACCTAGCTTACGGGGCGGAATTCCCGGTCTGAAAATCTCAAGGTCCAACCAGCAGTCCATAGCATCTCTCGAGGAAGGCGTGGAATCCCTTATAATCCTTTTTCAGGCATTTGTGGTGGCCACCTCAACCGGCCACCGTTCAAGCACGCGCCCGAGCGGAGAGCGCGCGCCCGAGGGAGTTGGGAGGGGGGAAGGTGCTTAAGTGCGTACGCATGCGTAGTGCGGCGCACGCAGGCGCAGTACGGTCCCCCGGGCGACGGCGGCGGCGGATACTCGGGGTGCTCGGCTCCTTCCCATCTAGGCCGGCCCCGGCCCGTCTCTCCCCCAGGAACTCACTGTTTGGGGCCGCAGACTTTCTCATCGTGCCCTACAGAAGTAAATTTTTGGGAACCTGGGGGATCCGGAAGTACCGCCTCGATATTCCCCAAATACGATCGGGGAAACGGAAGTGGCCTTCGGTGGCAGGTTGGGGGAGACCGGAAGTGACGGTACGGTGGGGAAGTCGGGGGCGGAGCCGTCGGGTGGTGGGGTGTGTATGTGTTTGGCCGCGTGTTGGTTGCGCCGCTGGGCTGAAACACGGAGGAAAGGCGGAGGAGGGGGCCAGCCAGGCCGCCGGTCCGGCCCCCCGAGAGTGTCCGCCGTCTCGGGTGTGTAGTGATTTAGGCGGGTTCGATGGGCGTGGCGCGCGTGCGCGAAGCCACTTTCTCCGCCGAGCTTGGCGCGACCCTCCCCTCCCCCGCGTCGTCGCGTTGTCCCTGGCTTTGCCAACTTGTGGGGCCCTTGCCCTATCGCGACCGGTGATGACACGGGTCTCAGGTCTCGTGCCTCGCTCTCCGATCCCTAGCCTAACTGGCCCTCCTTTATTGTGATTGGCACCGTGGAGCCCCTCCCACCTCCCGTCCTTCATCTCCCTATGCCGTCGGTATCCTGCCCTTTGTGTTTCTCTCTCCGTGCCCCGGAATCAGAAGGGGGATGGGGGCGGGTGTGAGCGTGTGTGCTTGTGCAGGAGAAACTTTTTAGGTATTGGGCGGAGATTCAGGCCAGGGAGGCTTCCGGGTATATAAAATTGGCTACAGGCGACAGCGGACCTTCTTCCCTTCTTTCTGCCTTAGAAAGCCATGGAGCCCGGTGATAGTACCAGTACCGCTATGGAGGAACCTGACAGCCTGGAGGTGCTGGTGAAGACCCTGGACTCTCAGACTCGGACCTTCATTGTGGGGGCCCAGGTGAGACCCCAGTGCTTACGAAAGACACCCATTAGCTCTTCTTCCCTTAGACTGAGGGAAGGGTTAGGTTTTCTTGTCTTCAAAATTGTCACTAATTTCTTTTGTTCATATTCTAGGTAGAACATTTTTTGGTGTGTTTTGTTGAGTGTGGTAGATTTCATTCCGCCTTTCTTCACCTTGAGAGAGCTCAGTGAAGAGGAATGTGGAATCTATGTGATTACAGATTAGGTGGACCCCAGCTTTTGGGAAGGGAAACAACAGGGACCTCATACAAGTGTTTCTTATAAACATATTGATCATAGCTGTATCCTGTGTTTCTAAAGACTGGAAATTAGAAACACATAATGCAGGTAGAGTCCTGATAGACTGTTGAGTAGAATTACTATTTTCCGTGGCCTCATGTGAATCTTTTGAGTTTAATGTCACAGATCCAATTGTCTTGTGTTTTTATTTATATCTATATATCTACTTATGTATTTCTTTCTCTCTCTAATTTTTTTCATAAGGTATTGGGGATGAAACCCAGGGGCATTCTACCTCTGAGCTATACCCCTATTTTTTATTCTTTATTTTGAAACAGCGCCTCACCATGTTGCGGAGGATCTCATTAAGTAGCTGAGGCTGGCCAAAAACTGTGATCCTCCTGTCTCAGCCTCCCAAATGCTGGGATTACAAGCATGTGTCACCACACCTGGCTTCCCCCCCAGCCTTTTTAAAATTTTGTTTTAAAACAGGGTCTCCTTAGGTTGCTGAGCGTCTCACTACATTGCTGAGTCTATTCTTGAACTTGAAATCCTCCTATCTCAGCCTCCCAAGTACATGGTAGCATGCACCACCATGCCTGGCCTAACCCTGTGATTCTTAAAAGTAAAATTAGCTGGTTGGGCCATGATTTTCTTTCTTTTTTTTTTTTTTTTGGTGGTACTGGGGGTGGAACCCAGAGGCTTTCTACCTCCGGGCTATACTCCCAGACCTTTTTTATATTTTATTTGGAAACAGGATCTCACTAAGTTGCTGAAAGCCTCACTAAGTAGCTGAGGTTGGCTTTGAACTCGTGCGATCCTCCTGTCTCAGCCTCCCAAGCATGGGAATTACAAGCGTGCGCCACCACACCCGGCTTGGGCCATGATTTTCTAGAACACATAATTAAGAAAATCAAATTGGCTTTTGTGTCTGGGCATAGGTAAATACTCTGGAACTCTCCAAAAATCATTTGTCTGGTTAGGACAGGTTTTTTTTTTTTCCTTCTTTTCTTTCCTTTCCTACTAAGGTACCCCCAGCCTTTTGTCTTCTCACCTTCTTCGTGGGTAGTTTTCTCCACTCCATTCTCCTTTCTATTGCTCTTGAGATTGCAGGGGATAAATAAACTTCTGGTGTTATTTTGTGCTTGTCGAGGGGCTACTGGTAGCTCTTGACTCATTTTTCTTCTTTAGGAGCCAGGCAGAGGAGGTGAGAAGGAATGTCAGTTGGCTTGATTGTCCCCGATCCATGCTGTCTTTTCCTGGGCTTATACTTTCACCTTAATTACGTTTGTTGTCTATTTTGACAGGTGTTGTCTTGGGTCATGGCTTTGCATGGTAATTACCCGATGGTGGAGAAAGTTGGGTAGTGATTCTGTAGTGGTTTTTTGTATGTGCGGTACTAGGTGTGGAACCCAGGGGCCTTCTATCTCCGGGCTACACTCCCAGACCTATTTTATACTTTATTTGGAAACAGGGTCTCACTAAGTTGCTGAGAGCCTCACTAAGTAGCTGAGGCTGGCTTTGAACCTGTGCGCGCCTCCTGTCTCAGCCTCCCAAGCAGCGTGCACCGCCACTCCCATCTTTAGAGTGGTTTTAATTTGTCTACATCCACAAGTCAG
Organism: Muscardinus avellanarius; assembly: GCF_963383645.1. NCBI lineage: Eukaryota > Metazoa > Chordata > Mammalia > Rodentia > Gliridae > Muscardinus > Muscardinus avellanarius. The sequence continues at coordinate 88,615,137 of NC_137800.1, read as the reverse complement.
TCGTCCCTCTTCTGGCCTTCCTTCCCTCCATTCTCTGACTCCTCTTCTTCCTTGCACACCGCCACTCCCAGCTTTAAAGTGGTTTTAATTTGTCTACATCCACAAGTCAGTCGTCCCTCTTCTGGCCTTCCTTCCCTCCATTCTCTGACTCCTCTTCTTCCTTGCAGATGAATGTGAAGGAGTTCAAGGAGCACATCGCTGCCTCTGTCAGCATCCCCTCAGAGAAACAGCGGCTTATCTACCAGGGCCGAGTTCTGCAAGATGATAAGAAGCTCCAGGAATACAGTAAGGGGTGTGGGGGCAGGACAGGTGGAGGCTGCTGTCCTCAGGGCTGAGCTGCAGCCATCGCTTTACCCGCTTACACAGTGTTGCGATGTGCATCCTTTTTTCTGCAGATGTTGGGGGAAAGGTCATCCACCTGGTGGAACGGGCGCCTCCTCAAACGCAGCTCCCTTCTGGAGCATCTTCTGGGACAGGGTCTGCCTCGGCCGCACATGGTGGGGGACCCCTGCCTGGGACTCGGGGGCCGGGGGCCTCTGTTCACGACCGGAATGCCAACAGCTATGTCATGGTTGGAACCTTCAATCTTCCTGTAAGCTTGGGTTTCACACGAGAGGGTTTTGTGGGTAGTTTTGGTTCTCATAGCAGCAGGGAATGCATAAGATAGGTGTCTCGGATTGGGTTTGGAGGGCCCTTCGGTCTAATGTTGGCCTTGGTCTTTGGGGGAAAGGGGTGAGGTTCCAGAGAAAGACGGAAGTATGGAGGCCTTAGTATTGGCTTCTCCCAGAGCAACTTCCCTTACCCTTTCCCCAGAGTGACGGCTCTGCTGTGGATGTTCACATCAACATGGAACAGGCCCCAATTCAGGTATTGAGGGCCTGGGAGGGCCAGGGAAGGGGATCTGGGAGAAGGAGGCCATGAGGAGGGCGGGGCCTGGCTGAGAGGTGCCGGGACGTGCTGTGGTAGGTGTTGGGGCATATGCTTCACCTTGGACTCACTCAGTCACCCCTCTCCTGTAGAGTGAGCCCCGGGTGCGGCTGGTGATGGCTCAGCACATGATCAGGGACATACAGACCTTACTGTCCCGGATGGAAGTAAGTGGGCCTGCCTGGCTAGGGCTCCCCAGCCCCCGTTTCTCCTAGCCTGGGGGTGGGGGCATGACTGGACACATTTGGTCTTCCTAATCTGTCTTCTCTGCAGTTGGTGTTCTTTTAGGCAGTAAATGTATCGTTGTGAGTCTATCTTGTCCCTGGCTTTATGTTTGGTTTCTGGGAAGTTTGTTTCAGGTTTGTCAGATAACTTTCATAGTACCTTTTCAGTGAAAGGAGGATCTCCGGAGTTTTTTTTTTTTTTGTACTAGAGATTGAACCCAGGGTCATTTTATATCTGAGCTACGTTGTTAGCCTTGTTCTGTTTTATTTTACTTTGTTTCTTAAAATTTATTTGTATATTTTTGTGGTTAAGGATTAAACCTGGGGATGTTCTATGACCTACACTCCAGCTCTATTTTATTTTTTTATTTTTAAAACAACCTCAGCCGGGCATGGTAGTACACGCCTGTAATCTCTGTACTTGGGAGGCTAAGACAGGAAGATCGCAGGTTCAGGGACAGCCTCAGCAAGTAGTAAGACTCATCAACCTGTTGAGGCCCTGTTTCCAAATAAATAAAATTGGGGTGGGGGTGTAGGTCAAAGGTAGAATACTTCTGGGCTCAGTTCCCAGTACCACACACACACACAAAAAAAAAAAAAAACCCAAAAAATCCAAAACAGGGTCTCACTAAGTTGCTGAGGACCTCACTAAGTTTTTGAGGCTCATCTCAAACCTGCCATCCTCTGTTTCAGCTTCCCAAGTACTGGGATTACAAGTGTGCACCACCATGCCCAGCTAGCATATTTTATATTAAAGCAGGATCTCACTAAGTTGCTGAGGCTGGCTTCAAATACGAGGTCCTCCTGTGTCAGCCTTCCAAGTACTGGGATTTAAAGCATGTGCCCCTCCATTCAGCCTCCATTTATTTTTGTAGTACTGGAGATTGAATCCAGGACCATTCTACCTCTGAGCTACAACTTCAGCCCCATTTCAATTTTTTTAGTTTGAAATAGGGCTTCACTAAGTTGTAGAGGGCCTCACGAAGTTGCTGAGGCTGACTTAGAACCTGTGATCCTCCTGTCTCAGCCTCCCAAGTACTAGGATTACAGGCATGTGCTGCCACGCCTGGCTAATAGCCCCATACTTTTATTTCTTAATTATCATGTTCAGTATTAGGATGTCTTCGTTAGTTTGCGTTGTGTTTACAGCCTGTGGCCTTTGGTTTTCTTTGTGGAGGTTGTTAGATGTTCACTGTGCCAGTCATGTACGGGTGCCGGCAAGTCGCAGAACGCAGTCTCGCCTTTGAGAGCCTAGTTAGAGCACTGTTTTTCTTCGTACTCCTTTGGCCTGTGTCTGAGTCTGCAGCAGTCTCATCCTGTCTTGGTGTCCTGCCTTGCCTGCTTTCAGTGTCGAGGGGGCCCCCAAGCACAGCACAATCAGCCACCTCCACAGACGTCCACTGTGGCCCCAGAGCCAGCAGCCTTGAGCTCGCAGACATCAGAACCAACTGAAAGTCAAGCACCTTCTCGGGAGCCCATGGAGGCAGAAGAGGTGGCAGAGCGGGCCCCAGCTCAGGGCCCAGAGCTTGCACCGTCTGGCCACGCCCCAGCAGGCCCAGCGCCTGCCCCAGAGACAAATGCACCCAAGTGAGAGGTGGAGGGCGCCCTTGGGGTGGGGCGGGATGGGGTGTGCTAAGCGCAGTGGGAGGACTAGGCCAGGGATGGTGGGAGGACACTTCTTGGGGGATTAGGCGGGGAGGGGTGGGCTCTCGGTGTGGGTGAGGACCTCAGCTGGTAGCTGAGCCGAAACACCCCCTCTCCAGGGCAGGGAGGGCCAGTGGTGCCTCCCGAGCCTCATCAGAGTTCTCCCTGAGTTCACACAGGCCGTGCCTCTTGTAGTTTCTTGCCATGGTTGATGGGATTGCGGTGGGAAGGCTGGAATAGTTCGTCTTGTTCTCCCATTTCCCACGGGTGGGGGCAGAGAACCGAAGCCCTTCTAGCCCCAGAAGAGATTAGCCCAGGGCTCTAGGAGGTCAGGGAGGGAGCGAGTGGACGTGGCGTGGTGGACGACAGGGTGGGTCTGTGAGCTCGGCTCTTGCTCTCGCTGTCCACAGCCATCCATCCCCAGCCGAGTACGTTGAGGTGCTCCAGGAGCTGCAGCGGCTGCAGAGCCGCCTCCAGCCCTTCCTGCAGCGCTACTACGAGGTCCTGGGCGCCGCTGCCACCACGGACTACAACAACAACGTGAGCCCTGTGACGCCCTGCCCTGCCCAACAGAACAGGTTGAGGCTGATGACCCGCGACTCCCCAGAGAGCATTGCAGCAAAGTCCGTGTAGGCACGCAGGTGGCCTGCCCTCCCATAGGGGCTCATCTGTGCTGGATGCTGTCCTTGTACCCTGTATCCCTAAGCTTAGGAATTCTGCAGAGTAAGGGAGGTTACTGTGATGAGTTAGTGATTCCTTGAAGAACTCGTCTTAAGTTCCTTATGCGTATAAAGCAGAACTTTCTTGTAAAACATTGAGTGTGTGTAGGCTTCCGGGGACATGACTGTGGCCCTGGGGGGCATAGCGTATCCTCCGAAGGCATTGCTGTCATTAGTGGGCGAGTCCGGCTGACCGTGTCCTCTTTCTGTGTTTGATGGGGCGCAGCATGAAGGCCGTGAAGAAGACCAGAGGCTGATCAACTTGGTGGGAGAGAGTCTGCGGCTGCTGGGCAACACCTTCGTGGCTCTGTCTGACCTGCGCTGCAACCTGGCCTGTGCGCCCCCGCGGCACCTGCATGTGGTCCGACCCATGTCCCACTATACCACGCCCATGGTGCTCCAGCAGGCGGCCATCCCCATCCAGGTGCTCCAGCAGGCGGCCATCCCATCCAGGAAGGACTGGGGTGGTGGAGACACGCGCAGGGGACGGTGGGCGTGCTGTGGGTCAGGCTCTTGTGTTTTACTCATTCTTGCCTGTTTATCTCTCTCTCCCAGATCAACGTGGGGACCACTGTGACCATGACAGGGAATGGGACTCGGCCCCCCCAGGCTCCCAACACAGAGGCGGCTCCCCCCGGTGCTGGGCAGGCCTCGCCCCTGGCTCCACCTTCTGCCACTGTCGAGTCCTCCAGTGAGGGGGCCCCTGCGCCGGGGCCGGCGCCGCCCCCAGCCGCCAGCCACCCGCGGGTGATCCGGATTTCCCACCAGAGCGTGGAGCCCGTGGTCATGATGCACATGAGCCTTCCAGGTGAGCTGGCCAGTGGCGCGGGTAGGGAGGGCCCGGGGACAGTGCCCCCAGTGGGAGGTAGCCTCGGCCCACCCGTCTCAGGGCCATGCTGCTGTCTCCCCCAGATTCCGGCGCACAGCCTGGTGGCGTCCCGAGCACTCCCTCCGGCTCCCTAGGACCTGCCGGTCATGGCCAGACCCTGGGTAAGAGCAAGGTGCCAGCAGGCTGAGCCTAGAGAGGGCTAGGGCTAGGGCTGAGCGGGCGGGCGCAGGGTCCAGGTTCAAGGTTACATCAGACCCGCCCCCCAGGCTCCACCCTCATCCAGCTGCCCTCCCTGCCCCCTGAGTTCATGCACGCCGTCGCCCACCAGATCACTCATCAGGCCATGGTGGCCGCTGTTGCCTCCGCGGCCGCAGGTAACGACCTGGAAGGGGCGGCCTGGGAGGTGGCCAGTCCATGGTGGCGGTGCTGTCAACTGCGGGCAAGGGCCTGGCCCTCAGCCCTCTTCTGTCTCTCTTCCGCTTCCCACAGGACAGCAGGTGCCAGGCTTCCCCACGGCTCCGACCCGGGTCGTGATTGCCCGGCCGACCCCTCCACAGGCACGGCCTTCCCATCCTGGGGGGCCTCCAGGCTCTGGGACTCTGGTGAGCAAGGGTGGGGAGGAGTCGGGGGAGAGTCCTGGGAAAGGCAGCGCTGAAAGCCACCTCCTCCCTCTTCCCAGCAGGGCACTGGGCTGGGCACCAATGCCTCGCTGGCCCAGATGGTGAGCGGCCTCGTGGGGCAGCTTCTAATGCAGCCTGTCCTCGTGGGTGAGTCCTCGCCAACTGGGGACCTCTGTGACTCTCAGGGCTGACTCCCTCCGTGGCCTGCTCCCCCTCCCCTCTTCCTGCTTCCTCCCACATCTCCCTGGTTCTTGCTTCTGTGCCAGAAAGTTCAGATGGGCTGCAGTGGTGTTGGGTTCTTCTTCAAATTTCACCTTTCTCTTGGTTGCCAACAGCTCAGGGGACCCCAGGAATGGCTCCACCGCCAGCCCCTGCCACAGCTTCGGCCAGCGCCGGCACCACCAACACCGCGACCACAGCTGGCCCTGCACCTGGGGGCCCCACCCAGCCGCCCCCTCAGCCGCCTTCGGCTGACCTGCAGTTCTCTCAGCTCCTGGGGAATCTGTTGGGGCCCGCGGGGCCAGGCGCGGCTGGACCTGCCGCGGCTTCTCCTACCATTGCCGTGGCCATGCCTGGTGTCCCTGCCTTTCTCCAGGGCATGACTGACTTCCTGCAGGTGACTGACTGGCTTGCCCTTGGTTGTATCCCTCTGGCCCCTGTCCAGCCCATGGACAGTACCCCTGGGGACCAGTCAGGGAAAGTGGCCTAGGAATTCCTTGATTCTGAACCCTCTACTAAGAGATGAGAAGAGAAACGAGGGCCGGGATGGAGAGCATGGTAGTGTCACCCCCTGATCTAAGCCACAGAAGAGAGATCATTGCTCAGTCCAACTTTGTTTCTAAATAGTCTGCTTGAAGAAGCCAGGACTAAACCTGGCGTGGTGGCGTACACCCAGAACCCAAGTACTTGGGAGGCTGAGACAGGAGGATCACAGGTTCAAGGACAGCCTCAGCAACTTAGTGAGACTTTCAACAACCTAGTAAGGTCCTGTTTCAAAACAAAAAAGGGGTGGGGGTTATTTTTGGCAGTAGAACGCCTTTGAGTTCAATCCCCAGTACTAAACACACACATAAAAATTGTAAGACTAGTGTGTCTGGAATCCCAGTATTTGGGAAGCTGAGACAGGAGGATCGCAGGTTTGAAGTGAGCCTCAGCTACTTAGTGAGAGAGACTTTTTCAATATAAAAGATAAAAAAGGCTGGGGAGAGCTGGGCACGCTTGTGATCCCAGCATTCGGGAGGCTGAGACCGGAGGATCGTGGTTCATGGACAGCCTCAGCTACTTAGGCCCTCTGCAGCTCAGTGAGACGCTGTTTCAAAATAAAAAATATGGCAGGAGTTATCTCTCGGAGGTTGAACCCCCCCCCCCCCCCGGGTTCCTTCCCCAGACCCGCAAAAAAGGGGGTCTGGGGACATAGCTAAGAGGTAGAACACCCCTGCGCTCAATCCCCAGGACCAAAATAAAAAGGGAAGTAAAGACCTGAATGTGGTGTATTATTCCCTTTCCAGATTCTGCAGCTTTGTGCTCTTTGTTGCAATTCTGTCCTCCTCACTGGGGCTGCTTTTACTCCCTCTCTGTTTACCAGGCAGCACAGACAGCCCCTCCACCTCCACCGCCCCCGCCGCCCCCACCGCCAGCACCCGAGCAGCAGGCCGCACCCCCGCCAGGGTCGCCCTCTGGTGGTGCAGGGAGTCCCGGCGGCCTGGGGCCCGAGAGCTTGCCTCCGGAGTTTTTCACCTCAGTGGTGCAGGGCGTGCTGAGCTCCCTGCTGGGCTCCTTGGGGGCCCGGGCTGGCAGCAGCAGCGAGAGCATCGCCGCCTTCATCCAGCGCCTCAGCGGCTCCAGCAACATCTTTGAGCCTGGGGCCGATGGGGCCCTCGGTAAGCCAGAGGGCAGCGCTGCACCGCGGCCGTCTCCAGGCCAGGCAGCCAGGAGGGTGGGCAGCCTCTGTTCAGGGGTAAGGCTGAGGGGCTGAGGACAGGCTGGGTGGTAAGGTGGTCGCTAACTTCAGTCCTGTCCCCAGGATTCTTTGGGGCCCTGCTGTCCCTTCTGTGCCAGAACTTCTCCATGGTGGACGTGGTCATGCTTCTTCATGGGCACTTCCAGCCTCTGCAGCGGCTCCAGCCCCAGTTGCGATCCTTCTTCCACCAGCACTACCTGGGTGGTCAGGAGCCCACGCCTGGTAACATCCGGGTAAATGAAGGCCTGGGTTCAGAACGTCTTCGGTTCTTTACCTCTGCGTTATCTGTCAGTTAAAGCTGCGGCTGCCCCAGCCTAAGCCCTGGACTCACTAGGGGTTGAAGGGAAGCCTTTGAAGCTGAGGCTGGGGACTCAGCCTGGATGTTTCCCCGTAGATGGCGACCCACACGCTGATCACTGGGCTGGAAGAGTACGTGCGGGAGAGCTTTGTGAGTAGCGCCTCTACACTGCCTCCTGCCGCCGCCTCCACCGCTAGTCACGGGCTTCCTGATTGGGGACCTTTTGTGTCGTGTCTTGCAGTCCTTGGTGCAGGTGCAGCCAGGTGTGGACATCATCCGGACAAACCTGGACTTCCTCCAGGAGCAGTTCAACAGCATTGCCGCCCACGTGCTGCACTGCACAGGTCAGGGTGGCGGGGCCGGGCGACGGGGCGCCCCTCGCGCAGGGCTGCTGGCCTCAGCGTCCCCCCTCACCTCTTGCCTGCAGACAGCGGGTTCGGAGCCCGGTTGCTGGAGTTGTGTAACCAGGGCCTGTTTGAATGCCTGGCCCTGAACCTGCACTGCTTGGGGGGACAACAGATGGAGCTTGCTGCTGTCATCAATGGCCGGATTGTAAGCACCACCCAGCCCGCTCCCCAGCCTCTGGTTTCCTGCAGTTTTCTTTCTTCTTTCCACTCTGACACCTGTTGCCCTGGATCTGGCAGTTGTAAAAGCTGTTGAGTGAGGGCTTTGTGTTCCAAGTCTGCTTCCCGTCCTCAGCGGCGCATGTCTCGCGGGGTGAACCCGTCCTTGGTGAGCTGGCTGACCACGATGATGGGACTGAGGCTCCAGGTGGTCCTGGAGCACATGCCTGTCGGCCCCGAGGCCATCCTGCGATACGTTCGCAGGATCGGTGATCCCCCTCAGGTAAGGGGCTGAGGCCCGTGGGGGAGGCGCTAGAGGGCACCGGAGGGGTCTTGGGGGGTCTGAGAGGGCTGTTTTGTTCTCTTTCCCCGTCGACTTTCACAGCCACTTTCTGAGGAGCCAATGGAAGTTCAGGGAGCAGAAAGAACTTCCCCTGAGCCTCAGGTACCAGGAGGGGCCGGAGCGAGGGAGGGGCCTGTCGATGCAGGGAGGAGGGCTAGGGAAGAAGGGTGGAGGCTAAGAATTCTGAAGTCTGGGTCTTCCGCTGGCCTGACTCCCAGCGGGAGAATGCTTCCCCAGCCCCAGGAACAACCGCAGAAGAGGCCATGTCTCGAGGCCCACCCCCTGCTCCTGAGGGGGGCTCCCAGGATGAGCAGGATGGCGCCTCAGCTGAGACAGAGCCATGGGCAGCCGCGGTCCCCCCAGTAAGTAGCAGGAAGTGACCTGGGGGGCCAGGGTAGCTGTAGGCTATGGGATTTACCTTGTAATCTTTTCCTTCCAGGAGTGGGTCCCTATTATCCAGCAGGACATTCAGAGCCAGCGGAAGGTGAAACCTCAGCCACCCCTGAGCGACGCCTACCTCAGTGGCATGCCCGCCAAGAGACGCAAGGTTGGTTCGCCTCTTCCCTGAAGATCTCTGCCCAGGCTCCCCTGCCATGCTGCTGAGCGAGCTGTTCCCAGCTGGGAGCTTTCCTAGTTGAGTGCCCTCATTTAACAAGGAAGCCTTCTTGGGACACACTTGCTCGTGGGTGGTACGTAACCCCTGGGACGTCACTCTGCCTAGTCCCTCGGTTGCCTAATCCCCAAGTGACTAGAACCCATTTTCTCTCGAGGTGGGCTTCCTCTTGGGGGGTAGCTAGCTCTGAACCTCGATGGCTTGAACCGTTCAGCCCATGTTTGAAGAGCAAGTTCTGCGCATTCAGACATTGTTTTGGGGCAGAGCCGCTTAGGAAGGTGTTTGTGCTGTCTGGCCACACGCGATCTGTTCCCTGCTCTCCGCTAGCGTAGACACTCTGGTTGACTCATGGAAGGGTGAGCTGGGTGGTGGCATTGGATCTGACGTTGATCCTCTTTTCCCTCCCGACCCCCTGTCCCCCAGACGATGCAGGGTGAGGGCCCCCAGCTGCTGCTCTCAGAGGCCGTGAGCCGGGCAGCTAAGGCAGCCGGAGCTCGGCCCCTGACGAGCCCCGAGAGCCTGAGCCGGGACCTGGAGGCACCAGAGGTTCAGGAGAGCTACAGGCAGCAGGTGCCCCCACCTTAAAGCAGAATAGGGATGGTCTAGCGGGAGGGGTCGGGTTAGGGTCCCTCTGCCCTGGATTCTCTCAAGACACAAGTGGTTTTCCAAAGCTTCCCCTGGCGGCATTGTTGACAGTGTGGCTGGTGGGGTAGGCGCTAGCCCCCGAGGGATGGTCTAATTGCTTGCTGGGATCTCCGGGCGTGGTCAGTGCTTCTCTGACCTTGCTTGTTTTCTCTCTCTAGCTCCGGTCTGATATACAGAAACGGCTGCAGGAAGACCCCAACTACAGTCCCCAGCGCTTCCCTAACGCCCACAGGGCCTTTGCTGATGACCCCTAGCCCTTTGCTCTGTGGCCCTTTTCCACCCGGGGACCATCCCCCTTCCCCTCCTTCACAGTATTTAAGAAATAAAAGTCGGATTTTCCTGGCTCTGTTGTCTCGATTGTCTTGAGCACTCGAGTCCCTCAGTCTTTTGTGAACTTTTTTTAAATTTATTTTTTGTAGTACCTGGGGGTGGAACCCAGGGGCTAGAACTCCAGGCTATACTCCCAGATCCATTTTTTAAAACATTTTTATTTGGAAACGGTCTCTTAAGCCAGCAAGATTGGCTTCAAACCTGCAGCAATTCTTCTGTCTTTGCCTCCCAAGATCGGGGATTACAAGCGTGCGCCACCACGCCCAGCTTTTTGTGAACTTTTTCAAACTAGTACTCCTTGGGAATCCAACTCTTGTAGCTTGTAACATTGGGGGGTGGGCACAGGTGCATTATTAATGATCTATGCATGCAGGATATTAAAACATGAATCCTGTTTAGTGGGCAGACTTTTGTGCAACCCATATTGGGGACTGAATCCAGGGGCACTTTAACACTCAGCTATATCCCCAGCCCTTTTATTAGGAGTCTCACTCAAATGCCAATTATCTGGACCTTGGAATGCTGCTGCCTCAACCTCCCCTGTAGCTGGGATTATAGGTGTGCTTCACTGCAACAGGCCAAGGGAGGCGGAAGGCCTGTATTTACGTGTAAACCAGGATGGAAAAACTCGAGCGTGCAGCACATCCATAAAACCAAATCTGACCGTACTGGACCTGATCTATCCAATTCAGAGAACCCACTGTTGGCAGGAGTGGCGAAACATGCCCAGAACCCCAGAACTTGGGATGCTCAGATGAGATGTCATCTTTGAAGCAGCCTCAGCAACTTACTGAGAGACCTTTTCCCAGCCAGGTACTGGGGATTGAAGGGGCGTTCCATCTCTGAACTACACATCCAGCCCTATATTTTATTTGTAAATAGAAGTTGCTAAAAGCCTCACTTAGTAGCTAAGGCTGGCTTCGAACCTGTGACCCTCTTGTCTCAGCCTCCCAAGTACTGGAATTACAAGCCTGGGCCACCACACCTGGGTTTTACTTTCATTTTCAAAGTCTTAGTAGGTTGAGTGTGTCATTACTCATTGAAGCTGTCTTTGAAAGGGATTCTCCTGTCTCAGCCTCCCAGATACTGGATTACAGGCACATGACTGGCCAAGACCATTTTTGTAGTATTGTGGATTAGGCCATCCTCAAACCTATGATCCTCCTGCCTCAGCCTCCCAAGTAATGGGATTACAAGTGTGTGCCACCATGCCTGGCTGAAACCTTGTTTCTTAAGGGGGGAAAAAAAAAAAAGGCTGGGGGTATAGTTTTAAAATAGCATGCCCCTTGGTTCCATCCCCAGTAACAGCAAAGTCTATCTGAGCTCAGCCCAAATTCCCAACCACAAAACAAAAGATGCAATAAATAAATAAAGTCTTAAGAAAATTTGTTCAAACAGGTCACTAGAATATGTCAAGTTGTTACTGAAACTATACATCACTTAGCACCATACTGTAGGGCATTACAAACATTGACCCAGCCCCAAAACCATTTTGGAAATTTTTTTAAATTCTTTTATTCTTTTTTAACAAACGGCCCCAGGGATAGGGGACCAGGGGAAGGGGGAGGAGGGGAAGCGAGGCTCCAGCCCCACGACCCCTTTCCCCTTACCCCTTTCCTCCTTATATATTTATAATCTATATACAAGCCCCGGGGGCGGGGGGTCAAGGGGAACTCCCTCAGCGGGGTGGGGGCAATCCAGGTTCCTTGTCCCCTCGGGACCCAGGTTCCTCTGCCCTCCGGGAAGGCCCTTCTCGAGAAGGTGGCCCTGTCCTCTCCCAAGGCTTCGGCATCCAGCGCAGGGCATCCGGTGGGGAGGCCTAAAGGATAGGTGTGAAAGAGGAAGTCACGGTGTCAGGTCAGACACTCAGGTGGCAGCTCATGAATTTAGACTGGACACCACAGGGGTTTTTTCCTTACCTGCTGGTAAAGGTCGATGCGCTGGGTGCGGAATACGCCACTGTAGGTGGCAGGCGGGGCCTTGAGACGGGAATTGAGAGCAGAGAAGGACCTAAAGGAGAAAGAAAGGGAGTTTAAGGCAAGGTTAGGACCTGCCCTGGCTTCAAGGAGCCCGCGCCTGTCATCCCAGTACTTGGGCGGTTGAGATGGGAGGACTACACACATTATTTGTAATCTCAGTACTTGGGAGGCTAAGACAGGATAGGAGATTAGAGGGCAGTCTTAGCAAGTAGTGAGACTCATCAACCTGGTGGGACCCTGTCTCAGAATAAAAAATAATAATAAAAAAAGGACAGGGGTGTAGGTCAGAGGTAGAATGCCCTGTTTCAAACCCCAGCGACAAAAACCAAAATAAAGACACCTCCCTCCATTCAATCCCCAGTACCATAACACACACACACGCACACACACACACACGTGCGCGCGCACCCTTGTAGATGGGTGAGTCTGAACCCCATTTCCATTTACCTTCCAGCTGGGGGAGTACGTGATGACCCAGGGCCCCCAAGGTTGTTGCTCAGCTTCCGATAATCCTGGAACGGCTTTAGTTCCACTGGGTGTAGCTGAAGAAAAAAACTCGTGAATTAGCCTCCTGCCTCGCCCCGCTGGGGTGGGGAGCACCCCAGCACCTCTAGAGGTTCCTGTGCCTTACCTCTGCTCGCCCCAAGCTAGGGGGGAAGGGCCTGGCAGGTGAAGGCAGCACCCGAGCGGCAGGAGCAGGCGGGGGCCGCACGGCCAGGCTGGGGGGCTGCAGAGCAGGGCCCACAGGTAACAGAGACAGGGGCGGCGGGGCAGGAGGCGGCGCCGGCGGCAGGGAACCAAAGTTCACCACAGGCAGCTGGGAGTCTACCATGGGCAGAAGCATCTGCAATAAGAAGTCCAAGTGTCCACACTGGCCAGGGAGGCAGGCCAGGAAGTGAAAACAAAAGCCAGAGACCAGAGGGAGGGGTCGTGCAAGGAGCCAAGTACCTGCTGGGCAGGGGCCCCTGAAGGAAGGAAGCCGCTCTGGCCACCGGGCTGCAGAGCAGCAGAGTAAAAATCCGAGGGGGACGGCAGATCTTGGCGTACCTGTTAGGGAACAGGAGACCGTCAGCTTCCCCGCAACCATTCTTCCCACCCCTGGCACCTGCCCACCTCTTACCTGAAGCAAGGGTGGGTCGGGCAGAGGGCTGGGGCAAAAAGCTGGAGGGTAGAGGAAGGAAGGCGGAGGGTAGAGAACGCCTCCAGCTGGCACCTTCCCCAGCTCTGTGGCTTGCAGCGCTGAGAAATCCAGAAACTGGCCCTTGAGCGCCACCCCGGAGAGCAGTGCTGAGGGAGGGGCGGGTCCGGGGGGGAGGTACAAGGGCTGTGACCTAGGAGAAATGGGGGCAGGCGGTGTCAGGAAGCCAGGCGTTTGCTTCTGGTCTTGGCAATGCCTACACCCACCCTAGTGGCGTCTTCCCCTTCCTGCCCACCTGAACCCTGTTTCCTTCTGAGGCCCACAGGCACCTATATCTTACCTGTAAGGATGCAGTGAAGGAGTCCCAGGGCGGAAGCCTCCACTGTTGGGGTGTAACTGAGAGTCCATGGCTCCCCCGGAGACCTGCTGGAGAGAAGCAGGGATGAGCTATCTCCAGTGTCTCTGGTCAAGGAACGCTCACCACCCCACCCACGACAGCAAAGGAGAAAAACAGGGGAAAAAGTGGGCAGAGTAGTGTCTTACAACACAACTCGGGCTTGATTAGAAGAAACAGTAGGCAGAAAAGAATGATCGTGCATTCGAGGGGGGATGGGATGGAAAGCGGGACGTACCTGAGAACCGGGAGGCCCAGGGCTGCTGCAGACGACCTCAGGGTACAGGCGCTGGCCTGAGGAGCTGGGCTCTGGGCCTCTGGATTGTGGCTCAGCGGAAGGAGCAGCACTGGGCAGCAGCTCCCAGTCTCGAGACACTGGAACGGCCTGGGCAAGAGAGGCCTTGTCAACGGGGGTGTCTGACATGCCGATGCCCAGGCCGCTCCCAGCAATTGTCACCAGAAACCTTGGGTCTTCCCTGGGAACACTGTCCACATACCTCAGTGACCGATGCCGTCAGCTCCTTCTCCGCTTTTAAACCATCTCCTACCACCAGGCGCAGGTCCGAGTCCTGTAACTGCACAGCAGGAGCGCATCTTACGACCCAGGCACATACCACCCTCCGCGTGCCGCCCTCTGCTTTCCTCCTCTCCCCCAGCCCAGGACACCCAGGTCGAGCCGTGCAGACCTTGTCACTAGTGCCAAACTGCACCGGGGGGCCGGGGCGGTGGGACGGCCGCAGGGGGCCCTCCGGGCCTCGGTCTGCGCGCTGCGATCGCTCTGTGCCTATGGGGCCAGGGGGCAGAGGCTGCTCCCGGGGCAGCTCCTGGTTGGGGAAGACAGTGGAGCGTGGAGTTGTGGGGAGGAGAGGGAAGCCCGATCAGGAACACACAGGAAAAGGCAAGGGGCAAAGAGAGCCAAAGCCAGGTTGCTGGGACATTCCTGTTGTTCCTTCCTGGTCTTTTACCTTTCTGTCCCCATCATGGGGGGCCGGTGGCCGTCTCCTAGGAGGTTCAGAGGGTTCAGAGCCAGGTGGACCCTCACCAGGAACAGCATTCAGGGGTGAGGGGCCTCCAGGCCGCTTGGGGGGTCCCTCTGCTGCCCCCTTGAGTCCTCCATCAGGGGAACTTCGCTGGCTGCAGGGACCTGATGACACCTGAGAATCCCCACTCAGGTCCACCCCACTGTCAGACTGACTCATCTGAGAGGAGTGGAGAAGGAACTAGTTAAGTCAGGGTAAAAAGCACCCTATGCCTGACTGATACACACACACAGACAGACTGAGGGGAAAACACCGCACGAGATGGCCCCAGATTTCACCCAGCGCAGGTGGGAACTGTAGTCAGTGCTCGACAAGCCTGGCTCAGCCAGTCCTCCCATGCTCGCTCACCTCTGTGCCGGCCACGTCCTCAAACGGACTCAGGGGCTCCATCCAGGGCTCCATGGAGCCAGGCTGGTAACTCTTTCGGCTGGTGGCTGGAGGGGGCACCGATCAGGAAGGTGCATGAGGAGTTTTGGAGCCACCTCACTGCGACCAGCCCACCCACCCTCCCCCGGCAGCCTCACCCACCAGCATGTAAGCGATCCCAGATGTGGGGCGCCAGGGCCTCTGTGCCTGCATCTCTGGATTCCCCCTGAGGGCTTGGGGCCTCAGGCTTCGAGCCCAAGAATCCAGAGCTATGAGAAGCTGGCAGGGATTCCTAAAGGTGAGTCCAGAAGTAAAACGTGAATTAGGTGGGAACTGGGGAACAGAGGAAACTGGGGCAAAGTGAGGCATGAGGGCAACAAAGGAGACGCGGGAGACGAGCAGGGAGCCAGCGAGGACCTGGGTGAGGCCGCCATGATGGGAGCGAGTGGACGTGCAGAGGGCCCTCGAAAGGCATGAGTGCAGCAAAGCCTGTGCCTCACCTCCTGCAGCAGCTCTGGTTTTCGGGGAGGCCGCTCCCGCCGTTTTGGGGGAAATGAATTAACCCCCGCTGAGTCTTGGGGAGTCCCGCCCACCCCCCTTGCCATTGGCCCTGGCTCCTCCAAGTGGGGGTCTAGGGAAAAAAAGAAGACTGTCAGCGTGTGCCCTGCTTCCGCTGACCCTAGCCCTCTGCCTGTGCAGGTGCCAGCGGCAGCCCCCACTGACCCCAGCACCTGGCTCTAGACTCAGCAGCCCCACCCGCACCCCAGCCCCAGCTTACCAGAAGTGGCGCTGCTGTTGGCCCTCTGTGGGTCGTATCGGGTGGGGGGCCGAGGGGAGGAGCCCTGAGGGGCTTGTGGAGGCCCGGGCTTGGCCCTGGGGTGCCCCCCCGGCGCCGCGATGCTCCCCTGGCGGCTGCTCAGCTGGGCCAGAGCCTGTTGGATGCCAGCAGGGTTGCTGTGGATCACTTGGTCCAGGCGGAAGACGGCAGAGCTGCTGGGGGGCGGGGGAGGCAGGGGAAGCCCTGGGGGCCGCTCCTCCGGAGGACGGCTGAAACAGAGTAAATGCCAGACTGTGCTAGACCACTGTTCTCCCTACCAGCCAAGTATTTCCGTCTTCTTACAACCTCCTCACCCATCCAATCGTTAAGTCCATGGAAGGATTTTTATGTGTACAGGTGTGCAAGATGCAGACAAGAAACGGGCAACGGCATGTTGCTATTTCTCGCCCATTACTCCCCCGTTGCCTCACTGGCCAGGGGCTCCTGCCTTTTGGTCTTTCTTGTTCTGTGCGCACGTGTGCGGTACTGGGGGTTGAACTCAGTGGCATCCGACCTGAGCTACATCCCCAGCCCTATTTTTTTTTTTGTGGGTTTGAAGCAGGTTCTCACTCAAGTGCCGAGGCTGCCCTTGAACCTGCAATTCTGTCTTCAGCCTCCAAATTAATGGGATTACAGGCATACACCACCATGCCCAACTCTCTTTTTTGGCACTAGGAATGGAACCCAGAGGCATTTTATCTCCAAACCACACCCCAACCAATTCTGTTTCTTATTTGGAAGCAGGGTCTCACTAGATTAAGAACCTTGCTCAATGGCTGAGGCTGGCCTTGAACCTGTGATCCTGTCTCAGCCTCCCAAGTACTGGGATTATAAGTGTGTACCACCACATCTGGCCTCCTAATGACCCTACAAGGCCTCACTCTCCATGCTGACACCCACCCACCCACCCTCATGTTCCTTCAAGCCTCCCTCCAACTTTAAAACCTGTCCTCACTCACCTGCGGTTCTTGGGAGAGGGCCAGCTCCTCTTATCCCCTCGTCCTGGGCCTGTCCTTCCCCCAGGACCCCCACTACCACCTCCACCACCGCTGCCAGCCTTGCCCCCGGGGCCTGGCCGCCGGTTCTGCCGGTCCATGCCGGGCCGCTGACTCGAGAAGCTCCGCTTGCTCAAATCCTTGGCTCTCTGGCTCAGGTCTCCACGGGACACGGTTGAAATGCCTGGTCCAGTCCCCCCTGCGCTGCCCCCAGGCGTGCCCACGGCCTTGGGGGTCAGCAGTGCAGGCGGGGGCACCTCCTTGTCACCGCGGCGTTCACTTGCAAAGTCGCTGCTCTCTGACGCCGTCTCCCACTCCTCGTTGGCTTGGTCAGAGTTCTGGTTTGACAGATCAGGAGACTTGGCGGCTGCCCGGCGAGGAGGTGGGGGCTCCTCAGGGCCAGTGGAGGTGGGAGGGGCTAGGGAAGAGGGCTTGCCCTCAGTTCCTCGCGCGGCGTTCTCCCGCTCCTGCTTCAGCCTCCGGAAGCGAGGCGGTTTGTCCTGCTGCTGGGCCCTCCCATGGCGTCTCCTTCGGGGCCGCTCCCCATCTTCCATGCCCAGGCCCATGTGGCTGCCCCCCCGGGCCATGGGAGACAGAGGGCCCGAAATCAGCTTCTCTTTCAAAGGCTCCTTATTTGGGGGCAAAGGCCCTGTTGGTGGTTTCTTTGGAACCAGGGACTTGGTTGGAGGGGTCCAGCCTGGGCAAACAGGGGGAGGGGGTCGCCCTCCCCCTCGGCCTCTTCGTGATGGCACCCCTCTAGGCGTGAAGACACGCCCACCCCGGGCAGTAGAAAAGCGAGCTGGGGCTGGCGAAGGGGGAGCTCCTGGTGGTGGGGGAACAAGAGGGACCTGGGCGAGCACCCCCTCCTTGGGTGGGGGAGCCTCCTTGTCTGAGGGCGCCAGATCACTCTCATGGGTCTCGCTGCCCGTTTCTGAGCCACGCTGCCTGCGCCGCTTGGGGATTTCTTCATACTCAGACCCCTCACTTCGTGTCTCGCTGGCAGTGCGGCCTCGGGGGGCAGGGGGGTGGCTAGGTCCCACTGCCCCACCTCCGCGCCCATCATCTCCACGGAACTCCCGGTAACTGCGGAACTCTCGGCTTCGAGCTCCCCGTCCCCGTCCCCCGTAGGTCCCACGAAAACCTCTCCCTCTGGCAAAATACTCGCCTCGGCCGCGACCCCGGCAGGAGGGGGGCCCCACTCTTTCATAGGAATAGTCCCTCCGGAGCCTCGGTGCAGGGGAAACACTCCCACTGGGCGGGGCCTCCTTGGGGCCCATCTTCCCCTTGGCTGTCTTGAGTGGGTCTGGCTTTGGGGCCTTAGAGGTCTCATCCCCCTGTTCCAGTGGCTTAGGAGGCAGCTCTTCCACTTTTGCAGGTGGCGGCGGCTTCTTTATAGGCCCAGCCCGGCGGGGAGGGGCACCTGGCTCCTCTGGAGGGATCCCACGACGACTGCTACCTGGGCGAGGGCCCCAGCGGGTCTCAGTGCGGCTCTCTCTGCGAGGTGGTGGGGGCCCTTGGCCTCCGCCCCCAACTCCGCGGGCAGGCTTTCGGCCTGCTTCTGGCCTTGTTAGCTGTGGAGTCTCCTCTTTGGGGGGAGGCTCCTTCTTGGGTGGTGGAGCTTGGATCTTGGCAGCCTCATCATTGCCTGGGGGCCAGGGCAGCGGACGGGGCCCTGGGGGAGCTGGCTCCTCCAGAGGAAAGCGAGATATTGGGGGTCCAGGACCTCCGTTCTCAGGAAAGCCTGGATAACTGGCCAGATAGGGTGGTGGTGGAGGTCCTGGAGGAGTCTCGCTCCTGAATAGAGAGATAGAAAAAGAAGGGAAGCACGTACCTCAAGATCAGGAAGGAGCATCACCACCCCCGGCTGTGCCTTCCACGCTCACCCCTACCAGCTCGCCAACAACCCTTTTTCCGAGGCCTGGGCCCTTGCACTAGGCACCCACTCATCTCTTAGCACTGAGACTCACCTCAACCCCTTGTCCTCCTCATCTGCAGCCTGGCGCAGTGGTGAGGTCAGCGGGCGGGGGTCAGTGGGTGTGGTGGTGAAGACGTCTCCTACCCAGGCCAACTTTGGATCCACTGGTGGAGTGCCCCTTTCCCGCAAGAGGGGGGCTGCATGACGCTCAAATGGCTCTGAGCTTGAGCCCCCACTATCTGAGCGCTCTCGGGGAACCAGGCCTGAAGAAATTAAAAAAAAAAACAAAAAAACAATCCTTTCCCATTAAAGGCCCTCCGACCAAAAGCCACCTCCCTGGTGGAGGTCACTGTAAGGCCAGCACCTGCACCACCTGTTCCCAGAAGTCTAGCCTTCTTTGCTCTTGTGAAACAGGGCTGGCCGCTCAGTTTCCCTCTGAAAGGCCAACACTCTCCACTGAAGAGACCCTGGCCAATGAAGGACCATCATTTATTTCTTCCCCATGCCCACTCTCCTAACACTTATGAGAAGCAGCAGCGCCATCACACACGAACCTCACCCCACTTTCAGTCACACTGCTATCCACCAAGGACTGAGGCGCTCCCTGCCCTTTGGGGGCCCTTACCAGAGGGGTGCACACCAGGCGGATAGAAGTCCAGAGGGGGCCGGCCCTGGAGCAGCCGAGGGTCCACATAAGGAGGAATCATCATCCAGCGGGGATCAAAGTTCATCGGGGGCATGGGCGGAGGCCGGCCAAGAGCACTGGGATACAGGGCCTTGGGAGGGGGCGGTGGAGCCTGCGGAGCCGGCACAGCCCCCAGGGTCACTGGCTGTGGTGGTGAGGGGGGCACTGGGGCAGGAGGGGTAGAGCCCTGTTGGTGCTGTTGCCACTGCTGCTGCTGCTGCTTCAGGAGCTGTTCCTAGGGAAGGAACAAGACAGGACGGGTCAGAAAACTCCACACGGGGAGTCAGCAGAGAAGAGAAAACACAGGGTAGCCGGGTGCGGCGGTGCACGTCTATACTCCCAGTACTCGGGAGGCCGAGACATGAGAATTACAGTCAAGACAAGACTCTACTTCAAAACAAGAAATAAAAAGGGCTAGGGTGTAGTAGCCCAGAGGTAGAGCATCCCAGGGTTCAATCCCCAGTAACCCCTCCCCCAAAAAAAGTAGGAATCGCTGGTGACACAACCTGGAAACTGGGCAGAAGCAGAAGGACCCAGGAGGTAACTTATGGATAGGATAAACAGCGACGCCAGAAAGAAGCCATCCTAAGAGAAGTAACGTGATCTCACCTGCTGCTGTCGCTGGAAACGAGGAGGCAGCGACTTCTGATATTTGGGATAGCCCAAACCCTGGCTGGGTGGCTGCCTGGTAGAAGCGACACCATCACCCTTGGGTTCCACCTTTGGGGCTGGGGGAGTAGTAGGTGGAGCAACCTCTTCTGGTGGTTCAGGACCCTCTTTTGAAGGCATCTGGGGCTCAGCTGAAAAGACCACAATGACCTAGTCCATCAGGATGATCTGAGAATACCCCAGGAATTCTAGCGCTCACCTGTAGCTCCCTTGCTATAGACCTAAGTGTTTGAATCCTATAGTAATTATGCCCTTCCCACTTAAACCCATAAAAACACGTCATGGCCTCGAGAACCAACAGTGCTGATATTAACCCATGAAACTTCCAAACAACATTCTTCAGTCTTGTTTCGTTCTAGGCCTACAGATGATTCTAGATTTTTCGTCTCTGGTATTGCTCAAATGATGGACTCTTTCCCTTACCACTGACAGGCCAATAAAACCAACATTCTGCTTAATTCCTCCCCATCCCAACCACTCTGTACCCTCAAGCCAGAGATCTGGCATCTCAGCAGTACCCATCCCCTTCTCCATACCTGGGCTGGCTTCAGAGTTGCCACTGCTGGTGCTACTGGCAGTGCCACCACCACTCACCAGAGTGGGAGCTGGAGCCACACCTGGACTGGGAGTGGCCTGGGCAGGAGGGGCCTGTGAAGGCTCTTCGGGTTCTTTCTCTGGCGTTGGGGCTGGTGCCGGTGCTGGAGCTGGTGGCGCAGGGACCTCTTTGGGGGCTGCAGGTAGTGGAGCCGGGGCAGGGGGGGCAGCAGGGGGGGCAGCGGGCTCTGCCTTGAGCCTTTTGTCAGGTGCCCCAAACTTCTCATCCAGCCGCTTGAGCTTCTCGGCGCAGGCCGCCCGGCGCTCCTCCTGCATGCGCCGCTCTTCTTCTTCTCGCCGCCGCCGGGCCCGCTCCACCGCCAAGGAGATCTCTGATGAAGATTGTTTTCGCCGCTGCCGCCAGGCCTCATCCTCGTCTTCGGGGGCTGGGGGTTTGCAGGGAGGACCCCCACGATCCTGTCAATGGGCAGACCCAGCAGGCCAGGGGTGTCAGTCACATGCTTTCTACCACCTCTTTCGCAATTGACCATCTCTAGCTATAAGATGCAAGGACCAGGCTTCGAGGTTGACAGCCTTGCTGGGTGGAGCCGGTCTCCATTTCCCTGCTGCTCTATTCTCCAGAGACCCAAACACCCAGGCCCTTCTTGTTCTTTATCACCACAGCAGTCCAATTTTTCTCCCAGCTCCCCTAACACCAAGGATGTTCCCAAGCTTTCCAGAGATGCTCTACAGCCTGTGCTCCCTGGAGCCCGTTCCCAGCCCTCCCGTCAGCCTACTACTACTGCTCCCATCACTCAGCGGACACCTCCCATATCTGACCCTCTCGTCCCCTCCTTTTAGACACTCACTGGGTAGTCCCCAGGGGGGCCCCAGTTCCCGGCGGGGCCCCGGTGAGGTGGGGGTGGGGGAGGCTTTGGGGCGGGAGGCCCCGGCTCTGTCTCTGGAGGCCGAGAGGTCTCTGCCCAGGCCGTCTTAGGAGGGGGCGGCTCGCTGCCCGGGGAGGCGCCCTTTTTGCCTTCTGCTTCAGGGGGCCGTTCCTCACCAGCAGCTGACTGGGAATCCTTGCTGTGAGCAGATCAACAGTAGAATTAAAATCAGCTGCCACCCAGCTCCTCCAAGAATATATTACCACAAGAAACATGGAACCCCCCCACCCCATGGCTCTAACTCACTGGCCCTCGGCTCCCTCCTCATCAGAGTCTCGCCCGTCTTCCTCATCGCTAAACTTGAGTTTTTCAGTGTAGTCGACCTCCTCATGGGCCCCTGAAAGGAAAAATGAGTAGTAGTAACCCAAGCATTCTGCTTTCCAGCCGCATGTCTTCCCGTGGCTACACGATGAGCTGCCGGCCAACACCGACCCTCTCTGAAGCCCAGGCCCAACGTGCTCTCACTTCTCTCAGGACTGCCAGGCCTTCCTGCTATCTTCCCTACCCTCCAACGTCTGCCTTTCTCCCACATGACCCATCTTTCCCCATGAGATTTTGCCTTTCAAGATCCCAGCGTTTGACTAGTAACATCCACTTACCTGCCCAACCGTCGTCATTCTCCTGGTCCAACTGGTCAAACTCTTTGAGATTATCCTCTTTAAGAATGGAAGGCCGACCCACAGGCTCTACAAGGCGCATTGGTGGCCCTGAGCCGCGGGGCCCTGCCACTCGGGGGAAACGGCTACGTATGGAAAGAAAAACGGAATACAAGGTGACACACTGAACAACCAATCCGAGGCGGCATCTCCGGGTACAAAACCGGCTCCTCCCCCATCAGGTTTCTTCTGCCCCCGACCTGGACTGCTTACCTGGGCCCATCAGGAGTGGGGTACCGATAAGGTCCCTGGGGTCCATAGGGTGGAGGGAACGGGAGATATGGGGGATACATCTGCAAAAGGGTCCAACAGTAGCTGCTCAGAGAAACAGTCAAACGGCCTGCCTTTTAAATCTGCTACAGTGCTTCTGCTCTCCGCCTAGAACCTGTTTCCTAACTATGCCCTCCAAAGACTAAATCCCAAGTCCTAGCATTCTACTTTCTAGCGCAACCACTCCAAAATAAGATATCCACTCACGAAGGGCGGCATCATTCCGCGGTAGGGAGGGAACTGGGGTGGGCCCGAAGGCTGCAGTCCCCCCCGGGGATCATGACCGTGATGAAGTTTGGAGTCCGGGCCCTCCAGCTCATCAGGGCCACGCCCACCTCCGTCCCTCCAAGTAGTAGAATCTGCATTTTTGAAAAGACACAGAAAGAGATTAATGCAAACGATGCGGGAAGGTGAATAAGCCAATGCTTAGCTCTGAAAGGGAACAGGTAATGTCCTGGCTAAAAGGCAATCACTCACTTTGGGGGCGGAGGCTTGGTCCGGGCCCAGACGACGGCTCGGCAGACTCCCTTTCCTTGGCAGCCTTGTCCTGGTCGCCAGCCGCCTGCAGGGTCGGAAATTCCTCTCGAGAGAATCGCGACAGTAGGTTTGATGCCCTTCCACCTGTCGAGGCAAGGGTGCAAGCAAGAGAGTTACTGACGACGTGCCATGCTTGCGGAAGGCTCTGCTAGGTAGCAGGTCATCTGGCTCCTCCCTTTACACTTACCTGTTGGAGTAAGTGATCATTCCCCAAGAGGCGAGAATGGTGCTGGGACCTCCCCACCCTCATTTACGACTGGGACTTAAACCAAATATGGGGTCAAGATGTAGCCAGAGAACCAAGGACACATTAGTGAAACGAAGGGCCTCTTCTGCCTCCCAGAGTACCCGGCTACAGGCCCCCCCGACAGCCCTGCACCCACCATCTCCATGTGCTCCATGGGTGACGCTGGCTTGCGCCCAGGACTTTACCCCGCTTGGAACCGAAGGAGTGTTCTGGGGAAGCAAAGAGAATAATAAATGATGACGTGGGGGGGGGGCTACGAGCCATTCTTCCCCCAAGGCCTGCAGCTCTCAGGTACCTCGGGGACTGTTGGGGGTCGTTTCGGCTGGCTGGAGGCAGGCGTCTGTGAAGCCGGCAGTGGCTGCGATTCCGGCGGCTGAGCGGTCGAGGCATCGGAACTGAAGGGACGATAGGACGAAGTTACCCAGAGCCTGAGATACCTCCCCTAGTCCTCCAAAGTGGGGACTGACCGTGGCTCCATCACTGCCATTTACAAATATTAGAATAAAATACTTTTAATTTGGCCGGGCTTGGTGGCGCACGCTTGTAATCCCCGCGCTTGGGAGGCAGAGACAGGAGGATCGCGCAGGTTCGAAGCCAGCCGCGCTGGCTTAGGAGACCCTGTTTCCAAAAATAAAATAGGTCTGGGAGTGTAGCCCGGAGATAGATGGGCTTCCAAGAACCCCAGTACCACCAAAAAAACAAAACAAAACAAAACAAAACAAACAAAACAAAACAAAAAAAAAAACCTTTTAATTTGCTACCCTGTAGGGCCTGCTGTCTTTTTCTTCAGGCAGTCTCTCCATCTGACAAAAAGCTAATAGGGCCATTTCTCAGTTATCTAACAGGAAACCTAGAATCAATTCAAAAGGTACCTCCCCCTCTCTCTGGCTCTTAGGTGGCTGGCTCGCCCAAGCCCGGATTCACAGAATACTCGTCACTCTTAAGCCCCCCAAGCCTCCGTCTACCTCTTGGGGTCGGACTGCTCCTGTTTGCTTGCCCATCCTGTTCCGTCTTTCGGCACTAGTGAGACATTGGGGTCATTGCCTTTGTTCTCGGCTTTCAGGCTTGGAAGGTTGGCTGGGGGTGGCATACGCCGGGCAATGGCAACTTTCCCGAGACTCTGCAGGCCATGGCGAGGGGCAACTGAAAAGATGGAGAGAGGTTGAAAAATGCCTCACATGGGAGATCTGACAGCCCCCTACTCCAGGTCCCATTCAGACAGCATCGACAGCTTATTACCTACTTATTCCAAATTTCTGAGGAGCCATCCCTTTCCTGAATAACCTCTAAATCCCCTGCCGAAAAGGCTTATATTACATTTATTGCTTCTGTGTGGGATGATCTGTCTTGAGCCTGCAGGGAGCAAGCAAGCCCCTGACTTCTTCCAGTCCACATTTCTTTGCCTCCAATTCTTACGTATCCAAAGACAGGGAACCAAAGACACGCCTTTGTAGGAGGATGACTGTCCACCCAGAGCCCCAAGCCCTCAGCAGGACCCCAGGTAAAACTGGAAGGTCTCCAGTGTTCCTCTGATCTCTGCTAGCTCTACTGTAGCTGCTCCCTTCCAAAGCACTCTTAAAGCACATGCCCCAGTCACGCTCAGCCTGCAACCATTAGGAGCATGTTTGCAGGACCCTCACCAGCGGGTTTCTGGATCTCTAAGGACTTGCCCTTATACGTATCAAACAGGTTGAGCGAGGAATACTTCTTTCCATCCTTCCCCTTGGCAGTCGGCCCCGAGCGATCGGACATTGCGCTGGAAGCTCATTGAGTACGATGGGTCCTGCAGGCGCCTCCCCCAAAACGTGCCGGAGCCTGTGGGCCAGACAGCAAATGTCTCATCTCTGCCCCCTGCAAACTAGAGTAGAAACCAAGAAGCCCCCTTTCGTTCTCATTAGGGCCGCAGATACGTGGCCCTTTAGCGACTGCCTCCAGTCTCTTGAAGCAGCCACAATCTACTCCAACGAGGCCCAAATACCATGTTCTTTCTTTCTCCTGGACACCTCCTACCAACAAAAACCAAGTAAAAATCTAGTATCTTCCTAGTGTAAGTGCTCTGCCCTTTGTGCCTATGTAGAAAGGTTAGTAGCCTCTTTATTACTCCCCCAAGTAAAAATCTCTTTCCACCAAAATCATTTCAGAGACTTAAAATGCGGTAAGCAAGTCCACGACCCAGAGAAAAACAGAAAGAAGAATACAACTCCATCATGCAAAATGAGAGCTCTAGATCACCAATTTATTAGACACCAGCTCCCTAATCATGCCCCAGGGCCCTGTGCTCCAGGTTCCACTCCCAGCAGTCTTAGTCCCATCTGGGAAGACTTGTAGGAAGGTATGCTGGGAGTATAAGGATTTTATGAGCTTGCTCCACCAGACTGGGAGCTGGTGCCAGAGAAATCCTCATGGAACAACAAAAGCTCTACATACTACCAGGTTACAGATCTCCAAATATTTAAATACTCCACCTTTTCCTAAACTTATCCCCCTCCATCTTGGGTCCTGGAAACCATTCTGTCTCCAGAAAAAATACTAGTGGTGTCTAGCTTACCCTATAAAGAAGTAAGAAAACCAAAGCATTATGGAGCTACTTTGAGAACACCCTGTAACTATGGGCCAGGCACCAACCAGAAGGCCAAGGCCAGAACCAACTTCATTTTCCTATCTTCATTAAAAACATCCATCCGCCGTCATTTCTTTCCCTAATAATAGCCCTTGCTTTCCAAGCAGGCCAAACTCCATCCTCGGTGCCTTCTCGAGTGACCAAGCGTTCATTTGTGGGTGGTAGTAGTGTAAAGGAGAGATGGAAGATGGTGAGAACAGGCCAAGGATGAAAGCCAAAATCAGGAGAGAACTTTATGACAGGCTCCAGATGAGAGGATGGAAACTGCTTTGTAGCCTGTCCGTGAAAATAACGCATGAAAAAAGGAAGAGAAGAATCGTAGAGTGTATCGACTAATAACTCAGAGAAGATAATTAACATGGAAGCAGGTGGGAACTAATACATGGAAGCAGGAATGGCAGAGAGAGAATGCAAAAAAAAAGGAGAGTGAGAGTTGGGAAGAAAGGAAGGGACAAGGCTAATTGGAAAAACGAGAAAGCAGAGATTGAGGAATGTAGAAGGCATAGATGCTGAATAAAAACAGGGTTCCAGAGGGGGAGTGACCCGCCGCAGAGGGGCCCCGTAATGTGCAGGAGACCCTCCGGAGGAGGCCGGTCGGGCGCGGCTCAGCCGAGGGCGGCGGTGGCAGGGAGGGGGCCGACAGATGGGGAGAGGGGCCCGGGGCGCCGCGGAGGGTGGAGTTCCAGGCCCCGGAGCCGGGGTCGGCCCCCCAAGCGGGGCGGCGGGTGGGTGGCGCAGGCTGCAAACCCCGAGCAAGGGGCAGGAGGTGCCGGTACTGGGGCAGAGGTACCGGAGGGGGAGGGGCAGGCAGGGCCGGCAGCAGGAGGACAAAATGGCGGCGGCTAATGGCAGCTTCTCCTCCCCCCGGCCCGCCGCCGCCGCCGCCGCCGCCGCCGCCGCCGCGCCGGAAAAGGGCGTCAGCGCTCGACTCGCCCAGACTCACCTGGCCGGGTGCGCGGGGGTCCGGGACCGGGGCCCAGGGGCTCCCCGGGGCGGGATGGCGGTGGGGCGGGGGCGGATGGCGGCGGATGGCGCCGGGTACGGCTCCTCCCGTCTCCCTCGCTCACTCCGCGGCCGGGCTCCGACTAACGGCCCATCCGGGCAACCGCCGCCCCCGGGAGCGCCCCCCCACTCCCGCCTCCCTCCGCGCCTGGGCACGCCCCCTAGTTTGCATAATGGGCGGGGCGCGCCTGTCCTACCTCTCTTTACTTCTCGGACCGTCCTTATTTTAAAAGGGG
The DNA here is from genome assembly GCF_963383645.1 of Muscardinus avellanarius. Classification (NCBI taxonomy): domain Eukaryota; kingdom Metazoa; phylum Chordata; class Mammalia; order Rodentia; family Gliridae; genus Muscardinus; species Muscardinus avellanarius. The sequence goes on along the minus strand of NC_137800.1, from coordinate 88,588,375 downwards.
GGCGTGTCAGGCTGCGGAGGGTATTTGCATAAAGAGGAGGGACTTATAAACGATAGGACGCCCGTTGGCTGAGGAGGCGGGCCTCCGGCGTCGGCCGTTGAGGTGTGTGGAGGGGGCGGGAATGTGGCGCCGGGCGGTTGAGGCGCAGAATTTACACGACGAATGGTGGGAGAAAGAGGCGGAGCGTGCGTCGTGCGTCCGTGGAAAGATGGGAACGGAGAGACGCAGGACGCCGAAAGTGGAAGGAAGCGATGCCGGACCCTGGCGCTTTCCACCGTGAAGACCGTGAGGCCGGGGAAGGACGGGAGGGCTCAGCTGGTGGAGGGCGGAGTCTAGGAAGGCCCGGGAAGAGGCCCCGCGCACGCGGCCCTTCGCGAGAGGTGCCGGCACCAGGGGGCGGGGCCTTCCATTTATTAAATCACGTAATGCAAATGAGACGGCTCGACAGGCCAATCCAAGGGCTGGGCGAGCGTGGCGTCGACTACCCGCAACACCGGCATTCTTTGGGTAGTTCTATTTATCTGCATGATGTATGCAAGTCATTTGAACAAAGATAGGCTAGGAATGACTTAACCATCAAAAGATCGGCCACCAAAGACTGTGATGGACATTTGGTTTTACAGCCTGTAATTTTCATGAATAGATTTTTATATTTGATAAAGGCAATATGTATTCTTTCAACAAAGGATTTCATTTTACAAAACGCAGCACTGTTCCCCCCCTTTGTTAGTACTAGACAATAGAACCTTCTCCCCCATCAGACCTACTACCTATTCAACAAATTATGTGTGTGTGTGTGTGTGTGTGTGTGTGTGTGTGTGTGGCACTCGGGATTAACCTAAAGCCATTATTCTACTTCTGAGCTACACCCCCATCCCCCCTTTTTTTTTTTTTTTTTTTTTTTTTTTTTGGTGGTACTGGGGTTCCTCCGGGCTACACTCCCAGACCTATTTTATATTTTTGAAACAGGGTCTCTTACGCCAGCACGGCTGGCTTCGAACCTGCGCGATCCTCCTGTCTCCGCCTCCCAAGCGCGGGGATTACAAGCGTGCGCCACCACGCCCGGCTTACACCCCCATCCCTTTTTAATTTTTGTTTTGAAATAGGGATTCACTGGGTTGCTGAGTCTCACTACATTGCTGAGGCCGACCTCGAACCCGCAATCCTTCTGTTTCAGCCTCCAAGTACAGGTATTAACAGGCACACAACTACAGTGTTTCAAAGCACTGGAAATATGCCCGCAATATTACAGAAAAAGAGTAATAAAATACGACTGCCTGGGGAGGCTTAGGTATACATCTAGAAAAACACCTACTACAAGCCGGGCATGGTGGTGCACGCTTGTAATCCCAGCATTTGGGAGGCTGAGATGGGAGGATGTTCGCTGACAGCCTCAGCTACTTAGTGAGGTTCTTTGCAACTAAGTAAGACCCTGTTTCAAAATAAAGAATAAAAAACAGGGCTGGGGGTGTAGCTTAGAGGTAGAATGACCCTAGGTTTCATCCCCACTACCGCAAAAAAAAAAAATAAATAAATAAATAAATAAACACAATACATATAGCACTGGAGCCAGACATGGTGGCGCACTCATGTAATCCCAGTATTTGGGAGACTGAGACAGGAGAATCACAGGTTCATGGCTAGCCTCAGCAATTTAGTGAAGCCCTCTACAATTTAGTGAGACTGCTTCAAAATTAAAAGAATAAAGGTGGGCGTGGTGGCACACACGCTTGTAATCCCAGCATTTGGGTGGCTGAGACCAGAGGATCGTGGTTCGCGACAACCTCAGCTACTTAGTGAGGCCCTCTGCAACTCAGTGAGACCCGGTTTCAAAACAAAGAAAAAAAAAATAGGGCAGGGGCTGTAGCTCAGAGGTCAAATGCCCCTGGGTTTCATCCCTAGACTCCCCCAAAAAAGAAAAGAAAAAGAATAATAAAAAATAAATAAAAAATAATAAAAAATAGGACTGGGTGTGTAGCTGGGAGGTACAGTGCCCCAGGGTTCCATCTTCAGTAGTGTAAAATTAAAAAAAAAGAAAAAGAAAATAGAGCTGAGGGTGTAGCTCAGAGGTAAAATGCCCCTAGGTTCCATCCCCAGTACCAAAAATACTTTGAAAGCTGGGCGTGGTGGCCTTCACCTGTAATCCCAGCATTTGGGAGGCTGAGACGGGAAGATCCTGGTTCATGAACAGCCTCAGGTACTTAGTGAGGCCTTCTGCAATTTAGTGAGACCCAGATTCAGAATAAAGAATAAAAAATAGGGGTGGGGTATATGTAGTTCGGAGGTAAAAAAAAAAAAAAAAAAAAAAAAAAAAAAAGCTCCTGGGTTCAATACCCGGTATTGCAAAAAAAAAAAAAAAAAAAATTCCCTTATTCACTCTCCTTGAGCAGCTATCATAACATTTCACTCCTATAGGAAAAATTTTTTTTTTTTCTTTTTGGAGCAACATGTCTCCATTTTTCTCTTTCCCATCCGCTCTCTCTTTGATGCAGGGAATCAAATGACAAAACTCTGCAGCTGCCTTTTTTGTTAAACAGAGCCTCACTAAATTGCCAAGAACCTAAATTGTTGAGGCTCTCTCTGACCTGAGATCCTCATGTTTCAGCTTCCCAAGTACTGGGATTACAAGCCTGTACCACCACACCTGGTTTATACCCCACCCTATCTGCAATCCCCCAGTCTCAGCCTCCCAAGTACTAGGATTACAGATGTGGGCCACCACACCTGGCCGTGAGATTCTATTTCAAAACAAAACAAAAAAGTCAGGTGTGGTGATGTACATATGTAATTCCAGTATTTGGAAGACTGAGAAAGAAGGATCACAAGTTTGAGACCAGCCTCAGCAATTTAGTGAGTCTCTAGCCATCTAGTGAGATCTGTTTCAAAAGAAAAAATAAAAAGGGTTGCGGGTATAGCTCAAAAGTAGATCCCACCCGGTGTGGTGGCGCACGCTTGTAATCCCCGCGCTTGGGAGGCGGAGACAGGAGGATCACACAGGTTCAAAGCCAGCCATGCTGGCTTAAGAGACCATTTCCAAATAAAAACTATAAAATAGGTATGGTAGTGTAGCCCGGAGGTAGAAGGGCTTCCAGGAACCCCAGTACCACCAAAAAAAAATAGAAGATCCCTGTGTTTAATCCCCAGTACGACAATAAATACATTAATTGGGCGTGGTGGCACCGATTTTTATATAATCCCAGTACTTGGAAGGCTGAGACCAGAAGAGCTTAGGTTCCTGGTCAGCCTCAGCAATTTAGTAAGACCCTGTTTCAAAATAAAGAATAAGCCGGGTGTTTTATCTCACACCTCTAATCCCAGCATTTGGGAGGCTGAGACAGGAGAATGCACAAGCGCAGGTTCAAAGCCAGCCTCAGCTACTTAGTGAGGCTCTCGGCAACTTAGTGAGACCCTGTTTCAAAATAAAATAAAATAAAAGTCTGGGAGTGTAGCCCAGAGGTAGAAATCCTCCAGTCTCACACACACACACACAAAAATAAATATAAAGACTGGGGCTGTAGCTTCTAGGTAGAATGCCCCTGGGTTTTACCACCAAGAAACTGCCCCCCCCACACACACACACAAACAATCTGGAGGAGTAAAGGTAATTTATTTAATTTAGTTTGGCTGTGGCTCACAATTCTGTCTTCTTTTCCCATGTTGGGGGTCATAAGAATCCCTGTGGATCCCACCGCAGGCACCTTGCGCATGCGCACTCGCAGACACACCCTAAACGCCCTATTAGGGCAAGTCAGCGATCGCTTTCTTGGCTGGGGGACCAGTTGGCTTTTCCTGTTCTCTGGCTTTCTCCTCATACATCAGTATCCTGGAAGAAACACGGCATCAGGGGACACTTCTGGGAAGTGATCTTGGGCTGCTGTAAGAGTCCAGAGGGGACGGGGTGGGGAGAGCGGGAGGGCGGGGGTAGCCATGTTGGCAGCTGTAGCATCCGGAACCGTGGGTTTGGGCTCCTGGAAGATTCCTCCCAAAGGTGGAAGAGTGAGTGTGTTGTAATGTACAGAAGTTGAGCCTGGGGGCAAGGGTCGGGCTGGGGGAAATAGATACTCACATTTTTAGGATGGCGGATCTCTTGCCCAACATCATTCTGAGAAAGTCAGGGTAGCTGAATGTATCCCCAGAGCCGCTGGACACCTCTCCAATTAATTTCTTTAGCTCGAGGTGGGTCTTGGGGACCCCAAGTTTCTCCAGCATCCGCTTTAAGGACATGATATCTGAAGGCAGAGCAGCAGGTGGGGAATGAGGAGGATCCTTCCTACCTCCGCTTTCCCATCGCCTTTCCCCCACGGTGGCAGGTGGGCCCCTCCCAAGCCAGGGGAATGGGGTAAGCTGGAGAGACCTCCATGTGTCTACACGCGCAGGCTCCCCCAGTTCACCCTTTTCTCACCAATATCTCCGTTTCCATTCAGGTCAAACTCCATGTATTTTTCTGAGTGAGGGGAGAGAGCAGACAGGGTAAAGGGCCGGCTGCAGGCTTTGGGAAGGGGATTGAGGAAGAGGTGGCTGACCAATGCTAGGTGGGGGAGATGTGGTGTGAGGAGGAGGGACAGGCAGAGGAAGTGGGGATGGGGGTTGGGGGGCCCTGTTAAGATGAAGGGAACCGGCAGGGGAGCTAAGATGGGCAAGCCAGAGAAAGGAACCACAACCCAGCAAGGGGACCTTCAAGACAGGCTCTGCTCTTCCCAACACAAAGTCATTGTATTTGGGCTGTGCTTGTCCCCTCCCTTCCTCCCTCCCTCCCTCCCTCCCTCCCTTCCTTCCTTCCTTCCCTCTTTCTTTCTTTCTTTCTTTCTTTTCCATGATACTGGGGATTGAACCCTCAAGTATTCTGCATCTGAGCTACACCCCAGCCCTATTCTATTTTGAGACAGGGCCTCGCTAAGCTGATGAGGTTGGTCGCGAACCTGCAATCCTCCTGTCTCAATCTCCCAAGAACTGTGCCCCGCTCCTCCTGTGTTCTTGAGGAGCACCCCTTCACCCTACAGTTTCCTCCTCACTCTTAAAGGCCTCCAGTTTCAAGGACAGCTCCTCATCGCCATCACTGCTGTATTTCGGGTCTTCCAGGAATTGCTGTTGGGGGAAAGAGGAGAGCAGGGTAGATCCTCCCTGCCCCGGCTCCATCCCCGGGGCTCAGAGCCATCAGACCTCCCTTTTACCTTGTTGATCTCATCCAGCCTCTCTTCCTGCTGGGCCTTCAGGAGTCCGAAAGCTTTTCCTCCTGAGGGGCACAGACATTAATCCACCCTCACATCTCCCTTCCCCCCAGGCCTCTCTCTGCCTCCCTGGCCCACAGTCGAGGGCCACAGCGCTTGTTTCCCGTTCCTGCCCACTGTACCTCCCTACCCTGTAGGTCCCTGGCTTGGCTCATCGCTCAGCAGGTGCAGCCTGTAGAGGGAGATGACCAGGCTGGTGCTCTCTCTGTCTGCCGGCCCTCCTCTCCCACCAGCTTCTTGAGGGCCCCCCAAGAGAGCTTCCTTTTCCCCTTTCCCCCTCCACTACCTCTCAAGTCTCACTTCCCTTTGTTTCTGCTGACTCCAGCATTCCGGGAAGAAGGGGACTGGGTATAAGATAGAGATGAGAAGGTTACATTTTGATAAATTCAGCCTTTTTTTTGGGGGGGGGGGAGCTGAAACCTGAGCATCCTACATCTCAGCTATACCCCCAACCCTTCTTTATTTTATTTAGAAACAGAGTCTGGCTAAATTACCATGCACGGGCCTAGAACCTGCGATCTCCTGTGTCAGCCTCTCGAGTACTAGGATTACAGGCCTGTGTCACTGTGGCCAACTCTCTCTTAGTGAGAGCCCAGTATGTGCATGAAAAAAATGTATGTTTGTTTGTTTTGCAGTACTGGGGATGGAACCCAGGGGTATTCAACCTCCCAGCTACATCCTCAGCCCTATTTTTTATTCTTTATTTTGAAACAGGATCTTACTGAGTTGCAGAGGGCCTCACTAAGTAGCTGAGGCTGTCCGCAAACCCGGATCCTCCTGTCTCAGCCTCCCAGGTGCTGGGATGACAAGTGTGCACCACCACACCCGGCTCATCAAGAAATGTTTTTATAAGCTACTACAAGTGTGGGTAAAGGACAGTAAGACCTCAGTGACGTTTATTCTGAGGATTAAACAAGTGGCCCTTGAATGGATCCTCAGGTCATCAGGTGATTTCTGAGTCTAGTTGCACAGGTTAGGACAGGGAGCCAAGGGCAGGCTGGCTGGAGTTTCCTGCACTATGGGTGGAAGCCTCCGACTTCTCTGGAGAGCTCTCTCAGAAGAGTGGCTGATGGGAGTACAGACCCAGAAAGTGAGAGAAACTACTTCCCCCTGGCAGCTCCAGAGGGACACTGGGAAATACGGGAAGGTCTAATGGGAAGCCAGGCGTGGTGGCACAGGCTTGTAATCCCAATACTTGGGAGGCTAAGACAGGAGATCATAGGTTTGTGGCCAGCCTCAGCTACATAGTGAGGCCCTCTGCAACTTAATGAGATCCTTTTTCAAAATAAAGAATAAAAAATAGGACTGGGGGCCTGGCGTGGTGGCGCACACTTGTAATCCCAGCATTTGGGAGGCCGAAACAGGAGAATTGTGGTTCCCGGACAGCCTCAGCTACTTAGTGAGGCCCTTCGCAACTCAGTGAGACCCTTTTTTAAAAAACAAAAAGACTAAAGCCGGGCGTGATGGCGCACACTTGTAATCCCTGCACTTGGGAGCCTAGACAGAAGGATTGCACAGGTTCGAAGCCAGCCTCAGCTACTTAGTGAGGCTCTCAGCAATTTAGTGAGACCCTGTTTCCAAAGAAAATATAAAATAGGTCTGGGAAATATAGCCCAGAGGTAGAAAAGTCCCTGGGTTCCACTCCCAGTACCACCAAAAATAAATAAATAAATTAATTAATTAATTAATTAGCCGGGTGTGGTGGCGTCGCTTGTAATCCCAGCATTTGGGAGGCTGAGATGGGAGGATCAGTTTGCGGACAGCCTCCCAATATTTGGGATGCTAAGACAGATCATAAGTTCCTGGCCAGCCTCAGCTACTTAGGCCCTCTGCAACTTAGACCCTGTTTCAAAATAAAGAATAGCTGGGCGTGATGGCCCACGCTTGTAATCCCTGCACTTGAGAGGCGGAGACAGGAGGATCGCACAGGTTTGAAGCCAGCCTTGCTGGCTTAAGAAATCCTGTTTCCAAATAAAATATAAAATAGATATTGGAGTGTAGCCCGGAGGTAGAAGGGTTCCATCCCCAGTACCACACACACACAAAAAAAAGATAAAAAACAGGGTAGGGGGTGTAGCTCGAAGGGCAAATGCCCCTGTGTTCCATCCCCAGACCCGCAAAAAATAAAAATAAATAAATAAAAGACTAAAAAATAGGGCTGGGGGTGTAGTTCAGAGGTACAGTGTCCCTGGGTTCCATCTCCAGTATTGCAAAAAAAAAAAAAAAAAAAAGACTAAAAAATAGGACTGGGGGTATAGCTTGGAGGTACAGTGTACAATGCCCCTGCCTTCCATCCATCCCCAATACTGCAAATAAATAGATAAATAAATAAATAAAAAGAGTACTGAGAGAGACTGTGGTGAGGCTAACACCAGGAGAGTGTGTGTGTGCGTGTGCGTGTGTGTGTGTGTGTGTGTGTGTGTGTGTGGTGGTCACCATGGGTTCTGCAGACTGCATGGGTAGCCTCTGTTAATTACCTTCCCTAAGGCTTTTAGTCTAGATGTAGCCACCTTCGGTGCAGCCACCCTCACCTCCTTTTTCTTCCTCTTTCTCTTCTTCATATACTGGGGATTGGACCTGGGGCGTTATACTTCTGAGCTACACCCCCAGCCCTTATTTATTTATTTATTTATTTATTTATTTATTTATTTATTGCGGGTCTGGGGATGGAACCCAGAGGCATTCGACCTCCGATTTACACCCGCTGCCCCTTTTTTTAAATTTATTATTCTTTATTTTGAAACAAAGTCTCACTGAGTTGTGGAGGGCCTCACTAAGTAACTGGGGAATCCTGATCCTCTGGTCTCAGCCTCCCTAATGCTGGGATTACAAGCATGCGCCACCATGCCCAGCCTTTTTTGTGTGTGTTTTTTATTTGGAGACAGGGATCTCGCTTCTCTCTAAGGATGACCTCCAACTTGTGATCCTCCTGCCTCAGCCTCCCAAATCACTGACTTTACAGGCTTATACCACCATGCCCAGCCACAACTTCCTCTTGAGAATAGCACACCCCCACCCCAAGCTATCCTCACCCAAAAACCCTGGCCAGGACTCTGCTCACCTGTCACAGCATGGATGGAGACCCCTTCACTCAGCCCTCCCTCCCGTTTCCTCTGCCGCAGCTGAGGTTTCACCTCTCACTGGCCTCTCCCTGGCCCGGGTGGGGTGGGGAGGGAGTTACTGGGCTGGACTCTGCTTGACTTCCCTTTTGACAAAATCTCTCTTCCCCTGAGAGAGCTGTCCTCTACCTTCCTGAGCTCTGGGCGTAATCTGGAGCAATTCATTTCTCTATTCATGCATCTGACCAACAAATAGGTAACACACACACACACATACACACACACACACACACACACACACACAATTGTTTTTTTTTTTTGTGTGTGTGTGTGGCACTGGGGATGGAACCCAGGGGCATTTTACATCTGAGATACACCCTCAGCTCTATTTTTTATTCTTTCTTTTGAAACAGGTTCTCACTGAGTTGTAAAGGGCCTCACTAAGTAGCTGGGGCTGGCCATGAGCTGCGATCCTCCTATCTCAGCCTCCCAAATGCTGGAATTACAAGCCTGTGCTACCATGCCTGGCTAATTATTTTCTTTTTGTAGTTCTGGGCATTGAACCCAGAAGGCATTCTACTTATAAGTCCCCCCCCCCCGCCCCACCACCCAATTTTATATTTATTTATTTATTTATTTATTTATTTATTGTGGGTAATGGGGATGGAACCCAGGGGCTTTCTGCCTTGGGGCAACACTCCCAATACCTTTTTTTTTTTTAACTTGGAAACAAGGTCTCACTAAGTTGCTGAGAGCCTCATTAAGTAGCTGAGGCTGGCTTTGTTTGTTTGTTTGTTTGTTTGTTGGTTGGTTGGTTGGTTGGTACTGGGGTTCCTGGAAGCCCTTCTACCTCCAGCTACACTCCCACGGGCTACACTCCCAGACCTATTTTATACTTTTTAAAATTTGGAAACAGGGTCTCTTAAGCCAGTGTGGCTGGCTTTGAACCTGGGCGATCCTCCTTCGCAGCCTCTCAAGTACTGGGATTACAAGGGCGTGCCATCCCACCCCGCCCAGCTTTTTTTTTATTTATTTTTATTTTTATTTTGAAATAGGTTCTTACTAGGTTGCTGAGAGTCTCCCTAAATTGCTGGGGCTATCCTTGAACCTGCAATCCTGCCTCAGCCTCCCGAGTACTAGAGTTACAGGTGTGCCACACAGAGCCTGGCTGAAGTTAGTTTTGATAAAGACACGTCAGAGCCAGGCGTCGCAGTGTATTCCTATAATCCCAGTGCTTGGGATACTAAAACAGAAGGATCATAAGTTCAAAGCCAGTCTGAGCAACTTAGTGAGGCCCTGTTTCCAAATAAAAAATAAAGTAGGGCTGGGGGTGAAGGCCGGTAGTAGAAGGTCACTGGTTTTCATCCTTCGTAACACACACACACACACACACACACACACACACACACATTTAAACTGTGAAGTAGTCTTTTTTTTTTTTTTTTTTTTTTGTGGGTCTGAGGATAGAAACCAGGGGCATTCAACCTCCAAACTACACTAAGTTTCAGAGGGCCTCACTAAGTAGCTGAGGTTGTCTGCGAACCGTAATCCTCCAGTCTCAGACTCCCGAATGCTGGGATTACTAGCGTGTGGCACCACACCCGGCTCCTAGGAAGTAGTCTTCTTTGACAAAGCAACACAGAAATATTGGACAGAGGACAGATCACCAAAAATGTATCGGTAATCCCAGTTATTGAAGCCTGGGAGAGGTTGGGAGCAGGACCCTGGAGGGCACTGTTGTCTTTAGGAGAGGCCGGCCTGAGGTGGCCTCGTGGAGGCCACCAGAGGGACAAATACCCCTGACTCAGGTGCTTCCCCTGCTTTCTTCCTGCAGGGCCCCTGCTTTGCTGAAACCAGCTGGAAACCGACATATCCTTTTGTGTGTGTGTGGTACTGGGGATGGGACCCAGGGCATTCTACCTCCAAACTACACCCCCAGTCGTATTTTATTTCTTATTTGGAAACAGGTCTTACAAAGTTGCTAAAACTGATCTCAAACCTGCAGTCCTCCTATCTCAGCCTCCCAAGTACTGGGATTACAGGCATGTACCACCACACCGGGCTCAGACATACCCTCTGAGGTGTGGTCTGTACAGGTTATTCTCTAGAAGGCAAAGAGTGTGGCGGGAGAAGGAAAATCGAGGGGCAAACAGAACCCCCAGGCTTAGTCGGGCACGGTGGCGCACACCTGAGATCCCAGTATTTGGGAGGCTGAGACAGGAGGATTGCGGGTTTAAGACCAGGCTCAGCAACTTAGAGAAGCCTTCCATAACTATGTGAAACCTCTGTTTCCAAATAAAAAATAAAGCCAGGCAAGGTGGCACACACTTGTGATCCCAGCATTTGGGAGGCTGAGACAAGAGGATCACAGTTCGCAGACATCCTCAGCTACTTAGGCCCTTTGCAACTCAGTGAGACCCTGTTTCAAAATAAAGAATAAAAAACAGGGCTGGCGGTGTAGCTCGGAGGTAGAACACTCCTGGGTTCAGTCCCAGTGCCACAAAAAAAAAAAAAAAAGAAAAAAAGAAAAAAAGAAAGGAAAAGAAAAGAAAGAAGGAAAGAAAAAAAAAAGAAAAGACCCAGGGTGCTTATGAACACAAATGCTTTCTGGCCTGTGTATTCTCTTCTTGCAGTGCACTCCATGGGACCTAACTCTAACTAGCAGTTCCCCCTGGGGAGCGGAGGATAATAACAAGGGCCCTTAGCAACACATGCCTCTCAGAAAAGGAGCTCTAATCTCATGGGGATCTAGCAGGTGCATTTCGTGAACCAGCTCAACATTCTTTGCCCAGCCACCTGGCTGGATGCTAACAGCCCTGGACTTGGTGACTGACTCGGGCCTCCCGTGCCCGGCCTCCCACCTGAGCAGCCCCAGCATCCAGTAATCTCTTCTTAAGCTATGTTGGCCCCCTCTGCTGAGGCCCAGCGAGCCCTGCAAGCTTGGGAGCCACTCTACTTCAGCACAGTGGCTCCCAAACCTGAGTGTGCATCAGAAGTGCTTGAGGCATTTATCAAAAATCTATTGTTAGGCTGGCCGTGGTGGCACATACCTGGAATCTCAGTACTTGGGAGGCTGAGACAGGAGGATTGCAGTTTGCAGACAGCCTTCGGTACTTAGTAAGACCCTGTTTCAAAAATAAAGAACAGCCAGGCTTGGAGGAGCACGCTTGTAATCCCCGCGCTGGGGAGGCGGAGACAGGAGGATCCTGCAGGTTCGAAGCCAGCCGCGCTGGCTTTAAGAGACCCTGTTTCCAAATAAAAAGTATAAAAATAAGTCTGGGAGTGTAGCCCAGAAGTAGAAGGGCTTCCAGGAACACCGGTACCACCCCCCTAAAATAAAAAATAATAAAAGCTGGGCATGGTAGCACACGCTTTTAATCCCAGCATTTGGGAGGCTGAAACAAGAGGATTGAGGTTCATGGACAGCCTCAGCTACTTAGGCCCTTTGCAACTCAGTGAGACTCTGTTTCAAAATAAAGAATAAAAAACAGGGCTGGCGGTGTAGCTCAGAGGTAGAACGCCCCTGGGTTCAGTCCCAGTGCCACAGAAAGACAAAGACGAAGATGAAGAAGTGGTAGTGGTATATTGGACCTCGCTCCCAAAAGGTTCTAATTCAGTAGGTCAGATCTGGGACCACCTATGTATTTTTTTTCTTTTCTTTCTTTTTTTTCTTTTTTTGGTACGGGGTTTGAACCCAGGGGCATTCTACTCTGTGCTACACCCCTAGTTGAAATTTTTTTGTTGTTTTAAGCAGGATCTGGCTAGGCTACTGAGGCTGTCCTTGAACCTGTGATTCTCCAGTCTCAGCCTCCTAAGTACTGGGACTATAGGCATGTGCCGCCAGGCCCGGTTTTTTTTTTTGTTGTTGTTGTTGTTTGTTTGTTTTTACTAGAAATATTTGTTTTTTTAAATTCAGCTATTGGTGGTTTAATAAAATAAATTTAAGTGGCACCTAATTTAAACATTTAATAGTTCATTTAAGGATAATCTACAATATAATATGTTAAGTTTAATTGCCAAAACAACACCTTTTTAAGAAAAAATGAAGGCATGATCAAAAGTATGGTCAACAATAGGTTCATTTGGAAACCTATAATTTCTAGGTATATTCATAGGCACAGTGTTGAAAAAACAAAACCATTAGACTTAGAAATAATGATATGATAAAAAAGAAAGATACATTTCAGTTAATGTCTGAAACTAAAGAAAAATATCCACCAAATATCACAAGAGTGTTTTAAATGATTTTTTTAGCATTAAGAATATTGTTTGGAAACATCTTTTCTCTTTGAACATTTGGTTAAATGTTCAATGCATTAAATACTTTATAGAGAGAAATAAATTCTGTGTTCTGTACAAATAAAAGACCCATGAATAAACCCCCTACCCCCTGCCAAAGCTACCCCCTGCCAAAACTCGATTTTGCAATGGTCTCAGCAGAAAATAAACAATTCACAACTTAAACAGAATGTGTAGCATCACCAAAGTTTACCGAACTCCTATGTTCTCAACTCTTTTTTCTAACAGTAAGGACTACAGTGACAACTAGATGATCAGAATGTGAAGGTAGTTGTGCAAAATTGCATTAATTGTCCTAACATCTAGCAGGGGCAAAACAGAACACGCAGTGATGACAGTGAGGAAAACTGCATTTGAAAGTGACTAGATTTCAGACGACTGGGACTCGACTCTCACTACACACCGACAGCATGGCACCGTAGGCAGCAGGAGCGGCGATGGCTGGCACGCGCCGAGCACACCGATGGGCCTCGCTGCGGTGTCTGATCCTCAACTCGCAGGTCACAAAGAAATACTTGAGGTCTTTCACCTCCCTCTGAAGGAATGTTTCTTGTGTGGCTGGCAGTCATCAGAAGAGCTGGATCGTAGACTCCCTGGATTTACCTACACCAGTCCATTTGACTGGAATCTGAAGTTCATCTTCAATAAATCGAACATAATTTCGTGCATTAACAGGTAATTCTTCAAACACCCTCGCATATGATATGTCTGTGTTCCATCCTGGGAGAGTCTTATATTGAACTTCGACTTTATTTAAGACTTCCTGGTTTGCTGGGATATGAGGTATGATTTCACCATCTAACTTGTAAGCAACTCTTGGTAAGAGCTAACGCAGTAAACCCATTGATCTCTGAGCATATTTGAGTAAAACGAGGTCCAACCAGCCACGTCTTCTTTTTCTTCCAGTAGTCACACCAAACTCCCTACCCCTTGTTTGTAATGATTCTCCAATGTCATTGTCTTGCTTAGTAGGAAGGGCACCAGTACCAACTCTAGTGGTATAAACTTTCACCACTCCGTATCCTTCTCCAGCATTCTGAGCTGCACCCAGGCCTGTACAAACACCTCCAACAGCGCAGTTTGAAGAGGTGACAAAAGGTAAGTTCCAAAATCAATATCTAATCATGAGGCATTTGCACCTTTACCAAGATTTTCTTTGGTGGTCCCTGTAGGGTCTCATAAAGGAAATAAACCCTGCCTCACCATTGCTTTAATCGTTTCCCTAGAACCCTTGAGTTTTTGTGATTCACCTTCAATGTCTATTTCCAGTGTTGAGTATATAGATTTGTACTGGTTAGCTAAAACTCTGAACCTCGCAGAGAAGCCATCAAAATCAGAGACAAGATCACACATCCGAAGTCCACTCCGAGCAGCTTTGGAAGAATAAACTGGGCCAATCCCCTTTTCTGTGGTGCCCATTTTTTTCCTGCTTGTTCTTGTCTCTGTTGTTCCTGGATACCATCGGCCGCTTGATGAAAATCAAACACTGTGAGCTCTGTCCGAAATGACAAGTCTTTTTCCCCAGTCTTCTAAACCTTTTCCTTTTTGAGCACTTTCCTCCGCTTCTTCAAACAATCCAGGTAGATGAATCACCACCATTTCCAATGAATGCAGTAACATTTGGATTAATTAGTCCACTGGGTAAAAGATGGAAATCATATTCCACTGAATCTACGACAACTGTATGGCCAGCATTATTCCCTCCCTGGCAGCGGCACGCGATGGCCGCGTCCTGTGCCAACAGGTCCACCACCTTCCCCTTGCCCTCGTTGCCCCACTGTGCGCCGAGCACCACAGTCACCCGGTTCCCCCCAGGGCGCGCTCGGGGCGGCCGCAGTCGCCTATTGGGCAGGGAGGAGGTCGCGTTGGTCTCAGCGAATGACTGGCTCGGGAGCAGCCGGGGGAGCCCAGAGGAACAGGGAAGAGAGTGCGAAAGGACAACCTCTATGGCGCCAGCACATGCGGAGGAGGAAGAAGGCGCCGCACCGGCCCCGCCTGCCCGCCAGCAGGGCCCCAGGCCCGGTTTTTGTCATCTATGACAAACTACTTTCAGCTACATCTGAGTTTATAATATTATTGTTATTATTTTGTGGTACTGGGGATTGAACCAGGGGCATTTTGCCTCTGAGCTACACCCCCAGCCCTATTTTATTCTTTTATTTTATTTTTATTTTTTTGGTGGTACTGGGGGTGAAACCCAGAGGCTTTCTACCTCCCGGCTATGCTCCCAGACCTATTTTATATTTTATTTAAAAACAGGTCTCACTAAGTAGCTGGGGCTGGCTTCGAACCTGTGTGACCCTCCTGTCTCAGCCTCCCAAGCGCGGGGATTACAAACCTTCACCACCAGGCCCGGCTTAGTCTTTATTTTGAAACAGGGTCTCAGTAAGTTGTGGAGGGCCTCACTAAGTAGGTGAAGGTGTCTGCGAAACTGCAATCCTCCTGTCTCAGCCTCCCAAGTACTGGGATGACATTCGTGCACCACCACACCCGCGTCCTGAGTTTATACTAATAAGGTGACTTTTGGAGAGCCTCTAAGGATGTTAGCCCCAAAGAGACCTGTTGCCAGCCCTGTGGTTAGAGGGTTAGCACTTTCGGCCCGGTCCCCTGACTCGTGACCAATAGCTATGATTTAATCAGCCATGCCTGCATGATGAACCCTCCATAAACCTCCAGAAGGATGGGGTTCAGAGAGCTGTGTTGCACCCCTGGAGGTGCTGGGTATGTGGCATGTCCTAGGAGGATGAGGAAGCCTCACGCCCTCTCCCCAAACCCTACGCTGAGCACCTCTCCTGTCTGCTTAGTCCTGAGTTGCTTCCTTTATGAGAAACCAGTAAACAGCGGGGCACAGTGGTACACATCTGTCATCCCAGTACTTGGGAGGCTGTAGCAGGTGGCTGAGAGTCCTGCTACATTGCTGAGGCTGTCCTTGAACCTGAGATCCTCTTGCCTCTGCCTCCCAAGTACTAGAATTCCAAGCTGGAGAAAGATGGAGCACCCGAAAGAGGTGTGAAGAGAGATGTGGAGGAGGGAAAAGAGTCATTGTGTGTGAGAGAGCAGGGCGGAGGGGAGGTGGAGAGAGGGGGGCTGTGTGCAGAGATGAGGAAGATATAAAGAAAAGAGTGATATAAAGAAAGGTGGTGATACAGAGATGCGGGATAGAGAAGGAAGGAGAGATGGCGGCAGGGTGTTTGGCACTCTAAAAGCATTGCAGAGCTTGGCGTGGTGGCGCACACTTGTAATCCCAGCATTCGGGAGGCTAAGACCAGAGGATAGTGGTTCACGGACAGCCTCAGCTACTTAGCAAGGCCCTTTGCAACCCAGTGAGACCCTGTTTCAAAAAATAATACTAGCCGGGTGTGGTGGCGCATGCTTGTAATCCCTGTGCTTGGGAGGTGGAGACAGGAGGATCGTGCAGGTTCAAAGCCAGCCATGCTGGCTTAAGAGACCCTGTTTCCAAATATAAAATAGAGCCAGGCGTGGTGGCGCACGCTTGTAATCCCGGCGCTTGGGAGGCTGAGACAGGAGGATCACACTGGTTCGAAGCCAGCCTCAGCTACTTAGTGAGGCTCTCAGCAACTTAGTGAGACCCTGTTTCCAAATAAAATATAAAAAAGGTCTGGGGGTATAGCCCGGAGGTAGAAAGCCTTCTGGGTTCCACCCCCAGTACCACCAAAAATAAAATAACTCTGGGAGTGTAGCCCAGAGGTAGAAGGGCTTCCAGGAACCCCAGTACCACCAAAATAAATAAATAAATAAATAATAATAGGGCTGGAGGTATAGCTTGGAGGTACAGTGCACCTGGGTTCCATCCCCAGTACCGCTAAATAAATAAATAAATAATAAAAGCAGCTGGGCGTGGTGGCGCACGCTTGTAATCCCCGCGCTTGGGAGGCGGAGGATCACGCAGGTTCAAAGCCAGCCGCGCTGGCTTAAGAGATCCTGTTTCCAAATAAAAAGTATAAAATAGGTCTGGGAGTGTAGCCCAGAGGTAGAAAGCCCTTGGGTTCCAACCCCAGTACCAGAAAGAAGAAGGAAAGAAAAAAAGAGGGCTGTAGCTTGGAGGTAGAATGCCCCTGAAGTCCACCCCCCAGTACCAATAATAAATAAATATGTGGGGAGGGAGAGCCAGGAGTGGTGGAACACGCCTGTAACTCCAGTACTTGGAAAGCTGAGACGCGAAGATACGATGTTCAAGGCCAGCCTCAACAACACAGCAAGACTGTTCCCAGAAAAAATGACAAAGGGTTGGAGGTGCTGGGTGTGGCGGAGCACATCTGTGCTTCCAGTACATAGGTGAGGTAGGAGCCTCGCAGGTTTAAGGCCAGCACACGTAACCCTGCTCCAAAATAGCAAAGTAAAACGGCTGTGGGTGTAACACACACACCATTTTGTCCACCACATTGATTCTTTGGGGGTGGGGATGGAGTGTTGAGTGGACACAAGGGAAAGGAATTGAGGGGGGAGAAAGGCCGCCCGCGCCCGGGCCTGGGACCAGCAGGGGGCAGCCCCGGCCTCGCCGAGGCTCCAGCCCCACCCCTCCAGCTAGGGGCCCTGGGAGGCGGCAATCACTAACTTCTTTCCCGGCTTCCGGGGCCAGTGTGGAGGCGCAGGTGGCTTAGAGAGACACACCACAAAACTACGCCGTACCGGTCATCCCAGGACATGGGAGGATAAGGCAGGAGGCTTGCAGGTTTAAGGCCAGCCTCAGCAATTTAGACCTTGTTTCAAAATAAAATGAAAAGGGCTGGAGGTATATCTTGGGGGTAGAATGCCCCTAGGTTCCCTCCCCAGTGCAAACATAAAAATGTTTTTTTTTCCCATTACTGAGGATGGAACCCGGGGCATTCTACTTCTGAGCTACACCCCCATGCAGTCCTCTTTCTTTATTTCTTTATTTCTTTATTTCTTTATTTGCAGGTCTGGGGATGGAACCCAAGGGCATTCGACCTCCAAACTACACCTCTTGCCCTATTTTTTATTCTTTATTTTGAAACAGGGTCTCACTAAGTAGCTGAGGCTGTCCGCGAACCGCGATCCTCCTGTCTCAGACTCCTGAATACTGGGATTACACGCGTGCCCAGCTGCAAAAGTTTTTAAAAATTGTAACAACTGGGCATGGTGGAACAAGCTTGTAATCCCAGCGCTTGGGAGGCTGAAACCAGAGGATCGCACAGGTTCGAAGCCAGCCTCAGCTACTTAGTGAGGCTCTCAGCAACTTAGTGAGACCCTGTTTCAAAATAAAGTATAAAATAGGTCTGGGAGTATAGCCCGGAGGTAGAAAAGCCCCTGGGTTCCACCCCCAGTACTACAAAAGAATAAATAAACAAACATATACATACATACTATATAACTAGTCTGTGTAAGCTGGCATTTATTTATTTATTATTTATTTATTTTTTATTATTTTGCGGGTCTGGGGATGGAACCCAGGGGCATTCCACCTTCAAGCTAAAGCCTCTGCCCTGTTTTTTATTCTTTATTTTGAAACCGGGTCTCACTGAGTTGCGGAGGGCCTCACTAAGTAGCTGAGGCTGTCTGCGAACCACGATCCTCCGGTCTCAGCCTCCCGAATGCTGGGATTACAAGCGTGTGCCACCACGCCCATCTTATTTATTTATTTATGAGCTGGCATTTAAATCATGCTTAGTAGCTCAGGCTTGTAATCCCAGTACTTGGGAGGCTGAGACAGGAGGCCTTTTGTGATTTAATGAGACCCTGATTCAAACTAAAAAATTAAAAATTGGGCTGAAAGTGTAGCTTAGAAATAGAATGCCCTTGGGTTCAATCCTCAGTACCCCCCCCCCACAGAACTGGCATTTAAATCCAGCCCGACTCCAAGCCAGCACTTGTGACCTTGAGATACTGCTTCTCCAAAAGACAGCTCTGAGCCTCTGCAGCAGCGATGGCTGGGAACTGAATAACCCAAGATAGAAGTAGACACAAAGACAAAAAGGTGTGTGCGTGTGTGTGTGTGCGCGAGAGAGACTGGGGATTAAACCCAGGGCACTGAACCCAGGGAATTCTACTGTCAAGAAGTACTCCCAGCCCTATTTTTTATTCTTTATTTTGAAGCAGGGTCTTGTATAAGTTGTGGCAGCCTCACTAAGTAACTGAGATTTGCCACAAATCTGCGATCCTCCTGTCTCAGCTTCCCAAGTACTGAGATTACAAGTGTGTGCCACCATGCCTGGCCAAGAATTGTATTAATAATCGAAGTCAACCACTAAGCCAAGCAAGGGAAGCAGGGATGGGGAGGGAATGGGGTGGGAACTGGGTAGGGGTTAAGTCAGTGATGCGTACATGTATGTCCACACAAGTTTTTTACCCCAATATGATGTATGAAAATAGTGCGCCAATAAAAAATTTAAAAAAAAAGAATGGTATTAATATAAAAGGAACTGGAGCTGGGCGTGGTTTCTGCATGGAACCTGCGATCCTCTGGTCTCAGTTTCCAAGTACTGGGATTACAGACGGCACCCCTGGGCCCCCCTGGATAGGAGCGGCTCCTTTGAGCAGAGACTGCACTAGGAGGGACTCCAAACCTCCATAGCAGCACTCCTGGCCAGACCACCCAAGTCAGCACTGCAGTAAGACAGGCGATGTGGCGTGCTTCCAGGCAAAGTCTCTAGTTTGTGTTTGTACTGAGGACTGAACCCAGAGGACTTCTCCCTCTGAGACACACTCCAGCCCTTTTTATTCTTTATTTTGAAACAGGGTTTCACTAAGTTGTTGAGGTTCTCACTAAATTCCTGAGGCTGGCCGCAAACCTGTGATCCTCCTGTCTCAGTCTCCCAGGTACTGGATTACAGGCAAAGTCCCTGGTAACCCTAGCACCGCAGGCCACCAATCAACTGCTTCTCCGAATCCCCTCGTTTATAGAAATCCTAGGGCAGCCCTCAGAGAGAAGCAGACTGGAGGGGAGGAAGTGGGTGATGGGCTCGGCCTTGGTAGAGCAAGGGGGGAGGGAGGAGGTTAGCTTCTGGGCCCAGGAGGGATCCTGGGGGCCTTTTCTGAGCAAATGACCCTCAGAGGGTGGGAGAACCACATCCTGCTGCCACCCGCCCGCTCACCCACCTTTAAGCCCCACCCTGCCCCGGGCACCAGGCCAGCCTACCCACAAGCTGCCAGCTCCAGGTCCTGGACACCTCCATCCACACGTCCTGTCTCAGGGAGACATGCATTTGATGCTCGAGGTCCGTGGCAGCTGATATGTGCGTCCTGTGGGACCTAGAGCGCTCCCATCCCCGCCTGGTGAGCAAGGGCCTGGCTGCTCGGGCCCCCTCACCGACTGGCGCGCCCTCCGCCATGGCCCTGCTCGTGTTCATCTCTACCACCGTCCATCCAGGTGACCCGGGCGCTGGCTCAGGACCCTGGGGGGGAGGGGGGCTGAACTTAGGCAGCAGGAGCAGGCTCTGTGGGTGCTGAGGGGAGTAGTGGGGCCTTTGTCTCTGGCTCAGTGAGCTGGACACAATCGACTCCCCAAGTTCACAGTCTTTCCGAGATTCTGGCCCCGTGTTTCCATCCCAAACTCCTTTTCTTTTGGTACTGGAAATTGAACCCAGGGGCAGTCTACCTCTGAGCTATCCTAGCCCTAGCTTTTATTTTTATTTATTTATTTATTTATTTATTTACTTATTTTTGTGGTGCTGGGAATTAAATCCAGGGGCATTCTACTTCTGGACTATACTCCCAGACCTGTTTTATATTTTATTTGGAAATAAAGTCTCACTAGGTAGCTGAGGCTGGCTTCGAATATGCACGATCCTCCTGTCTCAGCCTCCCAAGCGCTGGGACTACAAGCGTGCACCACCATGCCCAGCTCCTATTTTTTTTATTTATTTATTTATTTATTTATTTATTTATTTATTTATTTATT
Source organism: Muscardinus avellanarius (assembly GCF_963383645.1). Classification (NCBI taxonomy): domain Eukaryota; kingdom Metazoa; phylum Chordata; class Mammalia; order Rodentia; family Gliridae; genus Muscardinus; species Muscardinus avellanarius. The sequence continues at coordinate 88,567,910 of NC_137800.1, read as the reverse complement.
GAATGATTGATTGTGGTACTAGGGGTGGAACCCAGGGGCTTTTCTACCTCCGAGCTATACTCCCAGACCTATTTTATACTTTATTTGGAAACAGGGTCTCCCTAAGTTGCTGAGAGCCTCACTAAGTAGCTGAGGCTGGCCTCGAACCTGTGCGATCCTCCTGTCTCAGTCACCCAAGCGCTGGGATTACAAGTGTGTGCTACCACGCCCAGCTCTTTAATCAAATATTTGAAAAATTGGTTTAATGCACAATATGGATGAGTTCAATACGGATCTCAACCAACTATAGCTGTATCTTCACCTGGACATTTAATTAGCTAATGCTCTAATAAAAAAACAAAGTAGTTTTGGGTGTGGTGGCACATTCCTATAATCCCAGTAACTGGGAGGCTGAGACAGGATTGCCAAATTCAAGTCCAACCTGGGCAATTTACAGAGACCTTGTCTCAAAATAAAAAGGGCTGGGGATATAGCCCAGTGGTAGAGCTCCCCTGATTTCAATCCCTAGTACCACCACCAAACAAAACATAAAAAGAATCTAACAACCACCTAGCAAGATGGTCTTTACTATAGACTGACAGAATGCTATTAGTACTAAAATAAGGCCTGGAATCATATAAGTGATATTAGTTAACTAGGCATCCATATTTATTATGGAGTTTCTTTTGTGTGTGTGTGGATCTGGGGATGGAACCCAGGGGCATTTGACCTCCGAGCTACACCCCCAGCCCTATTTTTTATTCTTTACTTTGAAACCGGGTCTCACTGAGTTGCGGAGGGCCTCACTAAGCAGCTGAGGCTGGCCGCGAACCGCGATCCTCCGGTCTCAGCCTCCCGAGTGCTGGGATTACAAGCGTGCGCCACCACGCCCGGCTTATTATGGAGTTTCAGTTGCTTTGTGGAAGGATAACTTCAGCGAGCCACGATACTCCGTGAAGGCAGCTGGAGGGAGGGTGGCAGTGGGAGTTTAGATGGGAAAGAATTTTAAAAGATGACTTAATAAACAACATTAAGAAATTAGTAAGCCAGGAGTGGTGGCGCACGCTTGTAATCCCAGTACTTGGGAGGCTGGGACAGGAGGATCGCAGGTTTGTGGCCAACTTCAGCTACTTAGTGAGGTCCTGTGCAATTTAGTGAGACCCTGTTTCAAAATAAAGAATAAAAATAGCCGGATGTGGTGGCGCATGCTTGTAATCCCAGCATTTGGGAGGCTGAGACAGAAGGCTCACAGGTTCTCGGACAGCCTCAGCTACTTAGTGAGGCCCTTTGCAACTCAGTGAGATCCTGTTTCAAAATAAAGAATACAAAATAAGGCTGGAGTTGTAGCTGGAAGGTAGAATGCCCCTGGGTTCCATCTCCAGTATCGAAAAAAAAAACAACAAAAAAAAAGCCTGGTGTAGTGTTGCACGTCTATAATACCAGTCCTTTGGGGACTAAGACAGGCGGATCACAGGTTCAAGGCCAGCCTCAGCAACTTAATGGGATCCTGTATCAAAATAAAAAGGGCTGCCAAGCACGGTGGCACACACTTGTAATCCTAGTGTTCGAGAGGCTGAGACAGGAGGATCATGGTTTGCGGACAGCCTCAGCTACTTAGTGAGGCCCTTTGCAACTCAGTGAGATGCTGTTTCCAAATAAAGAATTTTTAAAAATAGGGATGGGGGTGTAGTTCCAGGGTAGAATGCCCCTGGGTTCTATCCCCAGAACTTCAAAATAAATAAATACATAAATAACAAAAGGATTGTGAGTGTAGAATGCCCTGGATTCAATCCTAAATCACACACGTACACACACACACACACACATACACACACACACACACACACACACACACACTAAATTACTAGTGAGGAAAGGGTTAGCCAGGTATGGTGGTGTATACCTATAATCCCAGTACTTGGGAGGCTGAGGCAGGAGGATCTCAGGCTGGAGGACAGCCTCAGCAAGGAGTGTGACTCTCATCAACCTGGCAAGCCTATGTTTCAAATTAAAAAAAAAAAAATTGGGGCAGAGAGTATAGCTCAGAGGTAGAGCCCTCCCTCCCTCGCTCAATATCCAGTACCACCAAAATTAAATAAGTAAATAAATAAATAGGCTCATGGGCCGCCCAAAGTGGCCGTCCCTCTGCTCTTCCATGGAGGGTCAGCTGGATAATGCACTTTGTGCCTTTTCCTCCTTGGAGTAAGGGGAGAAGCATTTTTCCCCTCGTCTTCTCTCTGCCCCCAGGATCCTGCTCTCTGTGGGTGTCCCAGCCCCCCAAGATTCATACCCAGGAGGGCACCTCGACCCTCCTGCCCTGCTCCTTCAATGCCAGCAGAGAGAGACCGGCCATTGGCTCCGTCACATGGTACCGAGACAAGGTGGCCTCCGGGAAGGAGGTGAAGAACGGGACCCCAGGGTTCAGGGGCCGCCTGGCCCCCCTTGCCACTTCCCGATCCCTCTGGGACCACCAGGCTGAGCTGCACATTCAGCACACCCGAGGCCACGATGCCGGCATGTGCATATGCAAGGTGGAGGTGCTGGGCCTGGGTGTCGGGACAGGGAACGGGACTCAGCTGCTGGTGGAGAAAGGTGAGGTGCCGGGAGCCGGGGCTTCCTTTGCTGGAGGGCCCCAGACGCAGTGTACTGGGAGTCAGCAGCCTGCAGCCGCCATGACATGGGCCCCGTCTCCCCACCGCCCGCGTTCAGGACCTCCTGCGCTGACGGCCAGCACGGCGCTCCTCCTTCGGGCCGGCTTCTATTCCTTCTCCTTTCTCTCGGTGGCCATAGGCAGCGCCCTCTATTACCAGGGTAAATGTAAGTTAGGGCAGGGACAGGAGGGAGGGCTGGGAGGGGACACCTGGGGGAGGGAGGGAGGACACCTGACCTCTAAGAAGGGGGCGCCAGGCCTTGGCACTGAGTGTCGCGGGCATCTCTCCCACCAGGTGCTGCCCCATGGGAACACACTGCTATTCCTTGAACGGCCTCTGAGACGGGATTCCAGACCCCAGATCCCCGACCTTCTTTAGACGCCCCAATGAACCCTGACCCACCACGACCTCCTTCTTATGAGTCTCATGTATTTCCTTCTCCATCCTTTGAGATGCCCATCATGCCTTTCTCTGGGTTCCCCTGGCCCGCGCATGCGTGTGTGTACGTGCGTGTTACTGGAGATTGAACTTAGGAGCATTCTATCACTGAGTTATACTCCCAGCCCTATTTTATTTTGAATAAAATAAAGGGTACTAAGGTATTGCACAGGGAGCTGGAACCTGCAATTCTCCTGTCTCAGCCTCCCAAGCGGATAAGTTTGTGCCCCTATGCCTGGCTTCCCCTGGCACCTTTTTTTTTTTTTTTTGGTCCTGGGGATTGAACTCAGGCAATTCTACCTCTGAACTAACCCCCCCAGCACTTTTTAATTAATTAATCAATTTTTGTGTGTGTGGGGGGGTCTGGGGATGGAACCCAGGGGCATTTGACCTCCGAGCTACACCCCCTGCCCTGTTTTTTTTATTCTTTATTTTGAAACAGGGTCTCACTGCGTTGTGAAGGACCTCACTAAATAGCCGAGGCTGTCTGCGAACCGTGATCCTCCAATCTTAGCCTCCCGAATGCTGGGATTACAAGCATGCGCCACCACGCCCAGCTTTTATTTTTTACTTTTGAAACAGGGTCTTAGCTGGGCATGGTGGCATATGCCTGGAAAACCAGTGGGGAGGCTGAGGCAGGAGAGGATTGCAGGTTTGAGAACAGCTTCAGCAAGTAATAGGATTCTCTTCAACCTAGTGAGACCCTGGGTTCAATCTCTGGTACCATAAAAAAAAAGAAAGAAAGGAAACAAAGAAAGAAAGAAGGAAGGGAGGGAGGGTTATTGTTGGTGACTGAGGCTGGCCTCAAACCTGTGATCCTCCTGTCTCTGCCTCCTAAGACTTGCTCATGCCCTGGCTTCCCTGGGCTCTTAACCGCCTTCTGCCTGTCCGCCTGGCCTGACCTGGAAAGATTGAGGAACTGTCTTCCCAGCAGCCGAGCCTGCAGCTCCCCGAGGTCTGGGCGCTTGGCACCCCCGCCTTCCCCAGGCCCAGGAGTCTGAGGCAGCCTCTCCTGAGAAATGGGGGTAGGTGGATCTGGTGGTTCTGTTTGTCAACTGTCCATCATGGACAGGCCCCTACACATTGTTTTCTGGCCTTCAGAAAAGATCAGGCCCTTCTTCACCCAGTAAGTCACCATTTAACCTCAAAGTGAGTGGAAGGGTGAGCCACTTAGTTTGTTTCTAGTACTGGAGATTAAATCGAGGGGCATTCTACCTTTGAGCTATGCCCCCGACTCTATATTTATTTATTATTTATCTATTTTGCAGTACCAGGGAGAGAACCCGGGGGCATTCTACCTCCAAGCTACACCCCCAGTCCTATATTTTATTCTTTATTTTGAAACAGGGTCTCACTGAGTTGCAAAGGGCCTTACTAAGTAGCTGAGGCTGTCTTTGAACCAGGATCCTCCTGTCTCGGCCTCCCAAATGCTGGGATTACAAGAGTTTGCCACCACACCCGGCTTATTTATTTGTTTGCCTGTTTATTTATTTATTTAAAATTTGAAACAGAGTCTTACTAACTTGTGCAGGGTCTCACTAAGTTACTGAGGCTGACCACAAACTTGCCATCCTCCTGTCTCAGCCTCCCCAAAATACTGGGATTACAAGCACGTGCCAGCACACCTGGCAGCTCTTTTTATTTTGAAACAGGGTCTTGCAAGCGGTGCATGGTGGTGCACACCTGTAATCCCAGTATTTGGGAGGCTGAGACAGGAGGATCACAGGTTTGAGGACAGCCTCAGCAAGTAGTGAGATGCTCATCAACCTAGTGAGGTGCTGTTTCCAATAAGAAATAAAATCTGGTTGAGGGCATAGCTCAAAGGTAGAATGCCACAAAAAAAATAAAATAAAATTGGGGAGGTAAAATGTCCCTGGGTTCAATCATCAGTAACACACACACACACACACACACACACACACACACACACACACGGGGAGTCTCTTGCCGGGCATGGCGCATGCTTGGAGGCGGAGGCAGGAGGATCGCGCTGGTTCGGAGCCAGCCTCGCTGGCTTAAGAGACCCTGTTTCTAAATTAAAAAAATATATATTTAAAAAAATAGGTCTGGGAGTGTAGCCCGGAGGTAGAAGGGCTTCCAGGAACCCCAGTACCACCAAAATAAATAAATAAATAAATAAACAAACAAATAAATAAGAGAAAAAAAACAAAGGGGGGGGGGGTCTCACTAAGTTGCTGAGGCTGTCCTCCAACCTGCAGTCCCAGCCTCCCAAGTACGGAAATTACAGACTGCACCACTGCGGCACGGGGCACCACTTGTTTTTTTTTGTTGTTGTTTTTTTTTTTTTGGTGGTACTGGGAGTGGAACCCAGAGGCTTTCTACCTCCAGACTACACTCCCAGACCCATTTTATATTTTACTTGGAAACAGGGTCTCACTAAGTTGCTGCGAGCCTCACTAAGTAGCGCGATCCTCCTGTCTCAGCCTCCCCAGCGCGGGGATGACAAGCGTGCGCCACACGCCCGGCTCACCACTTAAGTTCTGACGGTACTCAGTGTGGGTGGGGGCTCCAGGCGGAAGGAGGAGTCTGAGACACAGAGGGAGAGGCCAGGGTCTTTACTGGATGCGCCGCGGGATGGCCCCGGCCGCCTCCCTGGGCTGTGGGGGGCTCCTGGGGCGCTCAGGTGGGCTTGCTCTTAGCGATGCAGGCGTAGTCGGTCCTGGCGTCCTCCTTGGTGTCCGCCCCTTCTTCGACGGCTTCGTTGCTGGACGCCGATACTGGCAGCCTCTGCAGGGACGCATAGTGGAGCTCCTGCTCCGGACGCTGGGCCTGGCCGACAGGGAGGAGCCGCTGGGAGGGCCGAGAAGGCGGCTCAGCCCCTCCCTGAGTCCCGCCCGCTCCTCTCCTTATCTCTCCCTCTTTCTCTCTTTTTCTTTCCTTTCTTTCTCTCTCTCTCTCCATCTCGCTTTCTCTCTCTCTCTATTTTCTTCATCTTTCTTTCTCATTTCTACTTTGTTGAATGTATGTATGTATGTATGTATGTATGCATGTATGTATGTATTATTGTGGGACTAGGGATTGAGCCCAGGGGTATTCTACCTCCAAGCTACACTTCCAGCCCTATTATATTTTTATTTTATTTTATTTATTTATTTATTTATTTATTTATTTATTTATTGGCAGTACTGGGGTTCCTGGAAACCCTTCTACCTCCGGGCTATACTCCCAGACCTATTTTTATATTTTTATTTGGAAACAGTCTCTTAAGCCAGCACAGCTGGCTTCGAACCTGCTCGATCCTCCTGTCTCCGCCTCCCAAGCGAGGGGATTACAAGCGTGCGCCACCACGCTCGGCACTATATTTTTATTTTGAAAAAGGGTCTTGCTAGGTTCCTCTCTCTTCTTCTGGTCTAATTTACTCTTATCTCTATACTACTACTTTCTGTCTCTCTCGTGTTTGTCTGTCTGTCTGTCTGTCTCTCTCTGTACTAGGGATTAAACTAAACCTGGGGGCATTCTACCTTTGAGCTATACCCCAGCCCTATTTTTTTTTTTTCCTGGTACTGGGATTAAACCCAGGGGCATTCTACTTCCAAGCTACACCCCCAGCCCTATTTTTTATTCTTTGTTTTGAAACAGGGTCTCACTGAGTTGCAGAGGGTAAGTAGCTGAAGCTGTCCAAGAACCTGTGATCCTTCTGTTTCAGGCTCCAAATGCTGGGATTACAAGCGTGCGCCACCATGCCTGGCCTAATTTTTTATTCTTTATTTTGAAACAGGGTCTCACTAAATCGTGGAGGGCCTCACTAACTAGCAGAGGCTGCTGCAAACCTGTGATCCACTTGTCTCAGCCTCCCGAGCACTGGGATTACAAACTGCACCACCACGCTTGGCTCCTATTTAATGTATTTATTCTGTGGTACTGGGGATGGAACTCAGGGACATTCAACCTCCGAGTTACACCCCCCCAGCCCTATTTTTTATTCTTTGTTTTGAAGCAGGGTCTCACTGAGTGGCAAAGGGCCTCACTAAGTAGCTGAGGCTGTCCACTAACCACGATCCTCCTGTTTTAGCCTCCTGAATGCTGGGATTACAAGCGTGCGCCACCACGCCTGGCTCTATTTTGAAACAGTTTCTCACTAAGTTGCGGAGGGCCTCACTAAGTTGTGGAGGCTGGCCGCCAACCTGCGATCCTCCTGTCTCAGCCTCCCAAGTATTAGGATTACAGTCATGCACCACCACACCTGGCTCCCCTTTGTGTTGACCCCATCCCACATCCCAGCCACCCAGCTCCCACTTGGCCTCGCACCCTCCCCTCCCGGCCCCCAGACTCACCCATCTCCTCTCCAGCCTCCTCACTGAAATAGAAGAAGCAGCTCAGCTCAGCCTCTATTGGGTCTCCCCGCCTCCTCGATACTCCTCACAGTTCTGGGGCTGTTTCCTCACTGGCTGACCCCCCCCCCACCAGTTCCCAAGACCAAAGCCCTACTCCTTCTCTTTTGCAGTACTGGGTGCTGAACCCAGAGCCTCACACATGCCACCCAGGTGCTTGACCACTGAGCTACACCCCCTAGCCGCCCTGGCCTTTGGACATTTTTCTCTTACTTCTCCCACTGAACGCCCACCAGCCAGGACTTGCCAGGATTTTTTGTGTACTAGACATTGAACCCAGGGGCATTCTACCTCCAAGCGACACAGGGTCTCACTAAGTTGCTGAGGAAGATTGCTCAATGGCCAAGGCTGGCCTCAAACCTGGGATCCTCCTGCCTCATCCTCCCAGGTACCGCGATTATAGGTGTACACCACCACGCACGGCTCCGGTCGGGATTGGTGGAGACTCTTCCCCTAGCAGTGGGAAGGGTGTAGCTGGGCACAGCTGTAGGGGAACAAGGGCTGCCTGAGTGGGGCTCACCTCTCTGTTGGAGCCGGCAGAAGCAGATGAAGAGAATGACCACCAGCAGGAGCAGGAGGCCTCCCAGCCCCAGGCTGCCGTAGTGGAAGAATCTGAGGGAAGAGGGTGAGCATTAGAGGGCTCACCCTCCGCTTCCCACTGCCCGCTCCCCTGGTGGGTGGCTCAGTCCTCCTCGCCATCGTGTGCGTGCGTGTGCGTGTGCGTGTGTGTGTGTGTGTGTGTGTCTCTAGGAATTGAGCCCATGGACATTCAACCTCCAAGCTACACCCCAGCCCATTTTATTTTCTTTTTTGAGGCAGTCTCACCAGGCTGCTGAAAGTCTTGATAAGTTGCTAAGGCTGGTCTCTGACCTGTGATCCTCCAGTCTCAGCCTCCCAAGTACTGGGATTACGGGTGTGCACCACCACGCCCGGCTTCTCCAACAGTTTTATTTATTTATTTATTGCGGTACTAGTGATGGAATCCAGAGGCATTCCACCTCTGAGCGATACCCCCAGCCTATTTTTTATTTTGAAACGGGCCTCACTGAGTAGCTGAGGCTGGCTTCGAACCTCTGTGATCCTCCTGTCTCAGCCTCCCAAACGTGGGATTACAAGTGTGCGCCACCACAACTGGCTATTTATATTTATTTTTATTTTTTGCAGCACTGGGGATGGAACCCAGGAGCATTTCTGCCTCCAAACTACATCCCCAGTCCTATTTTTAAATTTTTTTATTCTTTTTTTTGTGTGTGTGGTACTGGGGGTAGAACCCAGAGGCTTTCTACCTCCGGGCTATACTCCCAGCCCTATTTTATATTTTATTTGGAAGCAGGGTCTCACTAAGTTGCTGAGAGCCTCACTCAGTAGCTGAGGCTGGCTTTGAACCCGTGCGATCCTCCTGTCTCAGCCTCCCAAGCGTGGGGATTACAAGCGTGCGCCACCACGCCCGGCTTTTATTCTTTATTTTGAAACAAGGATTCACTGAATTGCAAAAGGCCTTACTAAGTAGCTGAGGCTGACCTCAAACAACGATCCTCCTGTCTCAGCCTCCCAAATGCTGGGATTACAAGCGTGCGACACCATGCCTGGCTTCTCCACCACACCTGGCTTCTTTTAGAGGCAGAAAAATACACTCTCAGGGATTCTTCAGCCCAGACCCCTGATCTCATTTTCCCCGGAGGAATGCATCCCTGTTACCTTGCCTCCGAGCTGAGACGGCTGTTTTGGGGCCTCCTCCGTGATGTCCTTTTCTGCCCTGATCACCTGCCTCCTCATAAGCCTCACACACCACCTTCCCCCCGTTACTTTCTGAGCACCCACAGCCCTCCCTGTGCAGAGGCGAGGAGCCCCGTACTTACCCTTCCTGTGAGAAGACGTGGCCCATGGCAAGCTGACATTAGGTCGGGGACTGGGAACTGGCCTGGCGGTCAAGGAGCCTCACCCTGTTCTGCGAGGCTTGAAGGCCCGGGCAAGTCACGTGCCTCAAGTTCCTCCTCTGTGAAACCAGGGGCCCTCTGTCACAACCCTTCCCTCGGCCCAGGCGCCGCACCTGCTCTCACCACTGAGAACCCAAAGCATGGGACATTACAGAGCCCGCTTACCAGGTGAGGGTCTGAGGCTCAGGCCCACACCGATTGATCGATCGATCCATCGATTGGTTGATTGATCGACTTATGGTCCTCTGGATTGAACCCAGAGGTATTCTACCTCTGATCTTTTTTTCTTTTTCTATTTTTTTTTTTTTTATGGTTCTGGGGATTGAACCCAGGGGCATGGCTGGGCGTGGTGGCGCACGCTTGTAATCCCAGCATTTGCTGAGATAGTAGGATCTAGTAGGAACGCGGTTCGAGGACAGCCTCGACTACTACTTAGTGAGGCCCTTTGCAACTCAGTGAGATCCTGTTTCCAAATAAGAAATAAAAAAATAGGACAGGGGGTGTAGCTCCATCCCCAGACCCACACAAAAAATAAAAAATTAAAAAATAAAACAGAAGCCAGGCGTGGTGGCGCACACTTGTAATCCCACCATTTGAGAGGCTGAGACCAGAGGATTGCAGTTTGCAGACAGCCTCAGCTACATAGTGAGGCCCTCTGCAACTTAGTGAGACCCATTTTCAAAATAAAGAACAAAGAGCCAGGCATGGTGGCGCACGCTTGTAATCCCAGCATTCGGGAGGCTTAGACCTGAGGATCGCGGTTCACAGACAGCCTCAGCTACTTAGTGAGGCCCTTTGCAACTCAGTGAGACCCTGTTTCAAATAAAGAATAAAAAATTAGGCAGGGGTTGTAGCTCGGAGGTCAAATGCCTCTGGGTTCCAGCCCCAGCCCCACAAAAAAAAAAAAAAAAAAAAAAAAGAATAAAAAATAGAGCAGAGGGTGTAGCTCGGAGGTCGAATGCCCCTGGGTTCCATCTCCAGAGCTGGAAAAAAAATTTTTTTTTAATTGAAAAATAAAACAGAGTCAAGCTGGGCATTGTGGCATATGCCTGTAATCCAGGTACTTGAAAGGCTGACAGGAGGATTGCAAGTTCAAAGCCAGCCTCAAAAACTTAGGCTCTCAGCTGAGTTCAGAGAGACACTGTTTCCAAAATTAAGACAAATAAAATAGAAGCTGGGTATGGTGGCCCATGCTTTTAATCCCAGTACTTAGGAGGCTGAGACAGGAAGATCACGGGTTAGAGGATAGCCTCAGCTACTTACTGAGACCCTCTGTAATTTAGGGACTCCTTGTTTCAAAATAAGAAGAAAAAATAGGGCCGGGAAGCCGGGCGTAGTGGCGCATGCATTAATCCCAGCATTTGAGAGGCTGAGACCGGAGGATCGTGGTTTACCACAGTCTCAGATACTTAGCAAGGCCCTCTGCAACTCTGTGAGACCCTGTTTCAAAATTAAAAGGACTCGCCAGGCGTGGCGGCGCACGCTTGTAATCCCCGCGCTTGGGAGGCAGAGACAGGAGGATCGCGCAGGTTCGAAGCCAGCCGCGTGCGCTGGCTTAGGAGACCCTGTTTCCAAATAAAAATGTAAAAATAGGTCTGGGAGTGTAGCCCGGGGGTAGAAGGGCTTCCAGGAACCCCAGTACCACCAATAAATAAATAAATAAATAAATAATTAAAAGGACTAAGCCGGGCATGGTGGCACCCGCTTTTAATCCCCGCGCTTGGGAGGCTGAGACAGGAGGATCGCACAGGTTGGAAGCCAGCCTCAGCTACTTAGTGAGGCTCTCAGCAACTTAGTGAGATCCTGTTTCCAAATAAAATATAAAGACTCTGGGCTCCACCCCCAGTACCACACCAAAAAAAAAAAAAAAATTAAAAGGACTAACTGGGCATGGTGGTACACACGCTTGTAATGCCAGCGCTTGGGAGGCGGAGACAGGAGGATCGCAGAGGTTCAAAGCCAGCCTCAGCTACTTATGAGGCTCTCAGCAACGTAGTGAGACCCTGTTTCCTAATAAAATATAAAATATGTCTGGGAGTATAGCCTAGAAGTGGAAAGCCCCTGGATTCTATCCCCAGTACCACACACACACACACAAAAAAAAAAAAAAAAATTAAAAGGACTAAAAAAAAATAGGATTGGTGGTATAGCTCAGAGGTATAATGCCCCTGGGTTCCATCCCCAGTACAAAAAAAAAAAAAAGGCTGGGAAGTGTAGCTTGGAGGTAGAATGCCCCTGGGTTCAATCTCCAACACCACAAAATAAATAAATAAATAAATAAATAAATAATAAATAAATTTTTTAAATATGGTGCACACTCATAATCCCAGCATTTGGGAGGCTGAGACCAGAGGATCGCGGTTCGTGGACAGCCTCAGCTACTTAGTGAGGCCCTTGCAACTCAGTGAGACCCTGTTTCAAAATAAAGAATTAAAAAATAGGGGACCAGGCATGGTGGCGCATGCTTATAATCCCCGCTCTTGGGAGGCGGAGACAGGAGGATCGCGCAGGTTGGAAGCCAGCCACACTGGCTTAAGAGACCCTGTTTCCAAATAAAAATATAATACAAAATAGGTTTGGGTGTGTAGCCCAGAGATAGAAGGGCTTCCAGAAACCCCAGTACCACACACACACACACACACACACACACACACACACACACACACAAAATAGGGCTGAGCTGAGGGTGTAGCTCGGAGGTAGAATGCCCCTGAGTTGTTCCACCCCCAGTACAGGAAAAAAAAAAAAGTGTGTGTGTATGTGTGTGTGTGTGTGTGCGCCCGCATATATTTGTGTGTGTTTGTATGTATTTGCATATATTTGTATGATTGGTATGTGTATGCATATGTATATATGCATATATATATGGGGGGTGTAGCTTAGAGGTAGAATACCTGTGGGTTCAATCCCCAGTATAAACAAACAAACAAATAAATAAATAAAAAGAGGGTCTCGCTAAGTTGCCTAAGGCCTGAACTAGATTGCTGAGGCTGGCCGTGAACCTGTGATCCTCCTGTCTCAGCCTCCCAAGTACTGGGGTTATAGGGGTGCACTGCCCGTGTCTGGCAAGTTCAGACTTTGACAAGGACTTCTAATGAGAAGTGGTTGGTGGCACTGGAGTTTAGAGCCAGCTCTACAGCTCCAGAGCCCAGGAACTTCCCTCTGGCCAAAGTTGGCCAGGTTGGGCATGGAGGTGCACATCTGGAATCCCAGTACTTGGGAGGCTGAGACAGGAGAATTGTAGCAGGTTTGAGGTCAGCCTCAGCAACCTAGCAAGATCTTGTTTCAAAATAAAAAAGGAGGCTGAGACAGGAGGATCCAGTAGGTGGACACCCTCAGCTACTTAGTGAAGCCCTTTGCAACTCAGTGATATCATGTTTCCAAAATAAAGAATACAAAATAGGGCTGGGGGTGTAGCTTGGAGGTAGAATGCCCCTGGGTTCCATCCCCAGTACCACATAAAAATAATAAAAAATAATAAAAAATAAAAAGCTGGGCATAATGGCACATGCTTGTAATCCCAGCATTCGGGAGGCTGAGACTGACTAAGCCTGAAGGACAGCAGTAGGTGGACAGCCTCCGCTACTTAGTGAGACCCTGTTTCAAAATAAAGAATAAAAAAACAGGGCAGGGAGTGTAGCTCGGAGGTAGAATGCCCCTGGGTTCCATCTTCATACTTGCAATATGGGCTGGGGGTTTACCTCAAAGGTAAAATGCCTCTAGATTCAATCCTCAGTACAAAGAAAGAAAGAAAGAAAGAAAGAAAGAGAGAGAGAGAGAGAGAGAGAGAGAGAGAGAGAGAGAAAGAAAGAAAGAAAGAAAGAAAGAAAGAAAAGAAAAAGAAAACAAAAACAAAGCAAAGCTGGCCAGGTGGTTTGAGGGCCGTGGCCAGTGTTAGGTGCTGGTGAGGGGGTCAGTGGGGGGAGAGGGATCTGGGCTTGGAGTGAGTGTGGAGACGGTGCGAAACCCGAGAGGAAATTGTCCACAGCCCTCAGCTGCTGGGGCCCAGGACAGCAGGCCCCTGCTGGGGTGCTGTGGAGAACTGGGGTGCAGAGGACCATCTGGGGCCTGTAACTTCCCCTCAAGCACTTCCTGCCCCCCAACCACTGGTTCCTGTTTGAGGGTAAAGAGGGGGCCACTGCCTTTGCTCAAAGCCAGATGAGCTGACTATGGTCTGAAACCAAGGCCCTCTTGGGTGTAAGAGGAGTGCTGGGGTGTGTGGGGGTTGGACAGAAACATCAGCGGGGTGAGGGGGCCTGAGGTGGCCATGAGGGGGCGGGGGTAGGAACAGAAGTAAATGTTTTTCATTTCTTTGGGGTACAGAGACCCAGAGGGTGACAGAGGGTTCCCTTAGGCCCCAGGGAACATCAAATCCAAACTTGGCCGGGCACTGGGCCTCACACCTGTAATCCCATGCAGATTTGAGGCTAGCCGTAACCATTTGTGAGACCCTTGGCAACTTAGTGAGACTGTTTCAAAATAAAAAATAAAAAGGGCCAGGAGTAAGCCGGGCTTGGTGGCGCACACTTGCAATCCCTGCACTTGGGAGGCTGAGACAGTAGGATCACGCAGGTTCGAAGCCAGCCTCAGCTGGCTTAAGAGACCCTGTTTCCAAATAAAATATGAAACAGTTCTGGGAGTGTAGTCCGGAGGTAGAAGGCCCCTGGGTTCCATCCCCAGTACCACCAAAAAAAAAAAAAAAGGGGGGCCAGGGGTATAGCTCATTGCTCAGAGATAGGATGCCCCTGGGTCCCCTGACCCCCTCCTTCCCCAGTCCACACTCAGCCTCCTTCATCTTAGATTCACCCCCTCCAGGGTGTGGACATCACCCCACCCCCACCGTCTCCCCCTCCATTGTCCCGCCCACTCCCAACTTACTCAGAGTCCCTGGCCTGGTGGTTGGACATGCTCACCGGGCCTGTGTGGAGAATGCCCTCAGGTACTCCTCTCCCCTGCCTTAAGTCCCCACCCCTGCAGCTCCCAGCATCTTTTCCAGAGGAAGTGCGGCTCTGAGGGCGGGAGTTACAACATCTTTCCTTTGAGGCTCTGGGGCTGCAGCCAGGGTAGCCAGCACACGGCTCCAGACAACCAGTCCATCCCGTGAGCAGGCAGGGAGTGCCCACTGCAGCGGCTTCCCTGACCAGCGCCCTCCCTTACCCCTCCACACTGCTCTGCCCAAAGCTCAGAATCTTTTTTTTTTTTTTTTTTTTTTTGGTGCTACTGGGGATGGAACCCAGGGGCTTTCTACCTCCTGGCTACCTGGCTATACTCCCAGACCTATTTTATATTTTGTTTGGAAACAGGGTCTCATAAGTTGCTGAGAGCCTCACTAAGTATCTGAGGCCGGCTTGGAACCTGTGCGATCCTCCTGTCTCTGCCTCCCAAGCGCGGCATGAGCCACCAAGCCTGGCAAAGCTCAGAATCTTGTTTTATTATTATTATTATTATTATTATTATTATTAATTATTATTATTTTAAGTACTGGAGGTAGAAACTAGGGGCATTCTACTTCTGAGCTACATCCCCAGCCTGTTTGTTTGTTTGTTTGTTTGTTTGTTTAATTTTGCACTACTGGGGAGGGAACCCAGAGGCATTCTACCTCTGAGCTACACCCCCAGCCCCATTTTTTATTTTTGAAACAGGGTCTCACTGAGTTACAAAGGGCCTCGCTAAGAAGCTGAGTGTGTCTGCGAATCATGATCCTCCTGTCTCACCCTCCCCAGAATTTGTACTTTTTTTTTTTGGTGGTACTGGGGGTGGAACCCAGAGGCTTTCTACCTCCGGGCTATACTCCCAGACCCATTTTATATTTTATTTGGAAACAGGGTCTCACTTAAGTTGCTGAGAGCCTCACTAAGTAGCTGAGGCTGGCTTTGAACCTGTGCGATCCTCCTGTCTCAGCCTCCCAAGCGCAGGGATTACAAGCGTGCACCACCACGCCCGGCTGAATTTGCACATTTTACTGTATGTGAATTTTATCTTCTTAGGTCAAAAAGAAAAAGCAAGAAAGAAATGGAGAAACAAATACTGAATTTAAGTCTGAGCAGCATTTTAAGGGGTGCAGAAGTGACATGTTCTGATGTTAGCAACTTTGAAAGATATAAAAAAACTAGCCGGGCGTGGTGGCGCACGCTTATCATCCCAGCATTGGCAGGCTGAGACAGGAGGATCCCAGTTCACGGCCAGCCTCAGCTACCTAGTGAGGCCCTCTGCAACTCAGTGAGACCTGTTTCAAAATAAAGAATAAAAAGTAGGGCTGGGGGTGTAGCTCGGAGGTAGAATGTTCCTGAGTTCCATGCCCAGTACCACAAAAGAAAAGAAAAGAAAAGAAAAGAAAAGAAGAGAAGAGAAGAGAAGAGAGAGGGAGGGAGGGAGGGAGAGAGAGAGAGAGAGAGAGAGAGAGGAGAGAAAGAGAACAGGGCTGGGGGTGTAGCTTGAAGGTGGAATACCTCTGGGTTCAACCCCCAGTACACAAAAGAAGGATGAAGAGGAGGAGGATGTAGGGCACATGGAGACACTATGTGGGCATCATGGCCCCGTTGCCTGGCTTTCTGCAAGCGATCATCTCTCCCTGGGCCTCAGTTTCCCTCTCTGCTGAGTCAGAGGAGCTCTAAGCACCCCTTCAGCTTTATTGCTTTTATTTTTATTTTTTGTAGTATTGGGGTTGAAGCCAGGGACATTCTACCTCTGAACTAGTTTATATTTTAATTTTATTTATTTATTTGTTTATTTTTGTGGTACTGGGGATTGAACCCAGGGGCATTCTACTTCCAAGCTATACCTCCAGCCCTATTTTATATTTATTTGGGAACATGTCTCAGCCTCACAAGTACTGGGATTACAGGCAATGTACCACCATGCCCAGCTTTTATTTTTTATTTTGAACCAGGGTCTCACTAAGTTACGCGGGGTGGGGGCTCACTAAATTGCTAAGACTGGCCACGAACCTACAATCCTCCTATCTCAGCCTCCCAAGTACTGGGGTTAAAGTGTGTGCCACGACACCCAGCCCTATTTTATTTTTAACTTTTGAAATAGGGTTTTGCTTGGGAAGTTGCTGGGGCTGGCTGCAAACCTGTGAGCCTCCTGTCTCAGCCTCCCCAGGACTGGGATTCCAGGCATGTGTCACTGTGCCCAGTCTCTCTACCCGCGATTCGTTCACTAATTCAGAGAACCCAGGCATCCAGCTGCCCCACCCCAGCTCTGGGTAAACAGGAAGCTGGGTGAGGGGAGCCCGGGTGCGCGGAAAGTCCCTGCCAGGTGTGTGGGTCTATAGGGAGGGGTGGCCCTACCCCCGAGGTATGAAAGCCCCCCTGCCCTGGCCTGGGGCAGAGTCTGGATGGGGACACTGGGAGTGCCAGGCCGGGGTGGGAGGCCCCTGGGGAGGGGCTGCCTCCTGCTGGCTGTGGCAGGAGCCACTTCGCTCGTGACCCTGCTGCTAGCAGTGCCCATCACTGTCCTGACTGTGCTGGCCTTGGTACCACAGGAGCAGGGTGGACCGGTGAGTGGCTGCAAGGGGGCCCACAGGGCTGCATCCTGCTGATGCTCCGGGGCCCAGCGCCTGGGCTCCTTGGCCTGCCGGGCTCAGGATGCGTCTGTCTCTTTACTGCCCCTCTTCCCGTGTCCCTGGGATGTTGCGTCTTGATATCTCCAATCCCCTTCCTGGTGGTCTGTCTCTTCTCTTTCCAACACACTCTGGCGTCTGTGTCTTTGCCCAAGTAAGTACGCCTTGCTTGCCCTTCCTTCTAGGGAGATATGGGGGGGGGGCATGGTGCTAAAAAACAAAAACCCAGGCATGGGCTGCGGGTCCCGGGTGGAAGGGGTGGAGTTGGCATTAGCTGAATGTGAACTCTGCCCACTGTGACCCCATCCAAACAGGTAATGGAGTCTGCAGGCCAGAGGGCCCAAGCCCAGAAAGGACTGGGTAAGAGTGGCCCTGTCCCCTCCTGCCCTCCAGGGACTCCCTGCTCCTATCGGTGTCCCCGGATCCCCTCCTCCTCCAGGAATCCAGGCTCCCCATCTCGGAGCTCTGGCGCCCTGTCCTCTCAGAAACAAGCATGGGTGGCCACCCGGCCCCCAACAGTGGACTCTTGGCCAGTTTCAGGGCCTCAGAAGCTGCCAGGGATGATTCCTGAAACGGATCTCAGCTCCAGGCTCCCGGCCGCCCACCTTATAGGTAAGACGCTTTAGACCTGGCTCTGCTGGGTCCTGGGGGAGTGCTGCTCGGCGGCTCCAGTGCCGGGCCCGCCCCCTTCACTTCCTCTCCCACCCTTCCGCTCGCCCCCTCTTCTAGCAGCTCCTTCCCTCCCGAAGCAAAATCCAGCCTGACTCCCCATCACAGCCCTCCGCGCCCCACATCCAGGGCCCCCAGATCTCGCTGGTGTCCTGCAGGGCGCTCACGCTGCGCCGCTGGCCCGCGGGCATCTCTCGGATGCCATTGCCGAGAGCCCACCGGCACGTTTCTCCGCAGGCGCCTGGACCAAGGGGCAGGGGCTGGGCTGGGAGGCGGAGAAAGAAGAGGCGTTTCTGAGGAGCGGGACGCAGTTCTCCAGCGCCCAAGGGCTGGCGCTGCCGCAGGACGGCCTCTACTACCTGTACTGTCTCGTCGGCTACCGGGGCCGGGCGCCCCCTGCCGGCGGGGGCCCGCTGCGCAGCGCGCTGCACCGCGCGGGCGGCGCCTATGGGCGCGGCAGCCCCGAGCTGCTGCTGGAGGGCGCCGAGACCGTGCCCCGGCTGGACCGGGCCGGGAAGCCTGAGCACGGGCCCCTCTGGTACACGAGCGTGGGCTTCGGCGGCCTGGTGCAGCTCCGGAGGGGCGAGAGGGTGTACGTCAACATCAGTCACCCCGATCTGGTGGACTACAGGAGAGGGAAGACCTTCTTCGGGGCGGTGATGGTGGGTTGAGGGCCGCCGGCGTCCTTAGGAAAGAGACTGCGAGGTGCGATGGTGTGAATCCGCCCCGACGTCGGGGATCCAGATGCCCAGATCCCGAAGGCCATGGGGAAGACTGTCTGAAATGTAGGAGACTGTTTGAAATCTGATTCTAAGCCCTATGAAAATAAAGACTGTCAAGGTGTAGCGCTGCCAATACGGACGCGGAAGTGTTCGCAGTCTTCTTTATTTATGGTGGGGCACGCGTGCTGGTGAATTATAGCTTTTTTTTTTTTTTTCCGGTGATACTGGGGATGGAACTCAGGGGCATTCTACTTCTGAGCTACACCTTCAACCCTATATTTTATTCTTTATTTTGAAACAGGGTCTCACTGGGTTCCAAAGGGCCTCACTAAGTAGCAGAGGCTGTTGTGAACCGTGATCCTCCTGTCTCAGCCTCCCAAATGCTGGGATTACAAGTGTGCGCCACCACGCCTGGCTTGGAAACCCTGTATCATCTATCTATCTATCTATCATCTATTTTTTGGTACTGGGTTTGAACCCAGGGGATCCTACCTCTGAACTACCCACTCAATCGTATTCTTTTGTTTTATTTTGAAATAGGGTCTCGCTAGGTTGATGAGGATGTAACTACTTGCTGAGGTTTGCCCTCAAACTTACAAATCCTCCTTTCTCAGCCTCCCAAGTACTGGGATTACAGGGGTGCACCAGCATGTCGGGCTTGAAAACCATTCCTAAGGCTGCAAAGGACTTTGCTCCCAGGGACGGTAGCCTGCCTCCCCACTCTCCCTGACCGGAGATGCCAGGCCCCTGCCCCAGTCCAGTTGAAAGGCAGAAGGGAGGGACCTCCTCCCACCCTGAAGCTTTGCAAGCATCCTGAATCTCAGGGTCACAGGGGTCCCCACCAGACTACACTGGCTTTTCTCTTGAGTCTTTCCTGTCCTTCCTGGCTGTGAGAGGGGTTGTTACAGGAGAAGGAAGCACCTGGGTGTGGTGGTACATTCTGAAATCTCAGTACTTGGGAGTCAGACAGGAGAATCGCAGATTCAAGGGCCACCTCGACAATTTAAGCAAGGCTCTGAGCAAGACCCTGTTCTCTCTCCTCTCTCTCTCTCTCTCTCTCTCTCTCTCTCTCTCTCTCTCTCTCTCTCTCCTGGGGATTGAACCTAGGGGCATTCTACCTCCAACTAGGCCCCCAGCTCTATTTTTTACTCTTTTTTTTTTAAACAGGGTCTCATTAAGTTGCAGAGGGGCTTACTAAATAGCTGAGGCTGGCTTCAAACCTGTGATCTTCCTATCTCAACCTCCCAAGTACTGGAGTTACAAGCATGTGCCACTATGCCTGGCTGACCCTGTTTTCAAATAAAAAAAAACCAGGCTGGGCTGTAGCTCAGAAGTAGAATGTCCCATGGGTTCAATCCCCAGCTCCATCAAGAGAAGGAAGGAGGAGGAGGAGGAGGAGGGGGAGGAGGAGGAGGGGGAGGAGGAGGAGGGGGAGGAGGAGGGGGAGGAGGAGGAGGAGGAGGGGGAGGAGGAGGAGGAGGGGGAGGAGGAGGAGGGGGAGGGGGAGGAGGAGGAGGAAGAGGAGGAGGAGGAGGAGGAAGAGGAGGAGGAGGAGGAGGAAGAGGAGGAGGCAGAAATGGTATAATTCCCCCTCAGCAACTTAGACCCATTTCAATAAATAAATAAATAAATAAATAAATAAAAAGGGCTGGAGATGTAGCTCTGAGGTAGAATGTCTTTGGGTTTAATCCCCAGTAACACACACACACACACGCACACACACACAAAAGAATAAAAGAAAAAAGAAAGAAAGGAGAGAAGGCCCAGTGATAGAGGGAAGCCTTGTATGGAGGAGGAATGAATCCCGAGGGAGCCGCAGTTCTCCCCTGGGGCTGCCTGGAGCCCCCTTACCGCCTAACTTACCGTCAACTCTTCTCCAAGGAGCAGGGGGAGGGTACATTGGAGAGAGGGAGAGGGCAGAGCCCACTGGTAGCCATGACACCAGGGAGGACCTGGGGAGGAGGGGGCGGAGGAAACTGATGCCCGGGTTCGGAAGGGGTAGGATGGAAAGTCCTCACCCTTTGTTCACACCTTGGGCTCTCCTCCCCCAAGTGGGCAAGTATGGGGGCCCCGGGGTGAGTAACAGCAGTCCCCCCACGCCATGACCGACTTTCAGCGCCAGGCTGGAGGAGGCAGAGGAGACCTGGGCCCTATCTAGGTCACCCCGGTGGGTCACCCCACCCCCGCAGCACACCACTCTGTCGGTTTTCCCCTGCTTGGCAACCCCAGCCTCTGGGCCCAGTGGCGGCCGTTTCTGACCTCGTATCTATCTCTGACTGTGTCCCGCAGAACCTTCTTGTGGGTGGGAGGGTGACAAGTACTTTGCTCGGCCAAACTTGGGGCTTCTGAATCTTCTGCTATGCCTATTTGTATACTTCTTTGCAAAATCCAGTTTTAGCAAAGAACCCTACTAAGTTAGTTTAGCGAGAACCCGCCCCCTTATCTGATTACCTTTAATATCTGGTTGGGTTCCTTAACCTCCACCCCCATCCCTCCAGGTGATGTCTGATCACCCTGGCCTGTCTCCGCAGGTATCCTGTCAGATCTGTTTAGACAGAATCCCCCTCGCAGCCGTTTTCCATCCATGGACCCCCACACTGCTCCTTCGCCATGGATTCCCACACGGCCATGCTATTTGTGGAGGTGAGCCCAGTTTCCACCCTCTCTCACCCACCATCACCCTCGCAGCCGTTTTCCATCCATGGACCCCCACACTGCTCCTTCGCCATGGATTCCCACACGGCCATGCTATTTGTGGAGGTGAGCCCAGTTTCCACCCTCTCTCACCCACCATCACCAGACGACCCCATGACAGTCACTACAGTGGTCTCTGCACCAATCATCAAGGTCCTATATAAAGTCTTTTTTTTTTTTTCAGTACTGGGAATGAAACTCAGGGGCATCTACCTCTGACCTACACTCTCAGTCCTATTTTTTATTCTTTATTTTGAAACAGGGTCTCACTGAGTTGCAGAGGGCTTCACTGAGTAGCTGAGGCTGTCCATGAACCGTGATCCTCCTGTCTCAGCCTCCCGAATGCTGGGATTGCAAGCGTGAGCCACCACGCCCCGCCTTTTTTTTTTTTTTTTTTTTTGTATTGGGGATGGAATCCAGAGGCATTCTACTTCCAAGTTTGTTTGTTTGTTTGTTTGTGGTACTGGAGATGGAACCCAGAGGCCTTCTACCTCTGGGCTACACTCCCAGACCTATTTTATATTTTATTTGGAAACAGGATCTCTTAAGCCAGCTGAGGCTGGCTTCGAACCTGCGCTATCCTCCTGTCTCCGCTTCCCAAGCGCGGGGATTTCAAGTGTGCACCACCATGCCCGGCCAATTTTATTTATTTTGAAACAGGGTCTCACTAAGCTGCACAGGGCCTTGCTAAGTTGCTGAAGCTGGCTTCAAGCCTGTGATCCTACTGTCTCAGCCTCCCAAGTACTGGGATTACAAGTGTGCGCCACTACACTTAATAAATTGGCCTAAATAAAGTCTTCTTTACTGTGTTTAAAAAGTACCATTGATAGCCAGGCGTGGTGGCACTCCCTGGAATCCTACTACTTGGGAGGCCAAGACAGGAGGATCGCAGGTTCAAAACCAAACTCAAGCCAGAAAGGTGGCACACACTTGTAATTCTAGTACTTGGGAAGCTGAGACAGGAGGATCACAGGTTCAAATCCAGCCTCAGGAGTTTAGTGAGGCTCTCAGCCACTTAGTGAGAAAATAGGTCTAGGGAGTAGCCCAGAGATAGAAGGCCCTTGGGTTCTATCCCTAGTATCACACACACACACACACACACACACACACACACACACACACACAATCTCAGCAATTGATCAAGACCCATTTCAAAACAGAAAATAAAATGGGCTGAGTAGCCGGGCATGGTGGCGCACGCTTGTAAACCCAGTGCTTGGAAGGCTGAGACAGGAGGATCGCACAGGTTCAAAGCCAGCCTCAGTTACTTAGTGAGGCTCTCAACAACTTAGTGAGACCCTGTTTCCAAATAAAGTATAAAATAGGTCCCGGAGTATAACCCAGAGGTAGAAAAGCCTCTGGGTTCCACCTCCAGTACCACAAAAAAAATAAATAAATAAAATAAAAGAGTTAAAATAAAAGAGGTGATATATAGCTCAGAGAAAAATGCCCCAGGGTTAAATTTTCAGTACCAAAAAAAAAAAAAAAAAAAAAGCCAAGTATCAAGCCTGGCATGATGGCGCACGCTTGTAATCCCAGCATTCGGGAGGCTGAGACAGAAGGAACGTGGTTCACGGACAGCCTCAGCTACTTAGTGAGGCTCTTTGCAACTCAGTGAGACCCTGTTTCAAAATAAAGAATAAAAAACAGGGCAGCGGGTGTAGCTTTGAGGTCAAATGCCCCTGGGTTCCATCTCCAGACCTGCCAAAAAAAAAAAGCCCAAGTATCAGTGAAGCCCAGCGTGGTGGCACACACCTGCAATCCAGTACTTGGGAGGCTAACACAGAAGGACTGAAGATTCAAGGCCGGCCTCAGCAACTTAGTGAGATGTTGTTTCAAAATAAAAAGTAAAAATAGGGCTGGGGTATAGTTCAGAGGTAAAATGTCCTTGGGTTCTATTCCATCCCCAGTAACACACACACACACACACACACACACACACACACAGCCACTGAATACGTTTTTCTTCATCTTTTGCCGCGCTGGAGATCAAGCCTGGCACCTTGGGTAATTCATTGAGTAAGTTTTTCTTTAACAGGATGTGATTATCTTTCCAGTTTACTCACCTTACACCTCTCCCCTCATCACTCACCAAAAAGACCTGTGAGGCCAACGCTGGCAAGTGGGTCCTTCACACATAACTTTTTTTCCTCTAGCACTGAGAACTGAACCCAGGGGTGTTCTACCTCTGAGCTACCCTAGCCTCCCACCCTTTTTTTTTTTTTTTTACAGGTCTGGGGATAGAATCCAGGGGCATTAGACCACTGAGCTACACCCCCAGCTCTATTTTTTATTCTTTATTTTGAAATAGAGTCTCACTGAATTGCAAAAGACCTTACTAAGTAACTGAGGCTGGCCGCAAACTGCAATCCTCCTGTCTCAGCCTCCCAAATTCTGAGATTACACCCAGCTTACCCTAAGGCAACTTCACAAGGTTTGGTGTGAAGTTGCTAAGGCCAGCCTTGAACCTGTGATCCCCCTGTCTCGGCCTCCCAAGTACTGGGTTTAAAGGAGCTGTGCAGGGTCTTGCTCTTTGATTTAGTGCTAGAGATTGAACGCAGGGCGTCACACATGCTAGGTATGCGTTCTTCCACGGAGCCATGCCCCTGCTTCTAGTCCTTGCTTGTTTTTTTTTCCTTCTGGTACTAGGGATGAGTCCAGGGGTGTTCTACCTCCAAGCTACATCCCCATCCCTATTTATTTATTTATTTATTTAGGTGGTACTGGGGGTAGAACCCAGAGGCTTTCTAGCTCCGGGCTATACTCCCAGACCCATTTTATATTTTATTTGGAAACAGGATCTCACTAAGCTGCTGAGAGCCTCACTAAGTAGCTGAGGCTGGCTTCGAACCCGTGCGATCCTCCTGTCTCAGCCTCCCAAGCGCGGGGATTACAAGCATGCGCCACCACGCCCGGGCTCCCCATCCCTATTTAAATTTTTATTTTGATTCAAGGTCCTTTCAAATTGTTGAGGGTCTCACTAAATTGTCCAGGCTGATCTAAAAACTGTGATCCTCCTGTCTCAGCCTTTCAAGTACTGGGGTTACAGGCATGCACCACCCTGCCTAGCTCCATATATATATATATATATAATTTTTTTTTTTTTTTTTTTTTTTGCAGTAGTGGGGATGGAACCCAGGGGCATTCTACCTTCAAGCTACACTCCCAACCCTATTTATTTATTTATTTATGTATTGTGTGTGTGTGTGTGTGTGTGTGTGTGTGTGTGTGTGGTGCTGGGGATGAAATCCAGGGGCCTTCTACCTCCAAGCTACACTCCCAGACCTATTTTATGTTTTATTTTGAGAGACTCACTAAGTTGCTGAGAGCCTCACTAAGTAGCTGAGATTTTTTAACCTGCATGATCCTCCTGTCTCAGCCTCCCAAGTACTTGGAAAAAATAAAGAGCGCACACCCCGCTCTTTTATTCTTTATTTTGAAACAGGGTCTCACTGAGTTGCAGAGGGCCTCACTAAGTAGCTGAGGCTGGCCGCGAACCCGTATCCTCCTGTCTCAGCCTCCCGAATGCTGGGACTCCAAGTGTGCACCGCCACGCCCGCTCCGACTCCTCGTTTTTAATTTCTCCCATCTCTTCAATTTTGCCTACCCTGAGGATGGGTGGGGATAGAGCAGCTGGCGGCTGTATGAGAGAAGCCGGCTGAATTCAGTCTGCCTACCGTGCCAGGTGCTGTGCCGGCCTCTGAGGGAGGTTGGGCCTTCCATTCCCACCCGCCCGTCCATGCGCAGTGGGCATCCTGTCTCCGCTTGGCAATGAGGTTAACTGCTTCGAGCTGCACAGTTAGGGCAGGCCGGTGGTGGGGAGGAGGTGGCTGGGATGGAGCGATTGGGAGCCCAGACACCTGGATCTCTGGAAGTCCCTTGGCTGTGATTCAGGTACCTGAGAATGTAGCTCCTCCCTCTCTCTCAGGCCACAACAGCCTGAACTCGCTGCAGGACTTTCCCAGAAAGGATTAGGAATTCCCAGAGTGGGAAATTCCCATGCCCCATACCCTGAGGGAGAGGTAATTAGGTTCAGATTCCTGTTTCCTGGGGGAGGGAAGATATTTTGCTGGGCTCTATTACATGGGGTCTCCTGGTCCCCAGGAGTTCAAAAGACTGGGGTCTGGGGTCCAGGGATCTTGAGCCCTCCCTGTGGAGAGTGGACTTCAGAGAATGGACTTCCATCCCTGGGGAGAGAGGGATGCAGAATTCATTCCAAGAAAGAGACTGCTTTTCTTTTCTAAGCAATCTTTATTGTTCGCCACTGACCAGTAGGGCGATTACAGACACGACTCCCCTGGGGAGCAGAGTTTCCGCGATGCAGCAGCGGCCGGTCACCGAATCAGCATTCTAGTAGATAAATATTTTTGTTTTAAACATAAGCAAAAGGAGACACAAGGCCCGAGAGGCCAGGTGGGAGCAGCCTGGAGTTCAGCCCCGTTTTCACAGAAAACACGTCTGGCCCAAGGCAGCTCCTCCGGGTGGGGGCCCTGAGACACGTTGGCCTCCCAAATAAATACATCCATCAGTAAATAAATAAATAATAAATAATAAATAAATAATCACAAGTGCAACTATAAATAGAACAGGCTGGGCTCCACAACTCAGGGAAGAGCCTGGAGATCAGGAAGGGAGGAGAGCCTGAGGTCCACGTGTATCAGGTTTGGGGTGAGGGTCTTCTTGTGGGGAGGGCAGTTCTGAACCAAAGGCTCCCTGACCCCCACATTCCAGATGTCCCAGATCGAGTTCAAGGATCAAAACCCGAGGGCCCCGGTGATTTCTGGAAGCTTCCGCTTGAATTCTTGCGGGTGGGCGAGTGAATGTCCTGCGGTTCAGGCCGCATGTCCCTGCGCCCCAGCCTCAGGAGTGGTGTCCTCGGGGAAGGCTCTAAGCTTGGGGTCTGACTCTGAGCCCTTAGTCCCCCCTTTTCTCAAGACTGCGGATTGAACACAAGGGCTCTCAACCTCCAGGCAATGTCCCTAGCGTTTTGTGGTTGTTTTCTTGAAATAGGGTCTGTCTTACTGAGTTGCTGAGGTCTGGCTTCAAACCCGAGATCCTCCTGTCTCAGCCTCCCAAGTACTGAGATTACAGGTGTGGAGTCACTGCACCTGGCTCCCTCGTCCCCTCTCTAAACCCGAAAAGGATGAGGGGGTCTGAAGGAGCCCATGATAATAGTGTGGTGGGTGGGGGAGGGGACAGACGGGCAGCCATCCCCCTCACAAGGCTATGACCCCAAAGTAGACCTGCCCCGACTCTGCGAAGTCAAGATAGCCGGGCAGATTGACCTCAGCGCTGAGTCGATCTCCTTTCTGCAGCTCGAAGACTCCTCCAAGGTAGATGGGCTCATACCAGGGCTTGAGCTCGGCCCCCTCCGGGCTCTCTTTGGGGCAGGGGCTCTTGATGGCGGAGAGGAGGTTGACCTTGTTGGGGTAGGAGACGGCGAGGCGGCTGACGGTGTGGGTGAGGAGCAGGTAGGAGGGGCAGCCTTGGCCCTTGAAGAGGACCTGAGAGTAGACGAGGTACAGCCCATCCTGGGGCACCACCAGCTGGTTGTCTATCAGCTGCATTCCGTTGGCCAGGAGGGCATTGGCACGGCGGTTCAGCCACTCCAGAGTCTCCTGGGCTTGCTGTTTTGCTGGCGAGCGAGGGAGGGAGAGGTGAGTCAGTGTGACCCTGTCAGCGCGCTCTTAGCATCTGCTCACCCCACTTCCGGTTCCTGTCCCATGTCTTCCCACATCCCATTTGACCCTGAAGTTCAGCCCCAGAAGACCTTGCAGTTCCTCTACCCTCCGTGTGTGTGTGTGTGTGTGTGTGTGTGTGTGTGTGTATGTGTGTGTGTGTGTGTTACCAGGGAGTGAACCCAGGGGCGTTCTACCTCTGGGCTCTACTCCCAGACCTATTTTTAATTTTGAAACAGGGTCTCACTAAGTTATTGAGAGCCTCCTAAATTTGCCTAGGCTGGCTTCGAACCTGTGATCCTCCTGTCTCGCCTCCCAAGTTCTGGGATGACAGGTATGAACCATCACGCCCGCTTCTGCCCCGCCTTGGACTCCTTCCCACGGCTGTCCACTCTCAGCCCAATGCAGCACCCCCGTCCTCTCCCTCCGTCATCGGCTTTATTCCCTAAGACACGTATTCGGAGCTCTTACCTACAACATGGGCAACAGGCTTGTCGTAGGTGTTTTGAGACGATCCTAAGGAGGAAAGAAAAAAACGAGACCTTTAAACTTGAAAAGATACTGGGGATCGAACCCGGGGGCATTCTGCTTTAGATCCACACCCTCAGCCCTTTTACTTTTTATTTCTTATTGTGAAGCAGAGGCTCACTACTTGCTGAGGCTGGCCTTGAACCTATGATCCTTCTGTCTTAGGCTCTCAAGAACTGGGATTACAGGTGTGCACCACCACCATGCCTGGCTAATACTTGCCTACTTTGTCCTCCATTCCTTCTCCTCCCACAGCTAAAACTCTAAATTTCCCCCACAGCTTCCATCCCAGGACACCCCAGCCCGCCCCGACTTGGGGGGGAGTTGGAGACACTTACTGAGGCTGAGTGTCTGCGCTGCGTGGCTGATGAGAGGGAGGCGATTCAGAAGTTGCTGGGGGAAAGAAAGAGAAGATCTGTCAGCCCCAAAGGAGAAGCCACAGGCTGCTTATCTGGCTCCCATATGTGTGATTTTCTCTCTCCATTTATCCATCCTTCCATCGATCCATCCATCGATCCATCCATCCATCCTTCCTTGTAAGTAAGAACCTTCAGATAGCCTATTCTTATCTCTTTATCTTTCTCTCTACTCTCCTCATCTCTCCTCTGCTTTCCTTATCTCTCCTTTCACCCCTTATCTCTCCCTAGACTCTCCTTATCTCTTTCCCATCTCTTATCTCTCTTATCTCCTACATCTCTTTCTGCCTCACACTCATATCACTTTCTTCCCTGTCTCTTCGACCACACCCAGACATCTCTCTGGGTGTCTCTCTATGTGTATCTTTCTCATTCATTCATTCATTCATTCATTCACACGTTGAACAATTGTTGAGTGAGCATCTCCCAAGTGCAGACAGCCTGCGTCTTTCTCTTCCCTCTTCCCCTCTCTCCGTATCTGTCGCTGCCCCCCACCTTCCTCCACATTTTCTTCTCCCCACCCCGCCTCTCTCCAGCACCCTCTTTCTCCCTCCTCTGGTCTAGGGCGCTTACCTCTTCCCCCTGGGGGCCGATCACCCCGAAGTGCAGCAGGCAGAAGAGCGCTGTGGCTCCCGCCACGAGCAGGAAGGAGAGGAGGCTGAGACACAGGCATCGCCTGGAGCCCCGGGGCGCCCCCGCCTTCTTGGGGAGCGCCTCTTGGGCCAGCTCCACGTCCCGGATCATGCTTTCGGTGCTCATGATGTCCTTTGCAGAGGCAGCTGTGGAACCCTGGGCCAGAGGAGGAGAGAGAAAGAGAGCCTGCCCGCCTGGCTGCTTGTCTGGGGCTATTCCACAGGGGTCCGGAGTGCCTTCTCTCCCTCCTGGCTGGTCCCCTGGTGTCCCGGCTGAGGGAGCCTCTGCTGGCCGAGTGTGCACGCAGCTGCCTTTATAGCCCGCGAGAAGAGGGCGGGGAAAGACTCATTCAACCAGCGGAAAACTTCCTTGGTGGAGAAACCCATGAGCTCATCTGGAGGAAGTGGTAGTGGGCCCTTACACCTTCTGTCTCGGTTTCTTCTCCATCGCGGGGGCGGGGGTTTGGAAAGTTGGGGACACCCAAGGAGTAAGGATACCCTTTAGCTTCCTCACCCAGATTCTGCGGCAAGCAAGCGTTTTAGACCAGTTACCAGTACATGTGTAGGACCCTAGGACCCTGGAAACTGGACCTCCTTGCCCGTTTCTCTTTTTGGGGGTACTAGGTATCGAACTCAAGGGCATTCCGCCTCTGCGCTACAACCCTAACCCTTTTGTATATATCTTTTTAAATTTTTGAAGCAGAGCCTCCCTAGGTTGCTGAGGTTGGCCTTGAACCTGCCAATTTCCTGTCTCAGCCTCCCAAGTACTGCGATTACAGGCTTGTGCCACCATGCCCGGATTCCCTTCCCCTAATGCCTGCTGTCTCCATCCATCTCTTTGGAGGACCGGCTCTGTGGGCTGTTTCCCTCTGATTCCCAGACAGGACTCACAGGAGGGACTGGGCTGAGAGGGGAAGACAAGGGGGAGTCATCTATCTGGGTCCCCCAGGAGAGGGAGGTGGAGGCAGGGCAGCTCGGGACTGGGGGCACCAGGGGTGGGGTGAAGATAGCAGGGACAAGCCTGGGACAGTCCCAGAGGGCATGAAACCAGCCCTGGGGATTCACAGATCCCATGAGGTGGGCCTTCTCCTTTTTCCCTTCTCCTTTCTCTCTTTTTTTTCTTTTCTTTTCTTTCTTTTTTTTTTTTTTTTGTAGTATTAGGGATGGAATCCAGAGGCATTCAACCTTCGAACTACACCCCCATCTCGATTTTATTTCTTATTTGGAAAGAGGGTCTTGCTAGGTAAGAGTCTTACTGTTGGTTTCGGCTATCCTGAACCTGCGATCCTCCTGTCTCCGCCTCCCAAGAACTGGGATTACAAGCCTGCAGTACACCGCCACCATGCCCAGCTCTCTCCTCACATTCTGACCTGCCTGCTGGTTTTAGTCCTGGCTCCTGAGGGACTCTGAGACCCCCTCCTATTGCTCGTGAAGCCACTTCTCAGAGCCCGGGCGTGTGCCCGTACCCCTAGTTCCGGGGGCTATCCCGCTCCAGCACCTGTCATGCTCCATCTTGTAGCCGGGGCCCTTATTTCACTCCAGAGTCCTGGACACTCCCCCACCCTCCTGTGTGGTCACTTTTCAGCCGTAGCTCCCAGAGGCTCCTGGCCCCCCAGACCCTGCCCCCGCCTTCCCCTTGTTCTGGAAGCTTCTCCTCCACTGCCCTGCAGCAGTCGGGCTGCCCCCCAACCCACATGTGCCAGGAGCTCCCCTCATCTCTGTCTCCCTGAACTGCTCATAGCCCCCCTCAGGTCTCTGACCCTCCCTCCATGTGCTAGAGAGACCTGGGATATCCCCCATACACACTCCAGACAGAAAGACAGACATAAGAGACAATGTTTCAGAGAAAAGAGGTTTATTTAGCTTAATTGAGGGTACAGATGGCTCCTTGTGGGTATGTAGCCAGGCAGTGGCCAGCATTAGAACTATTAGCTTCCTCCCAAAGCCCCTTGGTCCCTCAGATCTTCTCTCTCTCTCATCTATCTATCTATCTATCTATCTATCTATCTATCTTTTGTGTGTGTGTGTGTGTGTGTGTGTGTGTGTGTGTGTGTGTGTGTGTGTACTGGGGGTTGAACTCAAGGGGGCATTCCACCTCCAAGCTATACCTCCAACCCCTTAAAAAATTTTATTTTTAAACAGGGTCTGGCTAAGTTGCGGAGAGTCTCGCTAAATTGCCTAGGCTGACCTTGAACCTGCGACCCTCCTGTCCCAGCCTCCCCAGTACCTGGATTGCAGACGCCTGGCTGCCCCCTCTCCTCTTTCTGGGGATGAGCTCTGCGTCCATGCCTTCTTGCCCTTCCTCGCTGGGGCCTATCTAATTCTCTTCCTTTTGTAAGTCTTTTCTGTCGCTCCCCCCTCTCTAGCCTCCATAAATAAATAATTTAATGTTTTCCCTTCATAAATAGCCCCCCTCCCTTGCCTCTAAGCATCCAGCCAGGCTCCCCCAGGTGTCTGCTCCTCTTCTGCATGGGGCCAGGTTCCAGCTAGACCACGGAGGGCAGAAGAGTCTGTGCCCGAAATTCCTAGGCGGCTAGAACTCCTGGTGAACATCCGGGGGTCCTGGGGGGAGGTGTGGCCCCCTGGAGTGCCTGGAATTCTTTCTTTGAAAGCTCCAGGTGCCTTCCTGGGGAGGAATTGAGGCTCTTGGGATGGGGAAGGAGAGGTGGTGGTTACCCCATAAACAGTCAGAATGGAGGAAAACTGGGGAGAAGGGCCTGCAATCTTTTTTTTTGGGGGGGGATTTCTGGAGTTTTCCAAGTCCTACAGAGCAAAAGCTCCAAAGAAGACACCACTGGGGCTCAAGAGTAGGTGGGAGACGCCGTCCGTGTGGGTGGAGAGCCGGTCGCCCTGCGTGAGCAGGAACACAGCGCCCTGGTACACTGAGCGCACCCAGGGCCCCTGTGGCCCCGGGCACACCGACTTCTGGGCGCTGAGGAGAGGTACGTGGAAGGGGTACTGGGAGGAGAGGAGCTGGACCTCGTGAGCCAGGTAGAGAGGGGTCGGTGTGCCCCTGGAGGGGCAGCCTTTCCCGGAGAAGACCACCTGCGAGTAGACGAAGTAGAGACCGCTGGTGGGGACCAGGAGGGAGTTGTTGCTCAAAGAGAAGCCGTGGCGGAGGAAGGCGTGATCCGTGCTCGCCCTCCAGCGCAGCGTGTTCCGTGTGCTGGGGTCTCCTAGGAAGAGCCACAGGGGGCGAGGATGGGGGAGGTCAGTGGTCTAGGGCGGAGGTCTCCATCCTGAGGAAGCTGACCTGGGGCTACGGAGTTCCTAGGGGATGGTTGCGGGAGCGGTGGGAATGCGCGCTCTCTCTCTCTCTCTCTCTCTCTCTCTCTCTCTCTCTCTCTCTGTACTAGGATTGAACCCAGGGTCATTCTACTTCCAAGAGACACCCCAGCCCCCTCCCCTTATTAAACAGGTTCTCACTAAGTTGCAGAGTCTCAGTAGGTTGCCAAGGCTGGCCTAGAACCTGCAGGCCTCCTGTCTCAGCCTCCCAAGGGCTGGGATCACTGGCGTGCACCATAGCACCCAGCCCTTCCCTGTCTTTAGGGGTAAGGGAAGTCCTGGGGAGAGGTGGGGGGTACTTGGATCCCTGGATAGGGGTGGTAAGGAGGAGGGCCCGTGTCTGGGAGGTCAGGTGGGAATTTACCAACAAGATGAGCGGCAGGTTTGAGGGTGCCGCGGGCAGAAGGCTTCTGGGGGTGCTGCTGAGCAGTCCGTGCAGCAGAGGGCGAGAGGCCAGCCCCGGGGAGTCCCTAGGGGAGAAAAATCGAGAGGCTCTAGGGCTCTAGGGTCAGGTGGAGGAGCCACCCCGGCAACCCCTGTCCTCCAGAGCCTCACCTGGACCCCAGGCGGCAGGGCAAGCCCCAAGAGGAAGAGGAGGGGGGCGCCAAGCACCCCGGGGAGGGAGAGCCAACCAGGTGGTGCCATGGGGAGAACCTGCAGGGAGAGAGAGAGAGTGAGCAGGGTGGGGCACGCTACGGAAGACAGACCTCCTGCCTGCCTAGCCCACAGACAAACTAGCCAGAGAGACAGGGAGAGAGACAGACAAGGGACAGGCAGGCAGAGACCCAGGTGAGCGGAGGAGGGAGACAGAAAGCGAAAGAGATCTGAAGGGAGCAGCCAGGGAGAGAAACTGAGAATGAATGACAGGGACCGAGAGCCTGACAGATGGAGATGCGCCCACCAGGCCCAGGCGGTGCGCGGCCCCTGGCCGAGGGCAGCCCGGAGCGTCTCACCTGCTGCGGGGCCCCTGGGCCAGGGCGCTTGGGTCCCTTTATAGAGGAAGCGGCAGCGGCAGGCAGCGTGGCGGGAGGCGGGCGGGTTCTAGGCCGGGGCCTGGGCGCGGGGAAGCCCCCCAGGACTTAGAAGATGCTGCCGTTTCAGCTGAAGGCAGGAAAGGCTGAGGCCGAGGACAGGACCGCAGGCTGGGGGCTCAGGCAGCTGAGTTCTGGGAAAGGGAGCGGGGTCAGGCCCAGGGGTTCCAGAGAAGGGATAGGCAATTCGGAGAGAAGGAGGGGGAGGTCGCTTCCCTGAAGAGCGAGGGTTTATGATACCTTTGTGCCCTTGGCTGGTTGCAGGCTTCTCTCTGCCCATTTCCTCCTCTTCTTAGCAGCCCTCCCCCCACACCCCTGCCCTGTCCTTGTTCCAAATGGCTCAAGTCACACATGATTGTTTTTTTGTTTTGTTTTTTGCGGGTCTGGGGA
This sequence comes from Muscardinus avellanarius, assembly GCF_963383645.1. Taxonomy (NCBI): domain Eukaryota; kingdom Metazoa; phylum Chordata; class Mammalia; order Rodentia; family Gliridae; genus Muscardinus; species Muscardinus avellanarius. The sequence continues at coordinate 88,534,944 of NC_137800.1, read as the reverse complement.
TGGAACCCAGGGACATTCGATCACTGAGAGTTGCGGAGGGCCTCACTAAGTAGCTGAGGCTGTCTGCGAACCGCGATCCTCCCATCACAGCCTCCCAAACGCTGGGATCACAAGCGTGCGCCACCACACCCGGCTTGTTTTTGTTTTTAATTATTGCCATTCTAATTGAAGTTAGGTGACATCTTAGGGTAGTTTTGATTTGCATCACTCTGATTGCAGCCTCGATTTATTTATTTATCTTTGCTGTGCTGGGGACTAAACCCAGGGGCATACCTCTGAATTACACTCTAGTCCTATTTTATTTTTTATTTTGAAACAGAGTCTCACTAAGTTGCAGAGGGCCTCACTAAATAGCTGAGGCTGGCCACAAACCTGGGATCCTTCTGTCTCAGCTGTCCAAGCACTGGGATTACAAGCATGTGGCACCCAAAAGAAAAAAAAATTATTTATTGCTGAGCGTGGTGGCGCACGCTTGTGATCTTAGCACTTGGGAGGCTGAGACGGGAGGATCGCACAGGTTCAAAGCTAGCCTCAGCTACTTAGTGAGGCTCTCAGCAACTTAGTGAGACCCTGCTTCCAAATAAAATAGGTCTGAGAGTGTAGCCTGGGGGTAGAAAGCTCCTGAGTTTCATCCCCAGCACCAATATACTTGTGTGTGTGTGTGTGTGTGTGTGTGTGTGTGTGTGTGTGTGTGAGAGAGAGAGAGAGAGACAGACAGACAGACAGACAGACAGACAGACAGACAGACAGACAAGTGGTCTACCACTGAACAAACTATCCCGGCCCTTTGGTTTCTTTCTTTTCTACCTGGCTGCACTAAAACACAAACTCTTCTCACTCCTTTGCCACTGTCTAGAACAAGGCTCAGCACATAGTAGGTGCTCAACAAATCCTTAAGTGGAAGGATCGGCGAGTGGTGAGGTAAAGTAAGACAAAGTTCAGCTTCAGGTTTGCGACTTGGACTGACGCTTGGTTTTAGGGCTGAGGATGAGTCCATTTCAAGATGAACCCTGGAAACACAGTGGGGTTGGTTTAGAGGCTAACATTTATTTGGGGTTTATTGACTGAGAGGGGTCACGATTTGGTGAGGGTTCCCACCAGGGGTGAATGTGAGCTGTGATTTGGGTTGAGATCAAAGGTGCTATCCAATCCCTCAACAGATTCTGAGGCTACCTTCGAGTCCGAGCCTCGTTTGGAGGTCTCAGAGATTTCGCTGGTTTCTCCACAGAGACCACTATAAAGACCATCTTTCCCTGACTTGGGGCACAAGACTCCGGTCATGAGGCCCTCCCACCCAGGGAAAGCCCCAGACCAACTCCTGGCCTCCCCCAAGAAAGAAACCAAATTTCACACAACCTCTGAAACTGAGATTGAAACCAAGGTTGGCCCATCGCAAGGAGAGCGCGTTAGCACTTCTTGAACTCCCGTGACACCGAGCCCGGCCCGCCCGGCCTGCCTTCCTGTCTGGCTCCCAGTGCTCCTCTCCTTGCCTTCCCCTTTCTGGCCCTGGATATTCCGTCTTCCTCTCTGACCTAAGTTTCGCTTTCTCTTTCTCTCTCTGTTAATTGCAACCATTTATTAATTTATTTCTTGGTGATACTGGGGATTGGACCCAAGGGTGCTCTACCCCGGAGCCACGCCCACAGCCATTTTTCTTTCTTGTTTGGAAACAGGGCCTGACAAGTTGCTGAGGCTGGCCTCGAACCTGCTATCCTCGGCCTCCCTAGTACTGGAATTATGGGCACGGGCTATATTGCCCAGCTCTGGACACGCTACTTCTGTGTGGCTTAGCTGAGGTCTCTAGGTCCACTGGCTCATTAGAGAGAAACAACGGGGAGGGGGGAATCTCCCGGAAAAGAGAAACACAGAGAAAGGGAAAAGAATTGGAAAACAGAAAGTAGAGAAAAGGAAAGAATAGGAGCCAAGAGGAAAACCATCAGTGATGTGGGGATAAGAAGATTAAAAGGAAGCTGGGCGTGGGCATGCTTGTAATCCCCGCGCTTGGGAGGCTGAGACAGGAGGATCGCACAGGTTCGAAGCCAGCCTCAGCTACTTAGTGAGGCTCTCAGCAACTTAGTGAGACCCTGTTTCCAAATAAAGTATAAGATAGGTCTGGGAGTATAGCCCGGAGGTAGAAAAGCCCCTCGGTTCCACCCCCAGTACCACACACACACACAAAAAAAGAAGATTAAAAGGGAGTTGGCTGGGCATGGTAATCCCAGTACTTGGGAGGCTGAGACAAGAGGATCGAGGTTTGGGAATAGCCTGAGCTCTTAGTGAGGCCCTTTGCAAATTAGTGAGACCCTGTTTCAAAATTTAAAAAATAAGGCAAAAATAGGGCTGGGGGTATAGCTCAGAGGTAGAATGCTTCTGGGTTCACTCCCCAGTACCACAGGGAAAAAGAAGGGGTTGGAGCCAGGCATGGTGGCTCACGCTTGTCATCCCAGCATTCGGGAGGCTGAGACTGGAGGATCGCGGTTCACGGCCAGCCTCAGCTACTTAGGCCCTCTGCAACTCAGTGAGACCCAGTTTCAAAATAAAGAATAAAAACTAGGGCAGGGGGTGTAGCTCGGAGGTCGAATGACCCTGGGTTCCATCCCCAGATCTGCAAAAAAAAAAAAAAAAGGGGGGGGGTTGGAATGTAGCTCAGTGGTAGAGCACCCTGAGTTCAATTCCCAGCATTGCAAACAAACAAAGAAACACACAAACAAATGATAGTGGAAGACCGCAGACCGTCTCCTTCCCTCCTGTCTCTTACCCCTCATTTCCCCCAAGATAAGCAATAGGAACTAGAATTTCTCTTCCCCAAGCCATGTCACAGAAACTAGAACTACAACTGAGAATATTAAATAAAACCTAGAAATACAGCCAGGCCTGGTTGTAAACAGTTATAATTCCAGGCCTTAGGAAGCTGAGACGGGAGCTCACAAGTTCGAGCCCAGTCTCAACAATTTCACAAGCCCATTAGCATTTTTGGGGGGGGGCGGTCTGGGGATGGAACCCAGGGGCATTCTACCTCTGAGCTACAGCCCCCTGCCCTATTTTTTTATTCTTTATTTGGAAACAGGGTCTCACTAAATTGCGGAGGGCCTCACTAAGTAGCTGAGGCTGTCCACGAACCGCGATCCTCCAGGCTCAGCCTCCCAAGTACTGGGATTACAAATATGTACGACCATACCTGGCTTAAATTTTTTTATTTTTAATTAATTAATTTTCAGTACTGGGGATTGAACCCAGGCATATTCTACCTCTGAGCTACACTCCAGGCCCTATTTTGTATTTTGTATTTGTATTTGTATTTTGTGTGGTACTGGGGGTGGAACCTAGGGGCTTTTCTACCTCCAGGCTATACTCCCAGACCTATTTTATATTTTATTTGGAGACAGGGTCTCACTATGTTGCTGACAGCCTCACTAAGTAGCTGAGGCTGGCTTCGAACCTGTGCGATCTTCCTGTCTCAGCCTTCCAAGCATAGGGATTACAAGCGTGCGCCACCACGCCCGGCTATTATTATTAATATTTTGAAACAGGGTCTTGCTAAATTGCTGCAGCTGGCAATCCTCCTCTCTCAGACTCCCAAGTACTGGGATTACAGGTGTGCACCACTGCATCTGGGAAGGCGGATCCTTTTATCAGAGTCTCCACTTCTTTCTTTATTATCTTCAATTTTTTTTTTTTTAACAGGTCTGGGGATGAACCCAGGGGCATTTGACCTCTGACCCACCCCCCCTGCCCTATTTTTTATTCTTTATTTTGAAACAGGGTCTCACTAAATTGCGGAGGGCCTCACTAAGAAGCTGAGGCTGTCCTTGAACCGCGATCCTCCAGTCTCAGCCTCCCAAATGCTGGGATCACAAGCGTGCGCCACCACGCCCGGCTCTCTTCTACCTTTCTTACATATTTACACTATATTTTTCTCTCCACGTGCGTTCCCTTCCTTTTATGAGCACATTCGATTTTATTGCTTGGTAATAAACACGTAAAACGCTGGCCCGCACTCTTTCTCCTTCAAGTGTCGGTTCCAGCTCGCATCTTCCCTTTCCGCGGCTGTCTCAAAACGCTAGACCCCTCGACTAACCGCTTTTTCAGGAACTGGTAAGATTTTCCTCGTGTGTTGCGCCCGTGGGCAGATGAAGGGACGGTTCTTTACCAGCCGCATCCTCACTCCGTGACTCCGCGCCCAGCGCCGCCTTCGCTCCCTCCCACTCGGCCGCGGCCTGTGCGAAGCCATTTCTGCCGCTCCAAGGAATGGAAACTGTTCTCAGTATTTGTAACCGTCTCGTTCCTGAACCCAAAGGATCTTTCAACTCTCACCTACCAGACCTCTCTGAGGCCCCAAGTGTGGTGTCCCAGGCTCCGCCTGCACATCCTCCCGTGTGTGTGTGTGTGTGTGTGTGTGTGTGTGTGTGTGTGCATGTGCGTGTGTGCACGTGCGTGTGTGTGTGTGTTACTGAGGATCGAGCCCAGGGGCATTCTACTTATGAGCTACACCCTCAGCCCTTTTCTTTTTGTATTTGGAAAACAAGGTCTCCCTAAGTTGCTGAGGTTGGCCTCAAACCTGTGATTCTCCTGTCTCAGACTCCGGAGTACTGTGCTTACAGGTGTACCCCACCTCGCCTGACACATACCTCCCGTACTCTTCTGACTACATCCTTTATTTATTTATTTATTTATTTATTTATTTATTTATTTATTTCTGGTACTGGGATGCAACCCAGGGGCATTCCACTCCCAAGCTACATCCCAGACCTATTTTTATTCTTTATTTCGAAACAGGGTCTCACTGAGTTGCGGAGGGCCTCCCTAAGAAGCTGAGGCTGTCTGCGAACCGCGATCCTCCGGTCTCAGCCTCCCAAGTGCTGGGATTGCAAGCGCGCCCACCACGCCCGGGTCCCTCATTTATTGACTTCTCTTCATCTGATCACCTTCAGGGCTCTTCTGGTCTCTCCTCTCTCTCTCTCCTGAGGATCCTGTCCACCCAAAAGCTTAACCTCTGCCCAGAAGAGAATGATGTTCAAACCCACCCTGTAGCCCAAACTCTCTCTCTCTCTCTCTCTCTCTCTCTCTCTCTCTCTCTCTCTCAATCTCTCTCTCTCTCTCAATCTCTCTCTCTCTCTCTCTCTCTCTCTCTCTCTCTCTCTCTCTCTCTTTTTGTACTGGGCATTGAACCCAGGGGCATTGTACTTCTGAGTTACACCCCCAACACTATTTTTTTATTTTGAAACAGGGTCTCACTAGGTTGCAGAGGGCCTAAGTAGCAGAGGGTGGCCTCAAACTTGTGATCCTCTGGTCTCAGCCTCCCAAGTACTGAGATTACCATCATGCCTGGCTCAGAGAATTTCCTACCAGCCAGCTCTTATACGGAAAGGTTGGGGAAAAGTATAATATTTCTAGGTTTTCATGGTTGGCTTTGTTGAAGAAGTGTTCTGACTTGGGAAGAGGAGTCCTCGGGGTTTGGCTTTTTTTTTTTTTTTGGTACTGGAGGCTGAACCCAGGGACATTCTACCTCTGAGCTATACTCCCAGCCCTTTACTTATTATGTATTAATGTATATAAGTATGCATGTATGTACATATTATGTATTCATTGTGGCACTGGGGATTAAACCCAGGGACATTCTATCTCTGAGCTATACCCCCAGCCCTTTTTATTATTTATTTATTTATTTATTTATTGGTGGTACTAAGGATTGAACCCAGGGGCATTGTACCTCTGAGCTACATCCCCAGCCCTATTATTTATTTATTTATTTTTGTGGTACTGAGGATGGAACCCAGGGCTAGTCTACCTCCAAGCTACACCCCCCTGCCCTATTTTTTATTCTTTCTTTTTTTTTGAAACAGATTGCGGAGGGCCTCACTAAAGCTGAGGCTGTCTGCGAACTGCCGTCCTCGGGTCTCGGCCTCCTGAATGCTGGGATTACAAGGGTGCGCCACCACGCCCGGCTCCAGCTGGCTGGTGTTAAACCTGCCATCCTCTGCCTCAGCCTCCCTTGTTCGGGGTTAGAGGCGCATGCCACGTTGCCCAGTTTAGGATTCTTTTTTTTTTTTTTGTGGTACTGGGGATGGAACCCAGAGGCTTTCTACTTCCAGGCTACACTCCCAGACCTATTTCATATTTTATTTGGAAACAGGGTCTCACTAAGTTTCTGGAAGCCTCACTGAGTAGCCGAGGCTGGCTTCGAACCCGTACGATCCTCCTGTCTCAGCCTCCCAAGCGCCGGGATGACAAGCGTGCGCCACCACGCCCGGCTCCAGTTTAGGATTCTTGATAGAACAAAGGCTGCTGAGCACGGAGCCGGCATCAGAAGACTGATTTTCTTCTCGCTCCAGTGTGGGCTCCTAGCGCGCTCCGCTCCTCCAAGCCCAAGTTCCTGACCTCAGCTTTCCTGGGCCCTCTTCACCACCTGCTTCTGGCACCTGTGCTTCTGAGGACCTGCAGCTCCTCCTGCACAGCTTCCCAGCCTCCGCCCGGCCATTCTGCTTCCCCTCCACACACCCGCCTCTCTCCAGAGCTGCTCCAGGCGCCCTCCCTCCTTGGACCCTCCTTGTCTGGGTCTAGCGCGCCCCACTGTACCGGGCTAAGTTGCAGAGCTCCTCGCTAAGTGGCTGAGGCTGGCCACGAACCTGAGATCCTCCTGTCTCAGCCTCCCTGCCTCATACTGGGATGACAAGTGTGAGCCGCCACACCTGGCCCCTTCCTTCTTCTTTCTCTTTCTTTCTTTCATTCATTCTGGGCATTGAACCCAGTGGCATTTGACCTCTGAACTATACCCTCCAGCCGTTTAAAGTTATGTATCTAATTTTTATTTTTACTTTTTGTGGCAATGGGGGTTAAACCCAGAGGCATTCTACCTCTGAGCTATACACCTAGCTGTATTTTACTTTCTGTTTTGAAACAAGGTCTCACTAAGTTGTGGAGGCTGGCCTCAACCTGTGATCCTTCTATCCTAGCCTCCCAAGTACTGGGATGGCAGGCCTGTGTGCCACCACACCCAGTTTTATTCATTTGTACTGGGGTGGAGCCCAGGGGCATTCTATCTTCAAACTACACCCCCAGTTCTATTTTATTCTTTCATTTTGAAAGAGGATCTCACTAAGTCAAGGCTGGCTACAAACCTGCAATCTTTCTGTCTCAGCCTCCCAAGTATGGGGATACCCTTTTTTTTTGAAATAGGGTATTGCTAAGTTGCTGAGGGCCTCACTGTTGCTGAGGCTGGCTGTAAACCTGATTCTCCTGTCTTAGCTTCCCAAGTACTGAGATTACAGGCATGGGCCACTGCACCCAACTCTTTTTCCTAACTTAACCCAAACTTGCCCCTACCCCAGCCAGTCTCCAGATTGACCCTGTTCCATCTCACTAGTCTTTTTCCCAACCCTGTTTTCAAAGTGAACCCCAATGCCTCCTCCACGGATACCCCACTCCTGGCTCCATCTTGAGGGAGCAGAGATGCACACACTTCCACCGCCCTGGTTCCACAGTAGGCACTGAGTCACCTCCGGGGATCCCTGAGCCCCTCCCCGCCCCCACTGTGGGGACAGGATGCCTGCTGCCTGGCACCAGGGGGTCAGAGGAAGCCGGGGCCTCTAGGGCTCAGTATTTTTATCAGCCTAGGAAACGAGAGACGCAGAAGCGGAAACCATGTGGTCAGAGAAAGTGAGCAGCCCTCGTCTCCGGGGAACCCCCACCAGGGCCGGGGGGCCAGAGACGGGAGGGAGGGACGCTGCAGACAAGGGTCCTGGGGGCCCGGGTAGCAAGGCCTACCTTGCTTTGGTTTCATGTTACTCCTGCACTGGGGAAAAAGTGTGCTTATAAGCAACAGAGAGGTCTGAGCGCAGGAGCCGACGTGGACAGCACGGCGCTCTGCTGCCTACCTCTCCACCGCCGGCCGGGCACCTCCACCCCCAGCGCCATCCTGTGCTCTTTGCATACCGCTTCCGAGTCTCCGGCCTTCAGGGGAAGCGGACGCTGGGCGGCTCAGCTCCAAGCCTCTTCTCACAGCAGTTTCCTCTCACAGGCGCTTCTAAGCCCCCCCCCCCCAAACATCTGTCTGGTCTGGGCAGGCCCTGGGCCTCTCCCTCGCCTCGGGCTGCCCTCTCCAAGGCTCTCAGGCCCATCCCACACTCCTAGCAGTGTCCCCTCCTGGTCCGGCATCACCTCTACTCCTGCTCCAGGGCGCCCCTGTGTAGATGTGAGCTGCGCCCTGACAATGAAGTTCCCGACTAGAGCAGGGTGTGGCAGCGCACGCCTGCCAGCCCAGGACTTGGGAGGCTGAGACAGGAGGATTGAAGGTTCGAAGCCAGCTTCGCTAACTTAGCAAGGTCCTCAGCAACTTTGAGACCCTGTCCCAAAATAAAAAATAAAACAGGGCTGGGGGTATAGTTCTGGGTGCAGTCCCAGAGCTACCTCCTCCCCCAAAAGAAGCAGACTGAACAGTGTTCAGGCAGACACCAGTGTGTGTCCCAATCACCAATGCTTTCTTTTTCGTTACTAGGGATTGAACCTGGGTGCATTCTACTTCTGAATATACTGCCAACCCTTTATTTTTTTATTTTTGTGGTACTGGGGATGGAAGCCAGGGACGTTTTACCTCCGAGCTATACTCCCAGCCTTATTTTTGTGTGTGTGTGGGATCTGGGGATGGAACCCAGAGGCATCTGACTTCCAAGTTACACCCTGTGCCCAGTTTTTTATTCTTTGAAACAGGGTCTCACTGAGTTACAGAGGGCCTAAGTAGCTGAGGCTGTCCGCGAACTGCAATCCTCCGGTCTCAGCCTCCCAAATGCTGGGATTACAAGTGTGCGCCACCACACCCAGCTCCTATTTTTTTTTTATATTCTTATTTTTATTTTTTGCGGGTCTGGGGATGGAACTTAGGGGCATTCAACCTCTGAGCTACACTCCCAGCCCTATTTATTTATTTTTTTTGTGTGGTACTGGGGGTGGAACCCAGAGGCTTTCTACCTCCGGGCTATACTCCCAGACCTATAATATTTGATTTGAAAACAGGGTCTCACTAAGTTGCTGAGAGCCTCACTAAGTAGCTGAGGCTGGCTTCGAACCTGTGCAATCCTCCTGTCTCAGCCCTCCCAAGCGCGGGGATTACACGTGCGCCACCACCACGCCCGGCTTTTTTTTTTTTTTTTTTGCGAGTCTGGGGATGGAACCCAAGGGAATTCAACTTCCAAGCTACACCCCCTGCCCTATTTTTTATTCCTTTCTTTGAAACAGGGTCTCACTAAGTTGCAGAGGGCCTCACTAAGTAGCTGAGGCGGTCTGCGAACCGTGATCCTCCGGTCTCAGATTCCCAAATGCTGGGATTAAAAGCGTGCGCCACCACACCCAGCTTCCCTTTTTTTTTTTAATTTTCAAACAGGATCTAAGTTGCTGTGGCTGCTCTTGAGTCTGAGATCCTCCTGTCTGTCTCCAGAGTACTGGGACTGCAGGCAAGTGCCACCTCGACCAGCTAGCGCCAGCTTTCTTTACTTTCAAACAAGGTCTAAGTTGCTGAGGCTGTTCTCAAACCTGAGATCCTCCTGTCTTGGCCTTCCGAGTCTGGGGTCACAGGTACGCACCACCAGCAGTCCTGTTCCCCGCAATGGCAGTGGGGTTTGGCACACATTTCCTGTGTCAGGGGAGCTTAGTGGGGGCCAAGTTTGAATAGAAGGAATGGATGGACCCCTCTCTCCTCCATGGCAACCCCACGCCCTCTTCCTTCTCTCCTCATGACCTCAACCACCAGCCAGTTCTTAGAAAAAGAGATGTTTATGTGAAAGGCGGGGGCTGGGCTGCCCAGAGATGGAGGCCAGGTTTGGGCTGGGCAGAAGCTGGCTGGAAGAGGTGCGGATTGAGGGAGTCCCTGGAGAGAGGAGAAGCCAGAGGGCAGAGCTGGCCCAGGGTGCGGATCCCTGGTTGCCCAAGAACAGACAGCCCAGGTTACATAATGTGGCGCTTTCCGCCTCCCTGTGCATCTAATTTTGGCAACTGAAATCCCCACCCCACAGGCCTCTTCCTCCAGGCTTCCTGCTCACAGCTCCATCTTCAAGGCCTCTCCTAGCGCGGCCCCCACCCCGCTCCTCCTATTGACTCAGCAGAGGGAAAGCCCTGTGTTGGGGAGGGGTGTCGCGTGGAGAGGAGGATGTGGTTCTGCTTGGGGAGCTGGGGGGGGGCGGTTTTGTTCCCTTTTTTTGTCTCATTCACATCAATTTCTCCAGCCACAGGATACAGAGCGGACAGGACCCGGCCTAGCGAGGCTGGGCGGCCGAGCGTGGTCAGGGGGCTCCTGTTCCCAGCAGAGGCCGCAGAGGCCCTGTGCGCAGGCTGCCCCGTGTAGCTGTGGGTTTTAGCAGGCTAGCAGGCGGGCGGGAAAGGAGATGTCATGGGTGATGCAAACCATAGTGATGGAAAAAGGCAGAGGAGACTGGGAGGAGACGTGGAAGCGGGTCTTATTAGGAAGTGGCAGAGTCGGCCGGGCTGCAGGCCCATGGGCCCCGCCCCCGCTCCTACAGGTCTCTGCCCCGCATCCGTTGGGCTCTGCGTGGGCTCAGGCTCCACGCTCTGCAGGCATCTTCCTAGGCCGGCCATCCCCGACCTGCCCCTTCTTCCTGCTGGCCGGAGGCTGTGTCCATAGTTTCTTGATCTTCCCCTACGGTCACTTAAGGGCCTCTGCGTGGCGATTCAGAGCCTGAGAAAGGGCGGTCACAGTTCCCATCACTCGGCCTAGCTCCTGGGTCTCAATCTGGCTTCGGAACCGCTGCAGGAAGCGGTCAGGGTGCCAGCGCACCTGCTGGACCCTCAAGTACCTTCTCAGCGCTCCCTGTTCCTCCAAAGGAGGGCCTCTGGCCACCAGGGCTGCGGCCATGGCCTCGGGGTCCCCTCCCCCGGGGCAGGGCCAGGGCACATCTCCGAAGCGCCAGAGGCTGCCCCTCCCGTCTACTCGGGGATGCTCGGCCCCAGGCCCGGCCCTGGCCGGCTCTGGCTCCCTGTTCCTCTGGGCCTCCTGGGCCCTCCGGGCTCGGCTCTCCCGTAGCTCTGCCTCCTTGGCCCGGGCTCGCTCTCGGAAGAGCCGCTGCTCCTCCTCCTGCCGTCTCCAGCCGTGCCCCGAGCCCTCGGCGCTGGGGGGCCGGCGGGCGCTGGCGGCCTGGCGCTCCTGCTGCCGCCGCCGCTTCTGGGCGTGCTCCCGGGCCATGCGATCCGACCAGGCTGAGAAGGACTCGGGCTCCGGCTCGTGGGAAGCGTCGTCTGTTAGGGAGGAGAGGGTGATGGGGAGAGGAGAGGGCGGTGGGCACCCGCGGGAGCCTGAGGACGGGCGGGCTGGGCCTCACCTTCAAACCTCCCCAGGACCTCGTGCCACTCGTCCTCCAGCTCGCCCTGCAGCTTCTGCCTCCAGGCGCGCTCCTCGGAAGCCTCATCCTCTTCCTCCTCTTCAGCGGAATCCCAGGGCGGCCCCCAGCCCAGAATCTGCCCAGGCGTCTCCCCATCCTTATTCTTTATTCCCATGGCGGAGGGACAGCGGCTCAGCAGCGGCAGGAAGAAGTCGGTGTAGGCTGTGGGGATGAGGGCGGAGGTGAGCCGGCCAGCAGCCTGCGCACCACCACGCACGCTCGTGGTCTGGCTGCCCGGGCTTAGCCAGGAGAGTCTCCCCCATGCCTCTTCAGCATCGGGATAAACAAACCCGCAAACAGGCACGGATAAAGCACACGTGTGACAAGCACGGGATGTTCTGACCGCATCCCCACTACTGTACTGGGCTGAGATTTCTACTGTCAAATAACTTTCTGGTCCTGCCTCGAGCTGGGGCAGTGTAAAAATCTTTTGATGTGTTTTCCACTTTTGGCTTGAAGGTATTGTCACTAGTATCCCTTGCTGTTTCGCATCCAAAAATATTCGGTGGACTGGTAAAAGTACCGGAATACTCTGTACAACTATAAACACAACTATGTTTTCGATTTATTTATTTATTTTTTGTGGTACTGGGGATGGAACCCAGGGGCCTTCTACCTCCAGGATACACCTATTTTATATTTTATCTGGAAACAGGGTCTCACTAAGTTGCTGAGAGCCTCACTAAGTATCTGAGGCTGGCTTCGAACCTACACGATCCTCTTGTCTCAGCCTCCCAAGTACTGGGATGACAACTGTGCACGCCTGGCTAAACACAACTATATTTTGTTACTTTTCTGTGTGTTACTGCTGATTAAAGCCTCTGAGATACACCTCCAGCCCTATCTTTTATTCTGTATTTTGAAACAGTCTCACTAAACTGCAGAGGGCCTAAGTAACTGAGGCTGGTCACAAACCTGTGATCCTCCTGCCTCAGCCTCACAATCATGTGCCACCACACCCAGCTATATTTTATATTACTTTTCTTCCTGTGTGTGTGTGGTACTGGGGATGAAACCCAGGGACATTCTTCCTCTGAGCTCTACACAGCCATTTTGGTGGGGGATGGAACCCAGGAGCATTCAACCTCTGAGTTACACCAACCTGCCCTATTTTTTACTCTTTATTTTGAAATAGGGTCTCACTGAGTTGCAGAGGGCCTTACTAAGTAGCTGAGGCTGTTCCCGAACCGCGATCCTCCGGTCTCAGCCTCCCAAATGCTGGGATTACAAGTGTGCACCACCATGCCCGGCCTCTATATATATGTTTTGAAACAGGGTCTCACTAAATTGCAGAGGGCCTCACTAAGTAGGTGAGGCTGGTTATGGACCTGTGATCCTTCTGTCTCAGCCCCCCAGGTACTAAGATTACAGATTTGTGCCATGCCTAGTAAAAGTATATTACTTTTCATTAAGTTATTTTTCAATTTTCAAGTTACTTTTCAATAAAATACATTACTTTTCAATAAGTTAAGTAAAATAAATGTTTTCAGGGGAACTTCTTTTGGCTATCCTGACCCTAGGAATGATAGGGCTAGGGGAGGCCAGCCATGAATCGAGCCACAGAAAAGCAGCCAGCAGTCAGGTGTCATGGCGCACACATGGAATCCTAGCTACTCAAGAGGCAGAGGCAAGCTGGGCGTGGTGGCGCATGCTTGGAATCCCAGCACTTGGGAGGCTGAGACAGGGTGACTGCAGGTTCGAGGCCAGCCTCAGCTACTTACTGAAGCCCTCTGAAATTTAGTGAGACCCTGTTCCAAAATAAAGAATAAAGAATAGGGCCAAGGGTATAGCTCGGAGGTAAAATGGCCCTGGGTTCTAATCCCAGTACTAAAAAAAGAAAAAAGAATAAAAAAGAAACTGAAGCAAGAAGGATTGAAATTTGTGATGTGTGCGTGTTGGGGGGAGAGTACTGGGGACTGAACCCAGGCGCATTCTACCTCTAAGCTTCACCGCCAGCCCCATTTATTTATTTATTTATTTATTTATTTATTTATTTAATTTATTTATTTTTGCAGTACTGGGGATGGAACCCAGGGGCATTGAACCTTCGAGCTACAACCCCTGTCCTATTTTTTATTCTTTCTTTTCTTTTTTTTGAAGGTCTGGGGATGGAACCCAGGGGCATTCAACCTCCGAGCTATACCTCCTGCTCTATTTTTTTTTTTTTTGAAACCGGGTCTCACTGAGTTGCAGAGAGCCTCACTAAGTAACTGAGGCTGTCCGTGAACCACGATCCTTTGGTCTCAGCCTCCCGAATGCTGGGATTACAAGCGTCCGCCACCACGGCTGGCTTTTACTCTTTATTTTGAAACAGGGTCCTAAATTGCGGAGGGCCTAAGTAGCTGAGGCTGTTCGCAAACCGTGATCCTCCGTTCTTAGCCTCCCCAGTACTGGGATTACAAGTGTGCGCCACACCGCCCTTTTTTGTTTTGTTTTATTTTTGTTTTTTGGTGGTACTGGGGTTCCTGGAAGCCCTTCTACCACTGGCTGGGCTACACTCCCAGGCCTATTTTTATATTTTTATTTGGAAACAGGGTCTCTTAGGCCAGCATGGCTGGCTTTGAACCAGCGTGATCCTCCTGTCTCCGCCTCCCAAGCGCGGGGATGACAAGCGTGCGCCACGACGCCCGGCTGGCCTTTTTGGTTTTTGATACATGGTCTTGCCGAGTTGCTGATGCTCTCCCTAAATCGCTGAGACTGGCATTGAACCTATGATTCGCTCAGCTTATCAAGTATGAGGATTACAGGCATGAACCACCAGCACCTCTGGCAAGATTGAAAACTCGAGGCCAGCCCAGAAATTTAGTAAGCTCCAGCCTCAAAATAAAATAAAAAGGGCCAGGGAAGTGGGGTGTAGTGGTGCATGCTTGTAATCCCAGTAGTTGGGAGTCTGAGACAGGAGGATCACAGGAGTGGCCAGCCTCAACAACCTCATGAGGCCCTCTGCAACTTAGTGAGATCTTGTTTCAAAAATAAAGCTAGGTGTTGTGGTACATGCTTGTAATCCCAGCGTTTGGGAGGCTGAGACAGGAGAATCATGGTTCGAGGACAGCCTCAGCTACTTAGTGAGGCCCTCTGCAACTCAGTGACACCCTGTTTCAAAAAAAAAAAAAAAAAAAATGAAGCCGGGCGTGGTGGTGCACGCTTGTAATCCCCGCGCTTGGGAGGCGGAGACAGGAGGATGGCGCAGGTTCGAAGCCAGCCGCTTGCTCTGGCTTAAGAGACCTTGTTTCCAAATAAAAACATAAAAATAGGTCTGGGAGTGTAGCCCGGAGGTAGAAGGGTTTCCAGGAACCCCAGTACCACCAAAAAAAAAAAAAAAAAGACTAAAAAATAGGTCTGGGGGTGTAGCTCAGAGGTAGAATGTCCCTGGATTCCATCCCAAATATCACACAAAATAAATAAAAAAAGAAAGAACAAAAGAAAGAAAGCCAAGCATAGTGGCACACGCTTATAATCCCAGCATTTGGGAGGCTGAGACAGGAGGATCGTGGTTCGTGGACAGCCTCAGCTACTTAGTAAGGCCCTTTGCAACTCAGTGAGACCCTGTTTGTTTCAAAAGAAAGAATAAAAAATAGGCCTGGCAGTGTTACTTGGAGATAGAATGCCCCGGTACTGCAAAAAAAAAAAAAAAAAAAAAAAAAAAAAGAAGGAGGAGGGAGGAGGAGAAATATGGCCAACAGCAGAGTAAGCTGTTTCTCAGTGACTGCTCGCCCAGGGCAGGGGAGGGGGCTTAGGTGGAGGGTCCATGCTGAGAGGTGGCAGAAAACAGGGGAAGGACCACCATTCCCAGCACCTCTGTGTGAACCTGCCCTCACCCAGCACATCCCAGGGTGATCGGCAAGTGCTGCTGCTTGCTTCACTTCCAACCCGGGTACCCCACCACTCACCAATCCCACCTGCTATGGCCACTAACTACCTACCTCTCACTCGGGAGACAGAGGAAGGTGAAGAGCAACCTCCCTTCCTGTGGACCTACTTTCTCTGCTGGGGAGGGAGGAAGTGGGCCGCAGTCCTTAAATCTTTATTTGGTGGTGCTAGAAAGTACCGTTTGCCTGGCCTTAGAAGGGTGACAGGGCATGTCTGGCCCATCACCAGCAGGAAGACAGAGTGGGCTGGCGTAGGCTAGCCAAGGCCCCATCCCACACAAACCTAACTGGGGCGAGGGGAATGGGCACTTCTTAGTACTGTGACCTGCCCCACCCAGCAAGTTACCTGGTCCGGCCTCTCCACCCGACTCCCACCACGGCTCACTGCAGGTGTGTGTGTGAGGGCACGATTGACATGGTATGTTTACAGTTCAAAGGTTTTAATGAATACCAAGTAAGGCCAGGCATGGTGGCGCACGCTTGTAATCCCAGCATTCGGGAGCCTGAGACAGGAGGATCGCGGTTCGCGGCCAGCCTCAGCTACTTAGTGAGGCCCTTAGCAACTCAGTGAGACCCGGTTTCAAAATAAAGAATAAAAGAACAGGGCTGGAGGGGTAGCTCGGAGGTCAAATGCCCCTGGGTTCCGAATACCAAGTAAAAAGATAAGATCAGTAAAATATGGCATGAAATATTAAATAGCTACTACAAATGATAATGTTCGTGAAAGAAGCTGGCTTTGAAACTGTATATTGGATCTGATTAACTGTTTTTTGTTTTGTTTTGTTTTGTTTTTGCAGGTCTAGGGATGGAATCCAGGGGCATTTGACCTCTGAGGTATACCCCTTGCCCTATTTTTTATTCTTTATTTTGAAATGGGGTCTCACTGAGTTGCAGAGGGCCTCACTAAGTAGCTGAGGCTGGCCGCGAACCACGATCCTCTGATCTCAGCCTCCCAAATGCTGGGATTACAAGCGTGAGCCACCACGCCCGGCTATTAACTATTTTTAAAACGAGAGAGAGAGAGAGAGAGAGAGAGAGAGAGAGAGAGAGAGAGAGAGACAGACCAAGATGGGCATGGTGCTGCATGCCTATAATACTCTCAGCAACCATGGAAGCGTAGGCAGAAGGATCACAAATTTGAGGTCAGCCCGAGCAACTTAGGGGGAGCCTTTCTAGAAATTTAAAAAGAGGGACTGGGTGAGGATGCAGTTCAGCGGTAGAAAAGCACTGGGTTCTACCACTAGTATTGCAAAAAAAGAAAAAAAAAAAAAAAAACCTGGGCATGCCTAGAATCCCAGTGCTTGGGAGGCTGAGACAGAAGGGTCATGGTTTGAGGTCAGCCCCAGCAATGTACAGAGGCTTTTAGCAACCTAGCAAGACCGTTTCCAAACAAAAACATAAAACTATTCTAACGTGAAAGGGATAAAACTACCCAGAATTGGAGAGACCCAGGCAGGAGGAGCACGGGTTTGAGGCTTGTCTAGGCAACTCAGTCAGACCCTTTTTCAAAATAAAAATAAAACCCGGACGTGGTGGCACCTGCCTGAAATTGGGAGGCTGAGACAGGAGGATCCCATGTTCAAGGAACACCTTAGTAAGCAGTAGTAAGACTCTCATCAGCCTAGTGAGACCCCATTTCAAAAAAAAAAAAAATAGGGCTGGAGGGTAGCTTGGAGGTAGAATTCCCCTGGGCAATTCAATTCTCAGTACCCCATTAAAAAAAATTAAGTTGAAAATAAAATAAAATAAGGCTGGGAGTATAGTTTAGAGGTAGAATGACCCAGGGCTTAATCCCTGGTACCACAAAAAATAAGTAGATAAAAAAAAAAAAGTGGGCCTGGGATGTCGCTCAGTGTGGAGTGCTCTGCCGAGCATGCACAGAGCCCTGGGTTCAATTCCCAGTACTGGAAAAAAAAAAGTGTGTATGTGGGGGTGGTGAAACGAAATTGAAATTTTCTTTCCTTTTTGAAGAAAGATAGCTTCTAAGTTTGCTGTGGCCCCTTTGAATCCTGTCCTGTTAGACATACAACACACACATAGGACATATTTGACTCAGAGATCCGTGACCCACACTCAAGTATTGTTTGGCAGCTTGTTTTTCTCGTTTAGCACCTCAGATTTTCCCACAGGCATATGCAGTTCACTTCAGTCTTTTCAACTGTGTAGATAATGTTCCACTGTGTGAACAACAACAACAACAACAACAACAACAACAACAACAACAAAGTAGATGTCCCCAGCCCTGACAGACCTTCTTTCCAAGAGACATGCAGACATACACACCGATCTTTGTGGACCTGTTACGCTGTTTGCATGGGATAGATTTTCAAAAGTGAAATTTCTGAGTCAAAGTGCTTAAAAAAGTTGATAAAATTAAAAATGTTGTGCAATTTTGCCAAAATGCTTTCAATGTTTGTGATGAGAATATAAAGCGGCCAGCCGTGGTGGTGCACGCTTGTAATCCCCGCGCTTGGGAGGCGGAGACAGGAGGATTGCGCAGGTTCGAAGCCAGCCGTGCGCGCTGGCTTAAGAGACCCTGTTTCCAAATAAAAATGCAAAAATAGGTCTGGGAGTGTAGCCCGGAGGTAGAAGGGCTTCCAGGAACCCGAGTACCACCAAAAAAAAAAAAAAAAAGAATATAAAGTGCCTGTCTTCCTTTACCAAAAGTACACATTATCAGCTTTGGTTTTTTTTTTTTTTTGCAGAATGTCTGAGCTACACTCCCAGCCCTATTTTTTTTTCCTCCTAATTTTGAAACAGAGTCTCACTAAGTAGCTAAGGCTAGCTTTGAACCTGTGATCCTCCTGTCTCAGTCTCCTTTTTTTTCCTTTGGTACTGGGTACTAGGGATGGAACCCAGGGGCATTCTACCTTTGAGATAAACCCCCAGTCCTAATTTTTTTTTTTATCCTTCATTCTGAAACAGGATCTCACTGAGTTGCAAAGGGCCTCATTAAGCTGAGGATATTGATATCCATGAACCACGAACCTAATGTCTCAGTCTCCCAAATGCTGGGATTATAAGCATGTGCCACCACACCCAGCTCCCAGCCCTATTTTATTTTATTTACTTATTTATTTTGTTGTTGTTGTTTTGCGGGTCTGGAGATGGAACCCAGGGGCATTTGATTTCTGAGCTACACCCCATGCCCTATTTTTTATTCTTTATTTTAAAATAGTATCTCACTAAGTTGCAGAGGGCCTCACTAAGTAGCTGAGGCTGTCCACAAATCAGGATCATGAGTGCCACCATGCCCGGCTTCGATTTTATTTCAAAACAGTGTCTCATTTGGTTGATGAGAGCCTCACTACTTACTGAAGCTGGTCTTGAACCTGCAATCCTGCAATCCTCCTGTCTTAGCCTCCCAAGTACTGAGATTACAGGTATGCATTGTCATGCCCAACTATTATCAGCTCTTCCTCTTTTTTTTTTGCGGGTCTGAGGATGGAACCCAGGGACATTTGACTTCTGAGCTACACTCCTTGCCCTATTTTTTATTCTTTAATTTGAAACAGGGTCTAAGTTGCAGAGGGCCTCACTAAATAGCTGAGGCTGTCTGTGACCCACTCTTTTTATTTTCTTTTTTGGTGGTACTGAGGTTCCTGGAAACCCTTCTACCTCCGGCTTACACTCCCAGACCTGACCTATTTTATATTTTTATTTGGAAACAGGGTCTCTTAAGCCAGGGAGGCTGGCTTTGAACCTGTGCGATCCTCTTATCTCCACCTTCCAAGCACGGGGATTATAAATGTGCGCCACCATGCCGGGCACTTGAACCACTCTTTTTTTTTTTTCTTTTCTTTTTGGTGGTACTGGGGTTCCTGGAAGCCCTTCTACCTCCGGGCTACACTCCCAGACCTATTTTTACATTTTTATTTGGAAACAGCGTCTCCTAAACCAGCCCACGCGGCTGGGCTTCGAACCTGCACGATCCTCCTGTCTCCGCCTCCCAAGCGCGGGGATGACAAGAGTGCGCCACCACGCCCGGCCTGAACCACTCTTTTAATACTACTAAATTGTTGGATTAAAAATAATTTTTGGAAGCCGGGCATGGTGGCGCACGCTTGTATTCCCAGCATTCGGGAGGCTGAGACGGGAGGATCACGGCTTGCGGACAGCCTCAGCTACTTAGTGAGGCCCTTTGCAACTGAGTGAGACCCTGTTTCAAAAATAAAAAGACTGCAGGCGTGGTGTCGCAGCCTTGTAATCCCAGCATTTGGGAAGCTGAGACCTGAGGATCGGGGTTCGCAGACAGCCTCAGCTACTTAGTGAGGCCCTCTGCAACTCAGTGAGACCCGGTTTCAAAATAAAGAATAAGCCGGGCGTGGTGGCGCACGCTTGTAATCCCCGCGCTTGGGAGGCGGAGACAGGAGGATCGCGCAGGTTCAAAGCCAGCCGTGCTGGCGTAAGAGACCCTGTTTCAAAAATATAAAATAGGTCTGGGAGTGTAGCCCGGAGGAAGGAGGGCTTCCAGGAACCTCAGTACCACCAAAATAAATAAATAAATAAAGAAAGAAAGAAAGAAAGAAAGAAAGAATAAAAAATAGGGCAGGGGGTATAGCTCGGAGATCGAATGCCCCTGGGTTCCATCCCCAGACCCGCAAAATAAATAAATAAAAATAAATAAATAAATAAATAAATAAATAAAAAGACCAAAAAAAATAGGGCTGGGGTGTAGCTTGCAGGTATTCTGCCTTTGGGTTCCATTTGCAGCATCACAAGAAAAAAACAAAAACTTTTGTTTTGGTGGTTATTTTTTTTGTGTGTGGTACTGGGGATTGAACCCAGGAGCATTCTACATCTGAGTAACACCCCCAGCCCTTTTATTTTTAAACAGAGTTTCATGAAGTTGCAGAGGCTAGCCTTGAATTTATAATTCTCCTGCCTTGGCTTCCCACAGGCCTGTTCTGCCTCTGTCCCGCTGGCAACTTGGTCCTTCTTTTGTGAACAATTTATTCAAATACTTTGCCTACTTTATCCTTGGGGGTAAAATACATATGTATATAGTCCTCTTATAGTACATTGTATCTGTTATATACATTGTAATATTTTCTTCCACCTGTCTTCTAATTTTCTTTTTCTTTTTTTGTGGCACTGGGGATTAAGCCCAGAGGCATTCTACATGAGCTACCCCCCACCCCCATTTTATTCTTTTATTTATTTATTTTTATTATTATTTTTTTTTTTTGCAGGTCTGGGGGTGGAACCCAGGGGCATTTGACCTCTGAGTTATACCCCCTGCCCTATATTTTTATTATTTATTTTTAAACCGGTCTCACTGAGTTGCAGAGGGCCTCACTAAGTAGCTGAGGCTGTATGCAAACCACATCCTCCAGTCTAAACCTCCCAAATGCTGGGATTATAAACGTGAGCCACCATGCCCGGCTTATTCTTTTATTTCAAAACAGAGTCTTGTTAGGTTGATGAGAATCTCACTACTTGCTGAGGCTGTCCTAGAACCTGCAATTCTCCTGTCTCAGCCTCCCAAATACTGGGATTACAGACATGTGCCACCACGCCCAGCTTTTTTTTTTTTTTTATTGAGGATTGAATCCAGAGGTATTTTACCTCCAGTTATAACCCAGCCCAATTTTATCTCTTATTTGGAAACAAGGTCAAGCCTTTGCTATGTTGCCCTGGTTTAACCTCCCAAATGCTGGGATTACAAGCATGCAACACCATGCCCTGCTTGGCATCTACCTCTGAACTACACTCTCAGCCCTATTCTTTTATTATATGGAAACACGGTCTCCCTAAATTGCTGGGGCTGGCCTGTGATCCTCCTGTCTCAGGCTTCCAGATACAGGGATTATAAGCGTGTACCACTATGCCTGGCTAAGACCTTTTCTCTTTATAAAAAGAAAAAAGTAGTTAAGCCCAGTGGCTCATGCCTGTAATCTCCGTACTTGGAAGGCTGAAGCAGGAAGATTGCAGATTCAAGGCCAGCCCCAGCAATTTAGCAAGACCCTGTTTCAAAATAAAAATAAAAAGGGATGGGGGTGCGCCTTGGAGGTAGAAGAATGACCCTGAATTCAATCTCAATACCAAAAAAAAAAAAAAAAGGTAAATTCTAACAACTTCTCCATCCCCTAAGATTTGGAAGGTAATATCAAAGAAAATTAGTTGGCCAAGTGTGATGGCACATGCTTGTAATCCCAGCTTTCAGCATGCTGAGACAGGAGGATCCGGGTTCGCGGGCAGCCTCAGCTACTGAGGCCCTCCGCAACTTAGTGAGACCCTGTTTCAAAATAAAGGAAAAAAAAAAAAAAAGCAGGGCATGGTGGCGCACGCTTGTAATTTCAGCATTTGGCAGGCTGAGACAGGAGGATCCGGGTTCACGGGCAGCCTCAGCTACTTACTGAGGCCCTCCTCAACTCAGTGAGACCCTGTTTCAAAATAAGGAATAAAAAATTGGGCAGGAAATGTAGCTCAGAGGTCGAATGCCTCTGGGTTCTACACTCGCAAAAAAAAAAAAAAAAAAAGAAAAGAAGAGAAAAAAAAAATAGGGCTGGGGGTGTAGCTCAGAGTAGAAACCCCTGGGTCCCACCCCCATTACGGCTTGTACCACCACTTCCAGCTGGGAGGCCGAGACAGAAGGATTGCGGGTAGAAGGACAACCTGGGCAACTTATTGAGGCCCTCCGCAACTTTGACCTTGTTTAGGGTCACTGGAGACAGCCGTGGTGGGAGTCATGCGTCTGTGGGTAGGCAGCAGGATGTAAGCCCAGTGGAACCTAGACCGGATGCTCAGTCATTATAAAATGGGGCCAGGCTTAGTTCTACTGCGCCGAGGCAAGTGGATGATCAGTGTTGGGACAGAGCGGAGGGGCAGTGAATATTAAGAAACAACAAGCTGGCTCCATTCTTTGCAAAGACTGAGAAAATGACCCTGGTTCTCAGCGTTCACTAATTCTTGCTCTGGTGGAGAATGATTTTTCTCTCGCTAAAGTGTGTTTATTCAGGGGTCTCTGGCAGCGCAGACCACTTCCCCATGCGGCGACAGGTTGTAGAAGGAAGTCACAAGGAACCCAAAAGGTGGGGGCCTTCACGCATTTTATTGGGTCTGATAAGCTGGCCCAGCCGCCCCGGCTTGAACTGACTCATCCCTCAGACCTGACGTGGGAAGAACTAGGCAGAGAAACTCCTGCCAGGAGCCTCTGGGTCACTGAATATATTCAAAAAGGCACTTCCAGCCGGGCGTGGTGGCGCACGCTTGTAATCCCCGTGCTTGGGAGGCTGAGACAGGAGGATCGCACAGGTTCGAAGCCAGCCTCAGCTACTTAGTGAGGCTCTCAGCAACTTAGTGAGATCCTGTTTCCAAATAAAATGTAAAATAGGTCTGGGAGTATAGCCCGGAGGTAGAAAGCCTCTGGGTTCCACCCCAGTACCACCAAAAACAACAACAACAAAAAACAAAAACAAAAAGGCACTTCCATTTTATCAAGGCGGGGTTGGTCTGAATGACGGCCCAGGAGTTACAGGCCACCTGGTGGCAGGTCTGGCAGGGGACCAAAAGGACATAAAGCCTGAGAGGGTGTCAGGGTGTGGGTAAGAGCACCGAGCAGGACCCCCTTGGAAGACAGTCACCTCTCAGCTATGAGTTCAGGCACATTCCTGACCCTCTAGGCCCCTCTCTCCTCAAACCATAAATGGAATAGTAAGACTCTCAGGTGCTTCTTAGAATTCAATACAAAGAAGGAAAGTGCCTGCCACATACATAATCAGGGCATTTTTACTACCCCCAAAGCCTTAATTGAGCTGGGTGTGGTGGCACATGCCTGTAAGCCCAATCCCAGTACTTGGGAGGGTGGGACAGGAAAATTGCAGGTTCTAGGACAGCCTCAGAAATTTAGCAAGGTCCTCAGCAACCTGTTTTTTTTTTCTTTTTTTTCCAGTACTGGGGATGGAACCCAGGGACATTCTATCTCCGAGTGACACACCCAGCTCCATTTTTTATTCTTTATTTTGAAACAGGGTCTCACTGAGTTGCAAAGGGCCTCACTAAGTAGCTGAGGCTGGCAGCGAACCTATCTATGCAATCCTCCTGTCTCAACCTCCCAAATGCTGGCATTACATGTGTGCCACCACACCCAGGTAGAC
Source organism: Muscardinus avellanarius (assembly GCF_963383645.1). Lineage (NCBI taxonomy): Eukaryota > Metazoa > Chordata > Mammalia > Rodentia > Gliridae > Muscardinus > Muscardinus avellanarius. Next base: position 88,511,592 of record NC_137800.1, on the reverse strand, counting down.
TCTGTTTTAAAATAAAAAATAAAAAGGGCTGGGGTGAAGCTCAGAGGTAGAATTCCCCTGGGTTTAATCCCTAGTACCAAGGGGGGGGGGGCTTAATAGTTATATAAAAATAACACACATCACTTTGTGTCAAAACTGCACCAATGTATGGCTCGGTTACTCTTCGTAACCTCAATTTCATTTTATTTTTATCTTGAAACAGGGTCTCATGAAGTCGTGGAGGCTGACAGCGAATCTACAATCCTCCTATCTCAGCCTCCCAAGTGCCAGGATTACAGGCATGCACCGCCATGCCTGGCCATTCAGGGGATGCTCTACCTCTGAGCTTCAACTCCAGCCCTTTTTATTTTGAGACGAGGTCTTGGCTAAATTGTCCATGCCGGCCTCAGACTTGAGATCCTCCTACCTCAGCTTCCCACTTTGCTGACTCCCTCTCTGTTTTTATGTTAAAGCCAGACATGGTGGCGCACGCTTGTAATCACTAGTACTCGGGAGGCTGAGACAGGAGAACCACTGGTTCACGGCCAGCCTCAGCCACTTAGCGAGGCCCTCCGCAACCTAGTGAGACCTTTTTCAAAATAAAGAATAAAAAATAGGGCTGGGGATACAGTTCGGAGGTAGAAATTTAGCAAGGTCCTCAGCAAACTGGTTTTTTGTTTTTTGATTTTTGCAGTACTAGGGATGGAATCCAGGAGCATTCTGCCTCTGAGCTACATCTCCAGCCCTATTTTTTATTCTTTAGTTTGAAACAGGATCTCACTGAGTTGCAGAGGGCCTCACTAATTAGCTGAGGCTGGCCCTGAACTTGTGATCCTCCTGCCTCAGTCTCCCAAGAACTTGGATTACAAGCTTGCGCCACCATGCCCGGCTCCAACCTTGGGGTTTTCCTGTAATGTTCTTGCTCTAAAATCTTGTTCAAAATCAAAGGCCTTTGCCTGGGATTACACGTGTGCCAGCAAGCCTGGTGAGACTACTTCTTTTTCACTACTGTTGTAGCAAGCATTTTAAACACAATACTAAAGTAAACAACGAGTCAAGAATCAAAGATCTAGACAGATGTGAAATTCAAGACTAGTTGTGTTTGGGAATTCTGGGCTCTTCACACCATGGTGAATCTCTGTAACTTAAGGACACAAATGATAGCCACAGGTCAACTTGGTCAACTACCTTCCTAGGTCCCACTGACCAAACTAATACCGGCCTTATTTCCCAATTACTAGTTGGCTCTGCTTGAGATCTGATCAGCTGCTCATGGCCCAGTTCCCCACGGGCCTACTCACCATCGGGACCCTGGCGGGCAGCAGCGTGCAGCGCCGTGTCTCCATGGCGGTCCTGGTGTGCGGGGTCGGCTCCCAGACGAAGCAGCAGGCACAAGGCAGGGGCATCGTGGCGGGCGCAGGCCCGGTGCAGTGGCGGGGGCTGCCCCGCATCCACATCGAGGCCTGGATGTCGCTGGAGAAGGGCTTGGGCCCGGACCAGCCGTCCTGCGGACAGATAACGACGGAAGCGACGCTCTCGGCGTTGGCGGCGGGAAGAAGAGGCCATGGAGCTCTTGGGCTGAGGACGACGGCAAAAAAAGGAGTCAGGCCCGGCGTGGTGGTGCACGCTTGTAATCCCGGCGCTTGGAAGGCGGAGACAGGAGACAGGAGGATCGCGCAAGTTCGAAGCCAGCCAGGCTGGCTTAAGAGAGCCTGTTTCCAAAAATAAATAAAAGTATAAAATAGGTCTGGGAGTGTAGTCCGGAGGTAGACGGGCTTCCAGGAACCCTAGTACCACCAAATAAAAAAAAAAAAAAAAAAAGAGTCAGGACTCCAGCCTCGGCCGGGCCTTCCCCTCCATCCCAGACAGGCCCTCTCCTTTCTGTTTAGTTCCCAGTCTTCTCACATCTCCAGCAAAAGAAGAGGCCTAGCCTGACCCTCATTCTTTACCAGATGATAGGTTTGAAAAAATTTTTCAGTGGGGCGAAGGGGCACAGATTTCATTTTTTTGAACATAGATTTTGAGAAAAGGTCACATAATTCCTTGGAGGTTTAAGAACCTAGGCAAATATTTACGTTTTCAATAACGGATTTTGAAAAACAAATAGGGCTCGATGGGGGGTCATCATCATCAGAAAACTTGAATTTTAAAAAAGTCACAATTCCAAGTAATGATCTAGAAATTGAATAGAATGTACCCGGCAGACAGATGTAGAAGCTTCTCCCTCTGGGACCTGGGGGGAGGGGCCACTCATCAGACCTGCCCCCGCCCCCCAAGTACCCCCAGAGCTGTAGGCCCGGAGGCCTGGGCTTAAGACGCACGCAGAAGGGAGGCGGAAGGGCGGAGACACTCCAGGTTGGCGGAAACGACGCATGCGCGGACGCAGGTTTAAAGCGGAAGTGAAGGGAAGGCGGCTACCGGATGTAGTTCTGCCCCGACCGGATGTATTCTCGGTGGGGAAAACTAGGGAACCGAAGAAAAAGGGTTCTCCCGAAAGCGGAAGTCAGGATGAGAGACGAGGGAAAGAAGCGCTGTTTGAAGGTTTATTTCAGTCTCCCCAAGCGGGAGGGAAGGATGGTTCGGTGGTAGATGGAAAGATGAAAGGAGAAAGAGAAAACGGGAGATGAAGACAAGATAAAAATCAAAATGACGAGCCGGGCATGGCGGCGCACGCTTGTAATCCATGTACTTGGGAAGCTGAAACAGGAGGATCACAGGTTCGCGGCCGGCTTCAGCTACTTAGTGAGGCCCTCCGCAACTTAGTGAGGCTGTTTCAAAATAAAGAATAAAAGGTAGGGCTGGGGGTGTGGCTTAGAGGTAGAATGCCCCTGGGTTCGATCCCCAGTACTGCCACACACACACACAAAAGACAACCGTAACTGTAAGCACTGGACAAGTCAGATGAGATGATTGCAGAAATTTGGACTTTAGGGACAAGTTTTAAAAATAAAAGTCAGCTGGGCGTGGCGGCGCACGCTTGTAACCCCAGTACCTGGGAGGCTGAGACAGGAGGATCGCAGTTTGCGGACAGCCTCACCTACTTAGTGAGGCCCTTTGCAATTCAGTAAGACCCTGTTTCAAAATAAAGAAAAAAATAGGGCTGGGCGTGTAGCTCGGAGGTAGAATGCCCCTGGGTTCAGTCCGTGGTACTGAAAAAAAAAAAAAAAAAAAAAGTCGACACAGCTGTAGAGAAAAAATTAAGTCCGATACACTTTTCCCAACACCCGTCGCATGATGGCATTCTTATTTTCCCACCCCACTCATCCCCTCTTCTGAGACCACCAATCAAGCTTTCCTCCTACCCACCGAAATTCTCCTCCCTTCTCTGCCTGTACCCCCATCCCTAGTACTGGTGGTGGGAAAAGCCCTGCACCTGCCGCAGTTCGCCGCTTTGGGGCGTGGTCTCTGCTGCCCCCGGGCGGCCGCTGTGGGTACTGCGTGAGTGAGCGGTGGGGTAGGAGGACCAGTCCTGGGTGGGAGCATCGGATTCGGGGAGACGCGCCGCAGGCGAGAGAAAAGCGGAGCACTAAGACCCAGTGGTGTTGCAGGACTGCAGCAAGGCTCTGGAGGAGGGAGGAGGCGCTGCGGGGTGGGGGCACCATCTGGTACCCTGCTCGCTTTTGAAACAGCATCAACCCTAACGACAGAAATGGCCAGTCAGTCCCAGGGAATCCAGCAGCTCCTGCAGGCCGAGAAGCGGGCAGCTGAGAAGGTGGCAGATGCCAGAAAGAGTGAGTTTCCTCTTCTCTCACTTAGGGGTCTGGGAAGAAAATTGAGGTGGGGGCTAGCAAACATTCGAGTCCTCAGTAAAAGGCAAAAGATAATATATGATCTGAAGAGAAGCCAGAATATTATTTTCTTTTTCTTTTGGTACTGGGGATTAAACCCAGGGGCATTCTACCTCCAAGTGACACCCACAAACCCCTTAAAATATTTTTAAATTTTGAAACAGGGTCTCGCTAAACTTCTGAGGCTATCACTAAGTTGCAGAGGCTGGCCTTGGACCTGTGATCCCCCTGTCTCAGCTTCCCAAATACTGGGATTATAGGATTGTACCACCATACCAGGCAGAATATCATTTGAATCCTTAGGAAACCCCCAAGGCTGATAGGGAGAGAGCTGGGGGCTGGAGGCTGGATGGAGAGAAGGGCAAAAAATGGGTGGGTGTTAGGATCTGTCACTTGGTTTAACTGGAGAAGGTTGAATAACTTTCTGGAAGGGTCTCACCTCTAATACCATACTTGATGAGGAATCCATTTCCACACCCGGTTTTTTTTTTTTTTTTTTTTTTTTTTTTTAGGTTCTAGAGGTTGAACCCATGGGCATTCCATCTCCAAGCTATACCCCCAGTCCATCATTATATTATTATTATTATTATTATTATTATTATTATTATTATTTTGAAACAGGGTCTCACTGAATTGTGGAATGCTTAGTAGCCGAGGCTGGCCATGAACCTGTGATCCTCCTGTGGCAGCCTCCCAAGTACCAAGGTTACAAGCGTGCACCACCACACCTGCTCACAGTCGTTTTTTCTGGCTCCAGGGAAGGCCCGGCGACTGAAACAGGCGAAGGAGGAGGCCCAGATGGAGGTGGAGCAGTATCGCAGAGAGCGAGAGCAGGAGTTCCAGAGCAAGCAGCAGGCTGTGAGTGCTGGGGTTGCTGGGATGCTCCCCTGAGGTGCAAGTTGGTGGGTGCATCTTGTGAGGTGCATACAGGTGATCAGCAAGAAAATCAGGTGGCCAGCTGGGTATGTTGGTATATACCTGCCATCCCAGTACTTAGGAGGCTGAGACAGGAGGGTTACAGGTTTGAGGCCAGCCTCAGCAACATAGTGAGATTCTCAGCAATCTAGTGAGACTTTGTTTCAAAATAATAAAAAAGGTTGAGCCGGGCGTGGTGGCGCACGCTTGTAATCCCCGCGCTTGGGAGGCAGAGACAGGAGGATCGCGTAGGTTCGAAGCCAGCCATGCGCGCTGGCTTAGGAGACCCTGTTTCCAAATAAAAATGTAAAAATAGGTCTGGGAGTATAGTCCAGAGGTAGAAGGGCTCCCAGGAACCCCAGTACCAAAAAAAAAAAAAAAAAAAAAAAAGAAAAGAAAAGAAAGGTTGAGGATGTAGCTGGAAAATACAATACTCCTGGGTTCAGTCCTCAGTACCAAAAAGAAAAAAGAAGAGGGCAGGGCTAAGGGGCCCCTGGCAAGGGCTGCCATGTTGGTTAAAGCTTTGAGATAATACATAAGAAGGTCTGGGTGTCCTGAAAGACATGACTGCCTGTGGGAGGAATCTTCACAGACTCGGTGGAGGTGAAGAATTTGATCCTTTGGGGTGGAGGGCAGAATGTGAGGGTCGTGGGTGGAGAGGTGGTAGGGACTTTACAGTCTGTTTTAGGAGTGGCTGCATGTCAGGCCTTAACAGAATGGGGATTTTGCAGATCTCTTTGGAATGTGGGTATTTTTGTTGGGTTGGGGTTAGTTTCTGCAAAGGCCTTGCTCAGGATTTTCCCTCCACATGCTTGGAACTTACTTTCTCTGTTTCTGCTTCTTTCTTTCTTTCCTCCACCCTTCTCCCCACCTCCCAGGCCATGGGCTCCCAGGGGAACCTGTCTGCTGAGGTGGAGCAGGCCACGCGGCGCCAAGTGCAGGGCATGCGGGGCTCCCAGCAGAGGAACCGGGAGCGCGTCCTGGCGCAGCTTCTGGGCATGGTCTGCGAGGTCAGGCCCCAGGTCCACCCCAACTACCGGGTCACTGCCTAGGATTGCTGCCTGGCACCCACCACAGGCCCGAAGCACCCAAGTAAAACTCACCTTCCCTTCCCCCGGCCTAGCATGCGCAAGGACTTGGCTCAGTCCCCAGAGCTGCCGACAACGAAACAAAGAACAACCTCCCACTGTCACCCCTCTCTCCATTTTCCAGAAATCCCAGGAGGTAGGACATCCAGTATTATCCTGTGAAACTTCTAAATATCCTGCTCAAATGTGAATGTCTGCGTTCGGGAAGCACCCCGGCTCCCGAGCAGGCAGATTTGGCTTCCTCTGCCACTCACTGGCCATGCCTCTGGGCCAGGCCACTTGACCTGGAAGCCTCAAAGCCTTTCTCTGTGAAACTGGAGTAATCATCATGTCGTGATAATTAAGGATCATTCAGGAGCCGGGCGTGGTGGTGCACACTTGTAATCCCAGCATTTGGGAGGCTGAGACAGGAGGATCCAGGTTCGTGGCCAGCCTCATTTACTTAGGGAGGCCCTTTGCAACTCAGTGACACCCTGTTTCAAAATAAAGAATAAAAAATAGGGCTGGGGGTGTAGCTCAGAGGTAGAATGTCCCTGAGTTCCACCAAAAGATAATCATTTGGTTAAGGGCCTAGCATAGTTCCTGGGAGGTAGTCATTGTAATTCAATAAAGGTCATCCCCTGATATTACTAACACCCTGGCTCACCGGCCCAAAACTAAACACTGCTGCTTCCTGAGCTCTGCCGGTGGATCTCTGACACCACTCCTTCATCCTGTGACCCTCGCAATTTTCTGAAGACTTTGTTTTTACCACCCCTCTTTCCCCAGGGACCTTATGATCCCTGGAAAGATAAAATGAGCTGGTGGCCCTGGCCTGTAATCCCAGCTGCTTGGGAGGCTAAAACAAGAGGATCACATATTCAAGGCCAGCCTCAAACAGAGTGAGCCCTGTCTTAAGATAAAAATGATAAAGGGCTCAGTGTAAAGCTCTGCTGGGTCCAGTCCCCAGTCCTGGCGTGAGTATGCGGAGGGGGGATGATGAGCTCACTTGGCCCCTCTGTTAAGTTCCAGGTAGCTATGGCGCCTCTTAACTTCTCCTTCTTCTCTCAAGCTGGCTTTTCCCTTTATTGGATCATCCTTTTTTCTCTGTGTCCCCAAAGCCCCATGAGATGCTTACTGTACTGCTGCCTGAGACCGAAAGTGCCCCGGTGTCCCCCTACGCATGGCCCTCCTTTCGGTATCTTCAACGCCTTGCTCTCCCTTTGGAACAACAAAAAAAGTCAATAAAATAGTTATGAGTGAACCCACTGGTGAATTGAAGAAGCTCCTTCTGCCTCATCATTTCTCATTTCCAGTCACTCTCTTGCTTCATTTTTACATATTCCCCACAACCAAAAAAGCCGTCCACTGAAACCTGTTGGAAAAATAAAAGCAAACAGCAGCCGGGCGTGGTTCTTAGGAGCCCGAGAGAAGAGGATCACAGGTTCGCAACCAGCCTCAGCTACTTAGTGCCCTCTGCAACTCAGTGAGACCCTGTTTCAAAATAAAAAATAAAAATATGGAGCTGGTGATGGAGGCGCACGCTTGTAATCCCAGCATTTGGGAGGCTGAGAAAGGAGGATCGTGGTTCTCAGCCAGCCTCAGCTACTTAGGCCCTTTGCAACCCTGTTTCAAAATAAAGACTAAAAAAAGACTAAAAAATAGCGAATAGCTGGGTGTGTTGCTCAGAGGTAGAATGCCTCTGGGTTCCATCCCTAGTACTGAAAAAAAAAAAAATAGATCTGGGAGTATAGCCCGGAGGTAGAAAGCCCCTGGGTTCCAGCCCCAGTACCACACACATATACACAAAGTAATTACAATAAACATATAAACATATTGGACCATTTCCCCTTGAAATTTCTAATTTATAAAACAAAGCCCCAAGGATTGTAGGTTTGAAATCAGCCTCAGCAACTCAATGGGGCTCTTAGCAATTTAGCTAGACCCTTAGCAACTAAGACCCTATTTCTTTTTTTTCTTTTTTTTTTTGGGGGGGGGCGGTCCTGGTGATGGAACCCAGAGGCATTTAACCTCTGACCTACACTCTCTGTCCAATTTTTTATTCTTTATTTTGAAACAGGGTCTCACTGAGTTAGTTGCAGAGGGCCTCACTAAGTAGCTGAGGCTGTCAGTGAACCGCGATCCTTAGGTCTCAGCCTTCCAAATGCTGGGATTACAAGTGTGCACCACCACGCCCGGCTACTAAGACCCTATTTCAAAATGAAAAATTACCTCAGGCACGATGGTGCAAACTTGTAAACCCATACTTGCATACCTGTAAACCCGTACTGAGACATAGGGATCACATGTTTGTCGCCAGCTTCAGTAACTCAGTAAGGCCCCCTGCAACTTAGTGAGGCCCTGTTTCAAAAATAAAAAGTTAACCGGGTGAGGTGGCGCACAGTTGTAATCCCAGCATTCGGGAGGCTGAGACAGGAGGATCCGGATTCGCGAACAGCCTCAGCTACTTAGCCAGGCCCTTTGCAACTCAGTGACCCTGTTTCAAAATAAAGAATAAAAAATAGGGCTGGGGGTGTAGCTCAGAGGTGGAATGCCCCTGGGTTCTATCTCCAGTATCCCCCCCAAAAAATGTTTTGCATATGTGACTTACTTCTCTATTTGCTTGTCTATAAAGTGGTAGCTACTTCTTAATGTTAAATGGTTAAGTGTACTGAGAGAAAGGGCCAAAGGCTTGTTGTCGTTTTTATTAAGCAGCCAGTCAAGAGGAGGATGTCAAATGTTTCATTCAAGAGAAAAATCCAACCTGAACAATGGGGCTATTGGAGCCAGGCTAAGAACATTTTTTTTTTTTTTTTTTTTTTTTGCGAGTCTCTGGGGATGAAACCCAGGGGCATTCGACCTCCGAGTTACACCCCCCTGCCCTATTTTTTATTCTTTATTTTGAAACAGGGTCTCACTGAGTTGCAGAGGGCCTCACTAAGTAGCTGAGTCTGTCCGCGAACTGCGATCCTCTGGTTTCAGCCTCCCGAATACTGGGATTATTATTATTATTTTTGGTGGTACTGGGGGTGGAACCCAGAGGCTTTCTACCTCCGGGCTATACTTCCAGACCTTTTTAATATTTTATTTGGAAACAGGGTCTCGCTAAGTTGCTGAGAGCCTCACTAAATAGCTGAGGCCGGCTTCGAACCTGTGCGATCCTCCTGTCTCAGCCTCCCAAGCGCGAGGATTACAAGCGTGCGACACCACGCCCGGCCCGAATACTGGGATTAAAAGCGTGTGCCACCACGCCCGGCTAGGCTAAGAACTTTCTGCCCCAATTAACACTATTTATAGAAAAACTTACAACCCTCAAGCTCTACCATTCGTTAACAGTTGGGGCAGAATTAACATCATAACACCCTGTCTCCCATGCTGTGGATGCAGAATACCTTCTTGACTCTCGGCCTTTGCTCACTAGCCCAAGGGCACTAGCGACAGCGGCTTAATATAATTTTGGGCAAATGCCGCCTACAGTTCCCTTGACTGGGAAAGGATCAGGGCAGGAACCCTAGTCACAGTACTCTCACTTGGCTGAGAACAGCCTCCGCCGGCCCCGAGCAGGGGCCAGAGGCGTCGTAGCGTAAGCCTTGCGTCGCGCAGGTCACCTTGACTACCGGGCTAAGGACCCCGTGGGAACTCGCAGCTCCCCCGCCCACCCTCGTTCTACGGGCGTCCATTGAGGGGTGCCTAGAGAGAAGGCCTGCATGGAAAATACCTAAATGAAGAGTTGAGGGGCGTAGGGATCTGTAGAAGAAGGGAATAAGTATAAAAACAGGAAGAGACGTTAGTTTCTTTTATGTGTTTTGTTACTAGCAATAGCGGAGGTGTTAGAAGTGGCTTTGAAAAAATTTCCTGACAGTCATTTTACAAAGGCAACCCCAGAGCCCGCGGAGCTATAAGAACATCCGAAGGTCCTTTCTCCGGCAGCCTGCGCCTGCGCCCTAGCCCCCGAGAAGGCGGGAGGCCTGGGTAGAGGGAAGCCTGGAACCGGAAGTGAAGACAGAAGCCTTTCGTCGCTCTTGCTGCCGCCATACGCGCTCGCCCTGCCCAGGTAAGCTTTGGCCTTCGCTACCATCCGCCTCCATCTGCGCTTCTCCCCATCTTTTGGCCACATGGGCTCCTGATACCCTTTCTATGGACGACAATATGGTCGCTGGGGGATAGTTTGGTAGTTATTTCTGTTGTTTTCATCCTTTTCGAAGGCGAAGAATTATCGGGGGGGGGGAGGCAGGGCAATTAGGGGGGCACAATCCAAGATGGTGGCCCCAGCGCCATTGTGTTCTCTCTGCTCCCGGCTCTTGCAGGAGCCCCTCGCTTACCGGAGGCCCTGGCGACGTCCCGAGGCGGCGCTAGGCGTCCCCTGGTCCTGGGCCTTTGTGAAAGGCGGGGCTCTTCCCTCTGGGCCTTGGCTTAAACCCGCGGGTGATGAGCTAGAGGAGCAGCCCGCTTCCAGGCCCAGTTGGATTTTTCTCATCTCCACTTGATGGCCCTTATTTGTAGCGCTTTCTCAGTGTTTACTTGTGTCATTGTGTCTTTTAGAAAGGTGTCTTACCTGAGGAGTAGCATCAGAGTAATGTGAGTCACTTGGTAAACATTGTTACAGCTGGAGCGAGGATATATCTTAATTAGTTGTTTCCTTCCTCCATATATGAATCTTTTTTCTTTGCTTACTAGCATTTCTGTTTGTTACTGTATCTTTGCGGTTCTTAGGGCTGCAGCAGGGCAGGCCAGTGCCTTGGCACCGAGCGACACCACCCCGACCGTTTTTGTTTGTTTCTTGGTTCAGAGCCATTTCCCTTAGCCCTGCTCCCCGCAGTTAATTATACAGTGGCTCATTAAGAAACGGGAACGAGGGAATTGAGGAACGGGAGGCTGGAGAGCAGAGGGAGGTGAACGGCAGCCACATGATGTTTTCATTTAGAGAAGTGAGCGCTTTGCGCAGTGCTGACCTTAATCTATCACCCTTGACTGATGGCTGCCGTCTTAGGGATCTGCCGCGGTGAGATTATAGGGAAAGCATAGAGTCTTTTTTGAGGGTTTTGAAGGACTTTTACCACCCCTTTTTCACTCCCCTAAGTCATTGGTGATACTCCATGACGTATTCTTCACTGTTACTTAAAATTGGGAATTTATAAGTTGGTCTTACCAATTAACTGGTTTCTGCTACTGTGATCCTAAATCTTGTTGGGAACTGTGTGCCCGGAGCCCACTTTTTCGATTAGATTTGCTTATCGTTTTAACGATTTGCTTATCTGTAACTTTTTCTTTAGCGGGTTTGTAGTTTAGGGAAAGTAAGTTGAGTATGGGGGTGAAAAAGAACTGGTGACGGTCTGCTTGTGACTGATAAAGTTTCTTGTTTTTTCTCTATCCCTCCCCCTAGATCTTCTATCCGAAATTAGTATCATCCTTTTCCTTTACTGTTCATCGACCCCCCCCCCTTCCCCTTGTTTTCACCTATTCTGGAAGAAATCACCCAGAGACTCCGCCCCTTCTCCCCCTGCCGGCCCAGCTATGGCAGAAAATGACGTGGACAATGAGCTCTTGGACTATGAAGACGATGAGGTGGAGACGGCAGCTGGGGGCGATGGGGCCGAGGCCCCTGCCAAGAAGGATGTCAAGGGCTCCTACGTCTCCATCCACAGCTCTGGCTTTCGGGACTTCCTGTTGAAGCCAGAGTTGCTCCGGGCCATTGTCGACTGTGGCTTCGAGCATCCATCAGAAGGTACATGTTCTGTTGGGCGTACTCGTTAGGGTTTTCAGGAGCACAAGAAAGATGTGTTTGTGGTTTCTCGGGTGGTGAAGATTTATATTTAGGATAGACCCGGAAATAAGATACCCACAACAGTCTTAACATAGAACAGGCGTCTACCTTCATGGTATAACAAAAGTGCTAGTGATCCCAAAACAACTTAGAGGACTGCCGTTTGTCCTTGTGCCTGGCTTTTTTTCTTTTTCTTTACTGGCAATGGAACCAAGAGGTATACTACCTCTGAACTATACCTCCAGCCCTATTTTTTATTCTTTCTGTTGAAACCGGATTCCTTAAGTTGGCAGAGGGCCTCACTAAGTATTTGAGGCTGTCTGCGAACTGGGGATCCTCTTGTCTCAGCCTCCCAAGTACTGGGATTAATTTGGAACCAAGATCTCGCTACGTTGCTGAAAGCCTGAGTAAGTTGCTGTGGCTGGCTTTGAACCTGTGATCCTCCCGTCTCGTCCCAAGTATTGGGATTACATGTGTGTGCTACCATGCCTGGCTCTTGTTTGCTAGTTTTTTTTTTTTGTGTTTGTTTTTTGTTTTTTATACTGAGGATTAAACCCAGGAGTATTACCTCCAAGCTACACCCCTCAAGCCCTAGTTTTTATTTATTTTGAAACAGGGTCTCACTAAGTTGCAGAGGGCCTTTTTAAGTAGCTGAGGCTGGCTTTGAACCTGCAATCCTCCTGTTTTAGCCTCCCAAGTACTGGGATTGCAAGTGTGTGTCACTACACCCAGCTCTGTTTGCATGTTTGTTTGTTTATTGCGGTACTAGGAATTGAACCCAGGGGCATTCTACCTCTGAGCTACTCCCTCAGCCCTTTTTATTTATTTATTTATTTTATTTACTTTTTTTTTTTTTTTTTTTTTTTTTTTTAGCGGTACTGGGGGTGGAACCCAGGGCATTCTACCTCTGAGCTATACCCCCCAGCCTTCTTTTTTAATTCTTTATTTGGAAACAGGCTCTCACTGAGTTGCAATGAGCCTCACTAAGTAGCTGAGGCTGGCCACGAATTAATTGCAATCCTCCTGTCTCAGCCTCCCAATTGTTGGGATTACAAGCATGCACCACAATCCCTGGCTTTAGTTTTTGAATTAGTTTAACTAAGTTGTGGAGGGCCTCACTAAAAAGTTGAGGCTGGCCGGCCGTGAACCTGCGATCCTCCTGTCTCAGTCTCCCAAATACTGAGATTACAAGCATGGGCCACCACGCCCAGCTGTTTGCTTGTTTTAAAACTTGTCATTTTGGCTATCAATTTTAAGTATGTAGAAAGGGCCTGCTTGGACCTTTAGTCCTCCTGTTTTGGGCCAGGCCAGCTCTGGTCTCTGGAAACCTTCATGACTGGTCTGGGTCAGGTACCAAGTCCTTTATTTTGTTCAAGGTTGCAGGGTTACGTGACCCAAAGCATGGCAACCTAGGTATGAGAAATGGCCTGTGGCAGGCTCTCAAAAGCCGTGGATTGTTACAGTTTTAAGGAAAATAAGGACAGCCAGGAGCACTGCAGGTGAGCCTTTGGGAGGTGCGAGGGGTTGTTAGCGCCCTGGGGAGGCCTGGATCTGGAGCGAGCAGGAGCCAGAAAGAACTCGGAGGGCCTGATTGGGGTAAATGTAATTGTGCGGGGCAGAGGCAGAGAGGGTCCGAATGCTGGCAAGAGCCAGGTAAGTAGTTTGAGAACCGAGTGAGGAGAGTCTTGGCGAGGTGAGAGGTGGTGGGATTACCTGGCGACTGCAGTTTCTCTTTCCTTCTCTTCTAGTCCAGCACGAGTGCATCCCTCAGGCCATTCTGGGAATGGACGTGCTATGCCAGGCCAAGTCTGGCATGGGAAAGACGGCAGTGTTTGTGCTGGCCACACTGCAGCAGCTGGAGCCAGTTACTGGACAGGTAGGCTTGGCAGTGCTGGCGCCAGGTCAGGGGACCGCGCTCCTGGCCCAGCTGCGAAGCTCGCAGGGTCTCTTCCTCAGAACCAGGGGGAGTGTTTTAAGTGTGGGCTTAGTGATTTAGTCCCAGCATTGAAGCCATTTGTATCATTCTGAGGGGATGGTGGAGGGAGGACCCTGTACTTACCCTGTGGTTATCTCTGTCGGCTTCCCTCCAGGTGTCTGTGCTGGTCATGTGTCACACGAGGGAGTTGGCTTTTCAGATCAGCAAGGAATATGAGCGTTTTTCTAAGTACATGCCCAATGTCAAGGTAAGCCGGGGTGCAGGAACCTGGGGGGTTAGGGTGTGGGCGCAGGAGGGCACCTGAAATTTGTAGGTCAGCAGTGTCTCTGTTCCACAGATGTGAAACACTTAAAAACCTCCACATACGTGGAACCAATAGTAAGTTCCTGCAGAGTTAGGGTGTATAAGAGGTTTTATTAAAATGTTGGACTCAAGCCAGGTGTGGTGGCGCACGCTTGTAATCCCAGCATTGGGGAGGCTGGATCGTGGTTCGCGGACAGCCTCAGTAAGGCCCTCCACAACTCAGACCCGGTTTCAAAGTAAAGAATAAAAAATAGGGCAGGGGCTATAGCTCGAATGTCTAATGCCCCTGGGTTCCATCCCCAGACCTGCAAAAAAATAAAAAAGGAGGACTGTTGGATATTTATTTATTTATCTATTTATTTATTTTGTGGTGCTGGGGGTGGAACCCAGGAACTTTTCTACCTCTGTGCTATTCTCCCAGACCTATTTTATGTTTTATTTAGAAACAGAGTCTCACTAAGTAGCGCTTGTATTTAGTTTCAGAGATGCTGTATTTTAGTTTGTTGTTTGCCTTGGTTTAGCAGCATAAGTACAGTTGTGAAGCATGGAATTCGTGATTGGGCTGTGGACGATGCTTATGCTAGCTTCTTTTTTTTTTTTAACCTTATTTATTTATTTTGCTATACTGGGGACAGAACCCAGGGGCATTCTACCTCCGAGCTATACCCCCAGCCCTATTTTTTAATTTTCTTTTTTTAAAATTTGGTGGCACTGGGGTTCCTGGAAACCCTTCTACCTTCGGGCTTCACTCCCAGACCTATTTTATACTTTTTTATTTGGAAACAGGGTCTCTTAAGCCAGCATGACTGGCTTTGAACCTGCGGGATCCTCCTGTCTCCACCTCTCAAGTGCGGGGATTACAAGCGTGCGCCACCACGCCCGGCTCCTGTTTTTTATTCTATTCTTTGTTTTGAAATAGGGTCTCACTGAATTGCAAGGGCATCACTAAGTAGTTGAGGCTGCCCGTGAACGAACCGCAATCTTCCTGTCTCAGCCTCTGGAATGCTGGGATTACACAGCTACTTAATTTTTTTGGCAGTACTGGGAATTGAACCCAGGGCTTTGTACCTTCTAGGCATAGCACTCTACCACCGAGCTACACCCCAGGCTCACTATGCTCGCTTTGCGTAGCCTTACTGCTTGGCTGATGGTTTTGAGAATTTCAGACAAGGGGAGGATAGAGGCTCTAAATAACTCCTAATTGTGGTGTGTGGATTTTGAGGTTTTTGTTTTGTTTGTTTTGTTTTGTTTTTGTGGTACTGGGGGTGGAACCCAGGGGCTTTTCTACCTCTGGGCTATACTCGCAGACCTATTTTATACTTTATTTGGAAACAAGGTCTCACTAAGTTGCTGAGAGCCTAAGTAGCTGAGACTGGCTTCAAACCTATGATCCTCCTGTCTCAGCCTCCCAAGCACGGAGATTACAAGCGTGCACCACCACGCCCAACGAGAATTTCTTAAAATGGCAGAAAATCAAGATGTCTCAGTATCACAACAGTTTGTTTTTCCATTATATAGCCTCAGCATTCCTAGTATAGATCCCATACCCATAGCTTCAGTATTATTTGGGAACTTGATGGAAATACAGATTATACTTTTTGAGTGTGAAAATAACGTTATGACAGCGATCACTGATGTTTATAACTTCTGTCTTCCTGGCTTGGATGGCTCAGGAACACTATTGTTCACAGTGTTGCACACTCTCCTAGTCGTAGTGTAGTGTCCTGTGCCTGTGATAGGAAAATGCTTAAGCAATCCAGAAGGTTTTATAACAGGATGTGTGTTCTAAGGTAAACATGTAACTATTCTTAAAAACTGAAATGGTTCTGTGCAACCAAATCCCAGGGGCATTCTACCTCAGCTGTACCGCCAGCCCTATTTTTCTTCTTTATTTTGAAACAGAGTCTTGCTGTGTGGCTGGCTGCGATCCTCCTGTCTTGGCCTCCTGAATGCTGGGATTGCAAGCATGTGACACCACGCCTGGCTTTTTTATGACTTTTTTTGGGGGGGGGGTCTGGGGATGGAACCCAGGGGCATTTGAGCTCCGAGCTACATTCCCTGCCCTACTTCTTATATTTTGAAACAGGACCTAAATAGCTGAGGCTGTCTGCGAACAGTGATCCTGCGGCCTCAGCCTCCTGAATGCGGGGATTACAAGTGTGCGTCACCACGCCCAGCTACTTAACTTTTTACACTACTTCTCCCATTCCCATTCTGGAAGCTCCGTATTAGTTCTTTTAAGTAAGATCCAAAGGCCATATGTATCTATATTGTCAAGGCTACTTGTCTTACTTTGCCACGGTTATAGGTTTGCTTTAAATTTTTTTCACCAAGTAGTTGTATCTGTAGGTTGATTCTAAAAGTTGGGAGCCATGTATATTGTTGTAACTATGGGTACATTTATTGTTGAGTCCAGCAGTGGGCTAGGATTGTGTTCCTTCTCTGAAGGCCCTTTTACCATTTAGAATGTTCCTGGTGTCAAACTCAGATACCAGCCAGGCACTGTGTGACTCAGGTAGAATGCCTTTCGGTTCAATCCTCAGTACAGAAACAAAAATGTTAGGCGTGGTAGCGCATACTTGTAATCCCAGTACTTGGGAGGTGGAAACAGGAGGATCACAGCCTCGGCAACTTGTGAGGCCCTCCGCAACTCAGTGAGACCCTGTTTCAAAATAAGGAATAAAAGAGCCTGGTGTGATGGCGCACGCTTGTAATTCCAGTATTCGGGAGGCTGAGACAGAAGGATCACAGTTCGCAGCCAGCTTCATTTACTTAGTGAGGTCCTTTGCAACTCAGACCTTTTTTTCAAAGTAAAGAATGGAAAATGGGGCTGGGAGCCGGGCATGATGGAGCACGCTTGTAATCCCAGCATTCAGGAGGCTGAGATTGGAGGATCTCAGTTCGTAGGCAGCCTCAGCTACTTAGTGAGGCCCTCTGCAACTTAGTGAGACCCTGTTTCAAAAATAAAGAAAAAATAGGGCAAGGGGTGTAGCTCAGAGGTCAAATGCCCCTGGGTTTCATCCCCAAACCTTCAAAAAAAAATGAAAATAGGGCTGGGGGTGTAGCTCGGTGGTAGAATACACCAGGACTCCATACCCAGTACCAGCCAAAAAAAGGGGGAGGGAATAAAATAATAGGGCTGGGAATGTAGCTTAGCAGTAGACTATCCCTAGGCTTAATCCCCCATGTCGCACAAAAAGAGAAGGCCAGGCGTGGTGGTGCAAGCTTATAATCTCAGGACTTGGGAGGCCAAGACAGGAGGATTGCAGGTTCGAGGACAACTTCAGAAAGTAGTGAGACTCTCATCAACCTAGCAAGGGACTATTTCAAAATAAAAATTAAGCCGGGCATGGTGGCGCATGCTTGTAATCCCCGCACTTGGGAGGCGGAGACAGGAGGATCATGCTGATTCGGAGCCAGCCTCACTGGCTTGAGACCCTGTTTCCAAATTTAAAAAAAGTATAAAATAGGTCTGGGAGTGTAGCCTGGAGGTAGAAGGGCTTCCAGGAACCCCAGTACCACCAAAAAAAACAAAAATTAAAAATAGGGTTGGGGATGTAGCTTGGAGTTAAAGTGCCCTTGGATTCCATCTCCAGTACCACAAAGAAATAAAAATAAGGCATGGGGTGTATTTCAGAGATAGAAAGCCCCTATGTTTCAACCTCAGCACCACAAAATAAGTAAATAAAAAATAAAATAGGGCATAGGGTATACTTGTAGGTAGAATGCTCCTGGGTTCAATCCCCAGCACCACAAAAGAAAAGAAAGCCAGGTAGGAGACTGGGTGCAGTCGTGAGTTGCAGGGCAGCCTTTCTCCCCCCAGAAATCACTTAGCACTTTATTTATTCCTGTTAAGAATTGTTGGAATAGCTGGGCGTGGTGGCACACTTCTTTAATCCTAGTACTTGCACGGCTGAGACAGGAAGATTGCAGGTTTGAGGCCAGCCTCAGCTGCTTAGTGAGGCCCTTCTCAACTTAATGCCTCTTCAAAAAGAAAGCATAAAATGGGCTGAGCGTGTAGCTCAGAGGTAGAATGCCCCTGGGTTCAATCCCCAGCACCACACACCCCCCAAAAAATGTTAGTGACTCGTGGAAGAGGCTGGGCCAGTGTTACAGAAGTCCATTCCCGGCTTGTCTGCTCACTCTCCATCACATTGTGGCCTGTTCTTTCCTCCCAGATTTCTCAGGAACTAAGACTTATGTTTACAAGTTTAACTGATTCGAGTTAAATATTTTTGGCAGAATCATTCTTAGGTGATGCCGTACCTCCCATTTTGCTAGAAACCTAGCTGACCCAGAATTAACAATTTTAGATTTAAATAGAAAAAGAAAAAAGATTCCATGGGTCATGGCAGTCTGATTCCTTAATGATTTTTTCCCCTTTGAAAACAGATTCTGCTATTACTTTATATACAATATTACGGCCCTGATCTTAACAACCCTTTGCCTAAGAGTTTAAACAGGAATCATACATTTAGCCCTAATCAGTTTGTGTGCCAGTTTAGTTAAGAAAGCTTGGTGCTTTTTTTTTGTTGTGGTGGTACTGGGGATTGTGCCCAGGCATTCTACCTCTGAGCTATACTCTCAGCCTTTTTTTTTTTTTGTGGTACTGGGGTTCCTGGAAGCCCTTCTACCTCCGGGCTATACTCCCAGACCTATTTTTACCTTTTTTATTTGGAAACAGGGTCCTCCTAATCCAGCGCGCCCGGCTGGCTTCAAACTTGCGCGATCCTCCTGTCTCTGCCTCCCAAGCGTGGGGATTACAAGCGTGCGCCACCACGCCCGGCTACTCTCAGCCCTTTTTATTTTATATTTTGAAACTGGATCTTGCTAAGTTGCTGAGGCTGACTTGGAACCTCTATCCTCCTATCTCAGCCACTCAAGAACTGGGGTTACAGGCATGCGCCACTGCTTCTGGCTCTCAACTCTTGTTTCTTTTTTTTTTTTGGTGGTACTGGGGGTGGAACCCAGGGGCCTTCTACCTCCAGGCTATACTCCCAGACCTATTTTATACTTTATTTGGAAACAGGGTCTCACTAAGTTGCTGAGAGCCTCACTAAGTAGCTGAGGCTGGCTTCGAACCGGTGTGATCCTCCTGTCTCTGCCTCCCAAGAGCGGGAATTACAAGCGTGCGCCACCACACCCGGCTTTCACTCTTGTTTCTTGTAGTTCCAAAATGTCCTAACAATTGTCAGAACAAACTGGAAGTAGGGAACTCTAGGAAGGTTGGGGCCTTTTCTTCTGGTAAGGCCTTTCTCTCCTGGCGTGGCAGGTCGCTGTGTTTTTTGGTGGTCTGTCTATCAAGAAGGATGAAGAGGTGCTGAAGAAGAACTGCCCGCATATCGTCGTGGGGACTCCTGGCCGCATCCTAGCCCTGGCTCGCAATAAGAGCCTCAACCTCAAACACATTAAACACTTTATCCTGGATGAGTGTGATAAGATGCTTGAACAACTCGGTGAGTGGTTGTGCCGGGGCTGGCTTGTGGTCCAGGCGTTGTCCTCAGAGCCAAATGATGTTCATTTGATTTGATAAAGGAGCACTCGGGTGCAAGGACGACTCTCATCTATCACCCATGACTGATGGCTCTGAGTTCCCTGGACCGCCTTTTCAGACTTTTTCCCCAGGGCTGGGGCTAGGTCACGGTCTTGTTCCTGCTAAACATGTGCTCTCCTCCTGAGCTGCACCCCAGCCTTCTGATCGTCCTCTCTGTAGATGTTGAATAAGTCATCACCACCCCCTTTTCTGTCAGGCCTCCAGAATGTCTGAGGAGACAGTAAACAAGGAGATGTCTCCCCGTGGCATTCTTGGCTGGGCATAGATGATCAGAATTGATAGCTGGGCCAATTTCTACACTTAGGTTCTAGGGTTGATGTGGTAAGAGCCGAGTTTGAGTGGGGTGGGAGCCAGGCGTGCGTTTCAGTTTGTGTTGACGGTGAGTTGTGAGGTGGGCTCTGGGTGGAGGTCCATGTTGCTGGCTGTGGGTTCCATGTGATAGGAGGAGGTCCAAACGGACTGGCGCCAAGTCGGCACAAGGGGTCTGTTGTGCTGTTGTGGACAGCTGGCGCCCGGGTGTGAGAGGAGAGGAGGGGCCTACGAGGCCCTTGTTGAGGATTGAGCCCAGGGGTGAGAACCACACCTACAACCCTATTTTATTTTTGTCTCGAAACAGGGCCTCACTAAGCTGCTGGGGCTGGCTGCAAACCTAGGCTTTTTTTTTTAAGACCTTGTCTTGAGTGTGGTGGCACACACCTGTAATCCCAGTGCTTGAGAGGCAGACAGGAGGATCACAGGTTGGAAACCAGTCTCAGCAATTTAGTGAGACTCAGCAACCTAGCGAGACCCTGTTTCTAAAGAAAGATATAAAAAAGAGGGAGAATACCCTAAGTCAGTCCCCAGGAACAGCCCCACATCCACTTGGACCAGGTCCTTGTGAGCCTCTACGTGGGGCAGAAGAGACCTGAGGTCATGGGGTTTTCTTAAATGACTCGTAGCTCAACTGTTTCCAGCATTCCTCACGTTACTGGGAAGTCTGTTGCTAATCTTTGTACGGGTCTTTATTCTCTGGCATCGCTTGTTCTTGTAGACATGCGTCGGGATGTCCAGGAAATTTTTCGCATGACCCCCCACGAGAAGCAGGTCATGATGTTCAGTGCTACTTTGAGCAAAGAGATCCGCCCAGTCTGCCGCAAGTTCATGCAAGATGTAAATACCCTTCTACCTTCTCTCCCTCCGCTCCCCGCCCGTGCCTCCTCCCCTTCCTCGCCCTCTTCCTCCAGGCTCCCTTGCCCTCAAGTGCCAAGAAGGGAGCTTGTCCCCACCTGGGAGCGACGACTCCTTGAAGAGACCACAGAGGCAGAGGCAGAGACAGCTAGCGTAGGGCCTGCGCGGGTGCCAGGGAAACTCCGGAAGACTTGGTCGGGTTAACGTGAGAGCGGGTAGTGTCCGACTTTTTTTTTATCCCAACCTTTTTGAACCTCTTCTTTTTGGGGGAGGGCAGGACTCTCTGCCCTACCACCCGCCCATCGTCTCCTACGGCCCCCTACAGCCACGCACACAAGGTGGCAGCGAGCATAAGCTGGAGCCTTCTGCTCACCCAGACGCACACTTCCCGGTGGCAGGAGAGCAAGAGAGGGACAGACAGACAGACCGCAGGGCATGGCCGCAAGAAGAGCACACAGCACAGACGAATCTGCCCCTCCCGCCTCCAGGGGTGGGGGCCTCTGGCACCTCAGTCCCCATCCCACCCCCACCCACACCTCCTCGCACGGCGGAGCCATGGTGATGTGAGCTGGCAGCAGAGACCACCGAGGCAACGCGGGAGAGCGACGGCGCCCAGCTGTGGATGGCGGCAGCGGAGGCCGCGGGGACCTGACCAGGAAGCCGAGGACCAAGCCAGCCTCTTTTTCTGCTCCCGGTGTTTTTCCTGAACCTAACACGTGCTGCGCCCCGCTTCCCCCCATATGTGTTGGGGGAGGGGTGTCCCAAAAGGGGTGGTGGATTTTTTTTCTTTTTTCTTTAAAACATTCTTTTTGGAGAGGGAAATGAGAAAGGTAAAGCGCAGCGCCCGCTTGACTGGGCAGGCGGGTGTTTTACTGGAGCGCGGCCCTCCCTGCCCTCTCCCTCCCGCAGTGCCCCACTTGGCTCTGAGCAGGTGGGCGCTGGCCTCCCTCCCTCCCCACGCCTTCCCCGGGCGGCCACCTCTTCAGCTGCACTTGGGGCCGGGTAGAGTTGAAGGAGGCCTCGGAGCTTCTCTTTGGGCAGCCCGCCTTGCTGGCCCTTCCGGGATTCCGCTTCTGGGTTTTCCCTGTGCACACACCTGTCTTTCCCTCTTGGTGCCTGGGTCTTTGTCCAGTGTCCCAGGGTATGGCGGAGACTGTTAGGAAGTCAGCTGGCGGTGTGGTGTCAGTTTCTGACGTTTTATGCCACTTACGCCTTCGAGGGTTGTGTGTGTTGTTTTTTATCGTTAGGACTTAAAGGTGGACGGCTCTCTGCCACTCCGTTTTTCCTGGTACTGTCCATGTAAATCTGTAGAGGGTCTGACTCTCGGTCCAGAGACCAGTGGCGCCTAAACCTGTTACCTGTCTCAGGCGGTGCTCACTCACCTCGAGCAGGTTTCTGCTTTGCCTTTAAGGCGTTTTGACTAGATGGCCGCATTCTGCTCTTACAGCGTCTCCTTTCCTCCTGTGTGCGCGTCTCCTAGTGGGGAGCGCTCGACGGAGCGGCCTCGTCCTCCGCAGCCTCCCCGGGCTCTGCTGGCGAGTCTGGCCTCGAGTTGTGTCTGCTCCTTCCCGAGCAAGCGTTGGGGGTTTTCTCCCGTGGCGCCCGTCCTCCTTGAGCTCCCCGTCCACCTCTCCGCCCAGGGCCGCAGCGTGCCGGCCGCAGCGTGCCGTTGGGTGGTCTCGCCACTGTTACTTGGCAGCTTTCCTTTTTCCCATGTCAGATTTCAGTTGAGCTGTCTTCAAATTCAACTGTTTGGAAGGAAATTAGGTCTACCATGAAAGAGACCGCAGTGGAGCGGGATTTTTGGTGGTGGGATGGGGCTTCCAGTCTTCTCTTCTCCCCATCCCCCATGGGGTGTTTGGAGATCAGCGTCCTCCGCCCCCCCAGGTTTAACCCCCCCGCTCTGCCCTCCTCCCGCTCCCTCCCCTTGCCCCCCCAGCCAATGGAGATCTTCGTGGATGATGAGACGAAGTTGACGCTGCACGGGTTGCAGCAGTACTACGTGAAACTGAAGGACAACGAGAAGAACCGGAAGCTCTTTGACCTTCTGGATGTCCTTGAGTTCAACCAGGTCAGTTGTTGAAGGCTCGGCAGAGGATGGCCGCTGGATACAGCTGTAGCAGAGACCTGTGGATTTATTTTATTTTTTTCCTCTGGTGCTGGGGATTGAACCCAGAGGCGTTTTACCTCTGAGCTACACCCCCAGCTCTACTTTTTTAAATTTGGAAACAGGGTCTCACTTAAGTTGCAGCGGCTGGCCACAAACCTGCGTGTTAAATAGCTGCCTGTTGAGGTGTCCCATAGGAGGGGAAGCGGTGAAGAAACTCACTTAAATGAGAATAGAAGTGTCTTGGGATTGGGGGAACCTGAAGAGGTAGAGCTGTCCTTCTGTCTCGTGACTGGCGTGGGTAGGTAAGAGACTCCAAGTAAACTCCCCAGAGTGAGCCCTCCGCAGACGGGTTCCAGTCCGTTTCTAGAAGTCTCACGCTTTTTCAGGCATATGGGGTTCTTGAATCGGATTGTTTCTTAAGCCCCTTATTTGTGTTACGGGAGGTAACACAGGGGCACTCTACCTCTGAGCTACAGCCCAGCACTATTTTACTTGTTTAAATCTTGAAGGAGGCTCTCTCTAAGTTGTCCAGGGCCTCACTGTTGCCCATGCTGGCCTCAAACCTGCGAGCCTCCCCAGCACAGGGATTACCCTGCTCGCCACCGTGCCCGGCTCCTTGTACTTGATACACTTGACTTTACTGAGGAGGACGTCACTGAGTCTTAGCTAAGTGGTTGAGGAGGAGCATTATTCCATCGCTTACCTGGGTGTGGTCTCTTTGCCTTAAAATTTTAATGCTTCCTAGAATTCAGGTAATTCCCTCGGGTTTAGTGAGTTTTTGGTTTTGTTTTATTTTTTATTTTATTTTTTTGGTACTGAAAATTGAACTCAGGCATTAAGCTACACCCCCAGCCCTATTTTATTTTATTTTTTTGTGGTACTTGGGATTGAACCCAGGGGCATTTTATCTCTGAGCTACACTCTCTGCAATATTATTCTTTTTTGGTGGTACTGGGGATGAAACCCAAGGCCTTCTATCTCCAGGCTACACTCCCAGACCTATTTTATATTTTATTTGGAAACAGGGTCTCTTAAGCTAACTGAGGCTGGCTTCAAACCAGCGCGATCCTCCTGTCTCAGCCTCCCAAGCACGGGGATTACAAGCGTGCGCCACCACGCCCCGCATATTCTTTATTTTGAAATAGGATCTCACTAAGTTTCAGAAGGCTTCTGAAGTTGGTAAGGCTGGCTGCGAACCTGTGATCCTCCTGTTTCAAGTCTCCCAAGGACTGGGATTACAAGCATTTGCCACACCTGGCTTTTTTTTTTTTTTTTTTTTTTTTTTTGGTGTGTGTGTGGGGGTACTGGGGGTGGAACCCAGGGACTTTCTACCTCCCTGACTTGGCTACACTCCCAGACCTATTTTATACTTTATTTGGAAACAGGGTCTCACTTAGTTGCTGAGAGCCTCACTAAGTAGCTGAGGCTGGCTTTGAACCTGCGCGATCCTCCTGTTTCAGCCTCCCAAGCGTGGGGATCACAAGCGTGCACCACGCCCAGCCCTGTTTTGTTTTTTTATTTGGTACGGCCACGGACCTGTGAGCGCAGTCTCCCAAGTACTGGGATTCCGAGTGTGCTGCGCTTAGCTAGCTCTAGTGTTTTGGTGTCGGGAATATCAGTCTTTCTAGGTTTTGGTTCTCAGCTTTAGAATGTTCCCGTGAGGTAGCCTCAGCCTTTTCTCCTCACGTGTCCACCCGTTGGGTTACCATTCTCCACGCCGCCTCGGAGGCCTGCCTGTGCCTGCTCAGGGAAAATCAGCTGGGAAAGATTAAGTTCTGTTCAGGGCAGAAGAGGAAGTATGTGGTGGGGGGAGCAGCAGGGACCAAGAGGAGTTCCTTTAGAAGAGTGAAGTCCCCGAAAGCTCTTCTCCATGTAACCTCTCTCACACAATGACACGCCCTGCACACGCCACCCCTGGGCACACGCAGGTGGTGATCTTTGTGAAGTCCGTGCAGCGGTGCATCGCCCTGGCCCAGCTGCTGGTGGAGCAGAACTTCCCAGCCATCGCCATCCACCGCGGGATGCCCCAGGAGGAGAGGTGAGCTGCCAGCGGGGAGGGCGGGGTCCCTAGGGAAAGGGCCGTGGAGACAAGGGAACCTCAACATTTTTCTGATTTCCTCTTTCATGAAGGCTTTCTCGGTATCAGCAGTTTAAAGATTTTCAACGACGAATTCTCGTGGCCACCAACCTGTTTGGCCGAGGCATGGACATCGAGCGGGTGAACATAGCCTTTAACTATGACATGCCCGAGGACTCTGACACCTACCTGCACCGGGTGAGCCCTCCTCGCGCCTGCCTTCCTCTTCCCTCTCCAGGCGGCGCTCTCGGGCTCCTGGGCTTACAGCGCTTGGTCTCCTTGCAGGTGGCCAGAGCAGGCCGGTTTGGCACCAAGGGCTTGGCCATCACGTTCGTGTCCGATGAGAACGACGCCAAGATCCTGAATGACGTGCAGGACCGCTTTGAGGTTAACATCAGCGAGTTGCCCGATGAGATCGACATCTCCTCCTACAGTGAGTCCTCCGGCCCCTGAATCCCCTGTGCAGAGCGGCCACGCAGCGCGTAGTTCGGCGCTTGACTCCTTCCTTCCTGCCCCTAGTCTCTGTCTGCTTTCTCATCAAAGAATTTCTTTGGTCCCTGGTCTGTCCTCTGAACCCCCACAGTACACAAACATCTGTGTGTGGCGGGGGGTGCTGGGGATTGAACTCTGGGACGGTCTATCTCCGAGGTACACCTCCAGCCTTTTTTTTTTTTTTTTTTTGTGGTGCTGGGGGTGGAATCCAAGGGCTTTTCTACCTCCCGGCTATACGTCCAGACCTGTTTTATACTTTATTTGGAAACAGGATCTCACTAAGTTGCTGAGAGCCTCACTAAGTAGCCAAGGCTGGCTTTGAACCTGTGCGATCCTCCTGTCTCAGCCTCGCAAGTCCTGGGATCACAGGCGTGCACCACCACGCCCAGCTGCTTACCGCAGACTGACTACCATGTTCTCTCTCCAGTTGAACAGACACGGTAGAGGACTCGCCCATCCGGAATGCGGCGTCTTACCTCTTCAGGAGAAGACAGCAGGCGTTGGTGGACGAGACACTCCTGCCGCCGCCTGTAGCCCCCCCACCCCCCGACCCCAGGCGCCCTTTTGCATCGTCACCACTCCTAAGCCCCATTCCTGATTTATCAGAATTTTTTTAACAAAACTAAAAATGAAACACAGATGTCTGTAGTGTCTGATGGTGCTGTCTTTATTGTGTTTACGATGCGGGTATTTACGGCCTGATCAGGGGCAAGTTTCTGAGGGCTCCGTGCCCTGCTTGGGCCGCGCCAGAGAGGGAGTAAGACTGCAGTATGGTGGCTGGCCCTTGGGGTCTTCCATCTTCCGGGTGGCCTGGCAGGGGCTGCAGCGTCCTGGAGGCTTGTGGTGGGCCTGGGCCGCTCAGGCGCCTCCGCGCAGGCTCTCCTGGTGCCTCCTCATCTGCTCCTTCAGCTTCTGGATCTTGAGCACGAGGGCCTGGGCCTCCCAGGCGCCCTCCTGCCCCTCCAGCAGCGCCTGGTACAGCTCCAGCTGCTGCTCCAGCATCTCCTCGGCCTGGGCCAGCTCAGCTGAGCGCTGGGGCCGCACCCCCTGTGTGGAGGAGACGACCTCGTCAGGCCTGAGTAGAAGGCAGCTCTGCCTGCCTTTCCCCTTTTTTGGGGGTGGGGTGGGTACTGGGTTCCAGGGACATTTACCTCCGAGCTACACCCCAGCCCATTTTTTTTTTTTTTATTCTTTATTTTGAGACAGGGTCTCATTGAGTTGCAAAGGGCCTCACTAAATACCTGAGGCTGTCCACAAACCGCAATCCTCAGGTCTCAGCCTCCCAAATGCTGGGGTTACAAGCGTGTATCACCCGGCTTTTCCCCCCTTTTTGACCCCATTAGTTCAAGGCTATCTGAAGCTAAGGTTTCCTAGGCTAGGTGGGGGTGGGCACCACCATCACTGACCCAGGGCCATACCTCGTCTGTAAGTTTATGGGGACAGGCAGGCTGGCTGTCCCTCCCCCCTTAAGAAATAATTAACAGATGAGGGGAAAATTCCTGTTCAAGGACTTGGTGGACCGTGCAGCTGAAGAGGGAGGAGGGAGGAGAGGGAGCCCTGAGGGCCTGGCTGGGCTGGGGCGGAAGGAGCTGGGGAGTCGGGCTGCAGGGCTCTGCTGGAAGGGGGTTGAGAGGACTTCGGCCCCTCCAGTGTGCATCTTCATGCCCCTCCTACCCAGTGCCACTTACCCTGGAAGGCGGCTTGGTCTTCCTGCTCCCTGTGGGGCTGCTCTCTTCCAGGCTTGCCTTGGGGTTCTGGGAGCAGGAGCCCCGGGATCCTTGAGGGGCTGGGGGCCAGGAGGGCAGCAGGCGGCGGAGGCAGCCGCACCGAGTGAGCCTGGGCAGAGGCAGGACCATGGTGATGGAGCAGGCCGTTACGCGGCTGTCGGCCACCAGGAACTGGCTCCCGCTGGGCCTCAGGGCAGTGCCTGGCCCTGCCCAGGCGCCGCCCCCTCCCATGTGTCCCCACCTTCTGCCAGCCTGACCAGCCAGAGTCCAGGAACTTGAGTTTCTAGTGTGAACATGTTCCTGCCAGTTTAGACAGAACCGGCTTTAGAACCCGGTGCCCCCGGCTACCAAGTCAGAAACCCAAGCGCTGTTCCCAACTTCTCAGCTGAGGCCAGGCGGCAGGTGGCTCCCCTCAGCCCTCAGGCAGTGTTGGTGGGGCCTCCGTGGGGCCAAATGTGCTCAAGGAGCCACAGCTGTTTGTGGGAGAGCCTGGAGGTTCATGTGTAGGCCCTCTTCCTCCTCTGGCTGGCCCAGGCTTTTTATCTTCCCGGCTTTGTGTTGCCCGGGGTAGGGTCGCTGCCTTCGCAGGGCTGTGGGGCACCTGTGTGTGACTTGCACTGTGGTTTTTGACGTGTGCTGCAGCACGGGTGTTGGCTCTGCTGAGCCCTTGCATGCCTACACACCTGTACCACAGCCCCGTTTACATGCTGTGCGTGTGAGTCAGTACAAGACAAAGTGGTGTCAGCCCGAGGCCCGTGGGCAGAGGTGGCTCTGGGATGGCGATTTGCTTTGATCATCTGGTTTGTTTTGATTTCCTTGTACATGAAAGGAAGGTTCTGAGAGGCAGGGTTGCTGGAGAGGGAGCTACTGAGCAACTCGCTATCTTTGGACCTCCACTCTGGGTTGGCAGAGAAGCTGGTCTCTGGTATGGCAGAGGGGCCTAGGAGCCCAGCAGGAAGACCTTGCTGGAGGTCTTTACCTTTAGAAGGAGCCAGTGAGCCGGGCGAGGTGGCACGCTCGTAATCCCAGAATCCCAGTACTTGGGAGGCTGAGACGGGAAGATCGCAGGTTTGCTGCCACCCTCCGCTACTTAGGCCCTCTCCAATTTAGCGAGACCCTGTTTCAAAATAAATAATAAAAATAGGGATGGGGGTGTAGCTCAGAGGTAGAATGTCCCTGGGTTCCATCCCCAGTGCCAAGAAAAAAAAAAATAGCAGCTATTCATAAGGGGAAAAAATGAGATTTTTGTAAATCTGTTACAGTCTGAAACACTAACAATCCTTGAAAAGTTGACCTTTCAACTATCTAAACTTCTGCTTTAGAGCTGGGCATGGTAGTGCACACTTGTAATCACAGTACTTGGAGACAGGAGGATTGCAGGTTTGCAGCCACCTTCAGCTACTTAGGTCTTCCGCAATTTATGGAGACTTTGTTTCAAATAAAGAATAAAAAAATAGGGCTGAGGATATAGTTGGGGGGTAGAATGCCCCTGAGTTCAATCCCTGGTACCTCAAATTAAATAAATAAATAAATTTCTGCTTTAGGTTATGAGCTTTCAGGTGGGCTAACCCTCAATAAACTAGCTATAGATTAAATAATTTTTTGGCTTTATTTACATACCAAAATGCCTGGCTCATCTCAAACTTTTTTTTTCTTTTTTGGTGGTACTGGGGATGGAACCCTTCTACCTCTGGGCTACACTTCCAGACCTATTTTATATTTTATTTGGAAACAGGGTCTCTTAAGCCAGAGAGGTTGGCTTCGAACCTGCGCCATCTTCCTGTCTCAGTCTCCCAAGCGCCGGCATTACAAGCATGCGCCACCACGCCCGGCCATCTCAAACTTTTTTTTTTTTTTTTTTGGTGGTATTGGGGTTCCTGGAAGCCCTTCTACCTCCGGGCTACACTCCCAGACCTATTTTATATTTTTGAAACAGGGTCTCTTACGCCAGCGCGGCTGGTTTCGAACCTGCGCGATCCTCCTGTCTCCGCCTCCCAAGCGCGGGGATTATAAGCATGCGCCACCACGCCCGGCCATCTCAAACTTTTGATCATAACTTTTTTTTGTGTGTGTGTGGTACTGGAGGCGGAATCCAGGGGCATTCTACCTCTAAGGTACACCCTCAGTCCTATTTTTTATTCTTTATTTTGAAACAGGGTCTCACTGAGTTGCAAAGGGCCTCACTAAATAGCTGGGGCTCATCGCAAACTGACCCTCCTGTCTCAGCCTCCCAAACGCTAGGATTATAAATGTGCACCACCACGCCCGACTTGTCAGATAAAAGCATTTATGTAATTCTGAAGCCTTATTTTATTTTATTTTTATTTTTTTGGTGGTACTGGGGTTCCTGGAAGCCCTTCTACCTCCGGGCTACACTCCCAGACCTATTTTTACATTTTTATTTTGGAAACAGGGTCTCCTAAGCCAGCGCGAGCGGCTGGCTTCGAACCTGCGCGATCCTCCTGTCTCTGCCTCCCAAGCGCGGGGATTACAAGCGTGCGCCACCACGCCCGGCTTTGAAGCCTTATTTTAATTGTGCGTGTTACTGAGGATTGAATCTAGGACCTTGTACATGAGAAGCAACCACTCTACTACTCACCTACATCCCCAGCCTTTTTTTTTTCTGTACTGGGGATGGAACTCTGGGGCATTCTACCTTTGAGCTACACCCCTGGTCCTATTTTTTAGTCTTTTTTATATTTTGAAACTGGGTCTCACTGAGTTGCGAAGGGCCTTGCTAAGTAGCTGAGGCTGTCTGTGAACTGTGTCTCAGCCTCCCGAATGCTGGGATTACGAGCTTGTGCCACCACGTCCGGCCCCCAGGGGTGAGCTGAGTGTGGTGGCTCACACCTGTAGTCCCAGTCCTTGAGAGACGGAGATAGGAGGATCGCAGGTTTGAGGACAGCCTCAGCAAGTAGTGGGACTCGTCAACCTAGCACGATCCTGTTTCAAAATTTAAAGAAATAAAAAATTGGGCTGGGGATGTAGCTTGAAGGCGGAATGC
The DNA here is from genome assembly GCF_963383645.1 of Muscardinus avellanarius. Lineage (NCBI taxonomy): Eukaryota > Metazoa > Chordata > Mammalia > Rodentia > Gliridae > Muscardinus > Muscardinus avellanarius. The sequence continues at coordinate 88,481,709 of NC_137800.1, read as the reverse complement.
CCCTGGATTCAATCCCCAATAGTAATAAATAATAAAAGCAAAAATAAGTTTTATAGCCAGGCATGGTGGCGCATGCTTGTAATCCCAGCATCCGGGAGGCTGAGACTGGAGGATCATGGTTCGCGGACAGCCTCAGCTACTTAGTGAGGCCCTTTGCAACTCAGTGAGACCCTGTTTCAAAATTAAGAATAAAACATAGGGCAGGGGTTGTAGCTCGGAAGTCAAATGCCTCTGGGTTCCAGCCCCAGACCCCCCTCCCCACAAAAACATAATGTTTTATGTTGAGACAAGGTCTTGTTAAAGTTGCCCAGGCTGGACTCCAACCTGGGATCCTTCTGCCTCATCCTCCCCGGTAGCTGGGGTTACAGCTGGGACCTTGGTGTTAACATGGCAGGTCCCCTGGCGTGCCTTCCTCGCAGAGGCGCAGCCTAAGTTCCTCTAGAGTGTGACCCGGGTCAGCTGACTCACCTCTGCCCCGCGGAGCTGGGCTGAGACCGGAGAGGGGCTGAGGAACACCGCAGCTTGCTTTTTGGGTCTTTTTGTCTTTTGGATTGCTGGGGAAGCCGCTGTGCACGAGCACTCTGGAAAGGTCCAGGTAACTGGGATGGACACCTGTTGGAACCAGCTAGCCGGGAACTGAGCTCTGTCCAGCAGCCTTAAGGGGAGCCATCTTCCACGGGAATCTACAGCTGCAGTGCAGTTCTCGGGGTGCAGCCCGCTCACAAATGGACTGTGACCTTGGGAGGCCCAGAGCCAGAAGCACTTGGAAGTTTCCTGACTCCTGACCATCACAAGCTGTGGGAGAGGATGAATGCGGTATTCTGGTTTGGGGTTTTGGTTCTAGAAATCGAGCCCAGGGGCGTTCTACCTCCAGGCTACACGCCAGCCCTATTTTATTTTTTATGCGGAAACAGGGTCTCGCTAAATTGCTGAGGATTTGCTCTGAATTCATTATAAGGGAAAGAGCATGCCAGTTGACTTAGGATTTTCATGCCTAAATAGGATTTTTTTTGGTTTTTTGTTTTTGTTTTGTTTTGGTGATACTGGGGGTGGAACCCTTCTACCTCAGGGCTATACTCCCAGACCTATTTTATATTTTAATTTGGAAACAGGGTCTCTTAAGCCAGCGAGGCTGGCTTCGAACCTGCACGATCCTCCTGTCTCCACCTTCCAAGCGTGGGGATTACAAGCGTGCGCCACCACCATACAACCATACAATCAGGATCTTTTTTTTTTTTTTTTTTTTTTTGCAATACTGGGAATGGAACCCAGGGGCATTCTACCTCTGAGCTACACCCCCAGCTCTATTTTTTATTCTTTATTTTGAAACAGGGTTGCAAAGACCTCAGTAGCTGAGGCTGTCCACGAATTGAGATCCTCCTGTCTCAGCCTTCTGAATGCTGGGATTACAAGCGTGCACCACCATGCCCAGCTTCTGGGTTCTTCTTGAACAAAGATACTCATACTGAGATTATAAGTGTGTGACACCATGCCTGGCTGCAAGACCCCATTTCAAAACAAAAAATAAAAAATAGCTGGGAGTATAGATCTGATGTAGAGGCCATCCACTGTACCTGGCCTGCCTGGGGCTCCGGTTTGAGGATGCAGGAGCCTGGATCCCCTGAAGGAGAGAATAGAATCTCACCGTTACAGGCTGCGCGCTGAGGAGGGGCAGGGGCAGCTCCCAGGAACCTAGGAAGTGGGGAGTTGGTTACCTGGCTCCTTCCCTTGGGTCCCCTCGCCCAGGATGGTGGCCAGCCCCCAGGACATGTGCAGTGCGCTAGATCTGGGGCCCCTTGGCCTGGAGGGGAGGCTCCGGTGGCCAAGGAGAGAAAGAAACAGGAGAAGACTGTGCCAGGAACTACCCAGAGTTGGCTCCTACCTGGCTGTGAGATTGCATCCTAGGAAGCGGGACCCTGAAAACTCTGGAATTTGGTACCAGGGCTGGTCCCTTCAGAGGCAGCACAGATGCCTGCCCTCTGCTCTCTACGGCCCAGGACCCGGACAACCTTCCCCTAACACATCCGACGGAAGTCTCCTGGGCCAGCTGTCCCAGACCACACTCCTCCTTGGCTCTTTTCTTCCTGTTCTTGCCGCCCCCAGATCCCTATTTCCTCCATGTCACCGTCTCCTCTCCCTCCCCTCCCCTCCTCCTCTTCTTCCCCTCCTCCTCTTCCTCCTCCTCCTCCTCTTCCTCGTGTATGGTACTAGGGATTGAACCCAGAGGCCTTCCACCTCCAATCTATACCCAGACCAAGGAAGTTTTATTTCTTTTTTTAAATTTTTTAATTGGTGGCAGGGCGTGGTGGCGCACGCTTGTAATCCCCACGCTTGAGAGGCTTAGACAGGACGATCACACAGGTTCGAAGCCAGCCTCAGCTACTTAGTGAGGCTCTCAGCAACTTAGTGGGACCCTGTTTCCAAATAAAATATAAAAAATAGGAGCTGGGTGTGGTGGCACATGCTTGTAATCCCAGCATTTGAGAGGCTGAGACTGAAGGATCAAAGTTTACTTATTGCGACCCTCTGCAACTTAGTGAAACCCTGTTTCAAAATAAAGAATAAAAAATAGGGCAGGGAGTGTAGCTCAGAGGTCAAATGCCCCTGGGTTCCATTTTCAGACCCTACTCCCCCAAAAAAAAGGTCTGGGAGTATAGCCCGGAGGTAGAAAGCCCCTGGGTTCCACAACCCCCCAAAAAAAAGTTGTTTTTTTTTTTTTAAATTGGCGCATTGAAGTCATCTTAATGGTGTACATTATGGTGGAGGCACACATGCACACATGACCAATTCCCACCCCATTCCCTCCCCCTTCCTGCTTCTCATGTTTGGCTTAGTGATCGGCTTTGATATGTCTGTGAAGGTACATCATGTACATTAGGGAATTTCCCTCTTTCCCTTTCTCAGGGCGTGCCACCACGCCCGGCACACAATGGAATTTTACTCAGCCATTAAGAAAAACACAACTACATCATTTACAGGGAAATTAATGGAACTGGAGAACATTATGCTAAGTGATTAGTCAGTCACAAAGAATAAGAAATCAGATGCTCTCTCTAATATGTGGAAGCTAGGAAGAAAATGGGTCATGGGAGGAACTCTAGAGGCAGATGGAGGAAAGAGGTGACCTAACTGCAGGGATGGGAGGGGGCAGAGGGAAATTCCCTAATGTACATCATACATAGGTCTGGGAGTATATCCCCGAGGTAGAAAAGCCCCTGGCTTCCACCCCAGTACCACACACACACACACACACACACACACACACACAAATCCATTGTGTACATATCCCATAGTTTTGTAATCCATTCATCTGTTGATGAACATCTTGGCTGGTTCCATAGTTTGGCAGTTTTATTTCTTACTTGGAAACAGGATCTCGCTAAATTGCTGAGAGCCCACGTACTGGGATTACGGACATGTGCCACGCCCTGCGCCGGGCCTGTCTTCACAGGATCCTCCCTCCTTCCTCACCTCCTGCCCCCCGAGGCTTCTCCATAGGCTCCAGGGTGGGAGACTCACGGGTCTGATCCCAGACAGAGCCCATGTCTCAGAGGGTGCAGCCAGGACAGACCACAGGGACTTGGCGTCCAAGATCCCATCAGGCAACTGAGCACATCAGTCTACTTGTGACTCCAGCTGCTAGGGGCTGGAGGCCTCTCCTTCCCTGTGCAGACTCAGTGGACAGAAAAGATGAATATCACTGTGGTTTTGGGAAACAGATTGCACCTTGAACCTGACATAGGACGGGGGAGCCCCTTGTGTGCAGAGCCCCAGCTGGTGCGGGAACCCAGGGAGTCTTCGGCAGGTCCAGGTCCTGGCAGAGGCCAGAGCGGGCTTCTCCTGTACTTGGCGCTGCGGCCACACGGGGGCGCTGTGCCCCCCAGACCCTGCCTGAGCAGCATCCGCACCTTGGGGCTGGAAGTCCTTGGAGGGTACTGAGCTGTCTGAGCATCTGCGGAGGGTCCAGTTCCAGAGCCTGGAGGAGACAAGGAGAGGGGCTCTCAGGAGCCCTGGGCCCTCCCTGAAGTTTCTGTCTTCCTGCTGCCACTCCTCATTGCATGTGTGCAAATCAATCTTTATTTTTTTTTCCTTTTTCCATTTCTGTGGTACTGGGGATCTACCTGAGTACACCCAACCCTGTTTTTTAGTCTTTATTTTAAAACAGGGTCTCCCTAAGTTGCTGAGGGCCTCACTAAGTAGCTGAGGCTGTATGTGATTCTCCTATCTCAGCCTCCCAAATACTGGAATTACAAGCTGAACCTCATGCCCGACTCTTTTTTTTTTTTGGTACTGGGATTCCTGGAAACCCTTATACTTCTGGGCTACACTCCCAGGCCTATTTTATATTTTTATTTGGAAACAGGGTCTCATAAGCCAGCTGGCTTCGAACCTGCACGATCCTCCTGTCTCCAGCTCCCAAGCTCAGGGATTACAAGTGTGTGCCACCACGCCTGGCTCATGCCCGGCTCTTAATTTCTTTTTTTCACTTTTTTTTGCGGGTCTGGGGATGGAACCCAGGGGCATTTGACCTCCGAGCTACACCCCCCTGCCCTATTTTTTATTCTTTATTTTGAAACAGTGTCTCACTGAGTTGCAAAGAGCCTCACTAAGTAGCTGAGGCTGTCTGCAAACTGTGGTCCTCCTGTCTCAGCCTCCTGAATGCTGGGATTACAAGGGTGTTCCACCACACCCGGCTTCTTAATTTCTTATAACTATTTATTTATTTATTTATTTATGTATTTATTATTTGAGGTACTGGGGTTGAGGCCCCAGTACCGCCAAGCTACACCCCACCCCTACTTTTTGGTTTGTTTGTTTGTTTATTTATTTATTTATTTATTTATTTATTTATTTATTTATTTATATTGTGGTGCTGGGAATGAAATCCAGGGCTCTTCTACCTCCAGGCTACACTCCAGGGTCTAAGACAGGGTCTAAGTTGCTGAGAGCCTCACTAAGTAACTGAGGCTGGCTTTGAACCTGTGCAATTCTCTTGTCTCAGCCTCCCAAGTATTGGGATTACAAGTGTGCACCACCACACCCAGCTGGTCTTTTTATTTTTGAAACAGAGTCTCACTAAGTTGTGAAGGGCCTTACTAAGGAGCTGAGGCCATCGAACTGCGATCCTCCGGTCTCCGCCTCCTGAATGCTGGCATTATAAGTGTGCACCACCACACTCGGCTTATTTTTTATTATTTTTTATTTTTTAATTTTTTTAAATTTTTTATTGGTGCACTGTATTCATACATCATAGTGGGTACAAACTTTTGTAGACATACATGCACACATTGCCCAGTCAGCCCCCACCCGATCCCCACCCCATTCCCTCCCCATCCCTCCTTCCCATGCTTGGCTTAGTGGTTGACATCTAGTATTATAGCAATTTATCCAAAATTAAAAATGATAATCTCACATAACAGTTTCATTTGTCTGATACCAAGCTTTTGATAACTTAAAGATAACATTTCAATATTTCTTTTTGCTTTCTTTCTTACCAGAGAATATTTTTTTTAGGTGAAACTATCATACATTTATTTATTTATTTTTCAGAAAAAAAATCTATCCTAATATGGAATATGAACTCTAGATACCCAAACGATCTCAAAAAAGAACAAAGCTAGAAGATATATATTTTCTGATTTCAAACCATATAAAGCTACAATAATTGGAACAGTGTAGTACTGTTCTAAAGGCAGATATATAAACCATTGGAGTTAAATAAAAGCTTAGAGCTAAATTCTTCCATATATTGTCAAGTTATTATTATTTTTTTTTGGTGGTACTGGGGTTCCTGGAAGCCCTTCTATCTCTGGGCTACACTCCCAGACCTATTTTTACATTTTTATTTGGAAACAGGGTCTCCTAAGCCAGCGCGCGCGGCTAGCTTCGAACCTGCGCGATCCTCCTGTCTCTGCCTCCCAAGCGCGGGGATTACAAGCGTGTGACACCACGCCCGGCGTCAAGTTATTTTTGACAAGGTTTCCACGAACATTTGGTGGAGGAAATAATAATCTTTTAACTAAATATTGTTGAAAAATAATAATTACATGAAAAAGAATAAAATTGGACCCTTACCTAATCCCATATACAAATATTAACTCAAAATAGATAAAAAGACCTAAATATAAATCTTAAGACTATAAACTTTTAGAAGAAAATCTGGGTCATAAAACCTCACAACATTGAAATTGGCAGTGATTTCTTGGATATGATTTCAATGGCACAGGCAACAGAAGAGTATACAAACTCCCTAAAAAAAAAAAATTGTATATCCAAAGACAATGTAAACAGAGTTAAAAGTTACTGATAGAATGGGATAAAATATTTCCAAATGCTATATCTGAAGGTATATTAATATTCCAACTAGAAATCCTAAAAATTAACAACAATCAAAGCAAACAATACAATTTAGAGATAGGTAAAAGACTAACATAAATAATGAATCTCCACAGATAACCAATCTTAGTTGTCTGTTGGATAGAAAATCTTGTTTCTCTGGTTCTGGTGTGTGTTACCTATTTCTTCTTTGTAGTTAATCTCTTTGAGTATTTTCTCTAGCGCTGGTTTTGAAGACATAAATTCCTTCAGTTTCTGTTTGTCATGGAAGCTTCTTATTTCTCCATCTAATTTGATAGAAAGTTTTGCTGGGTAGGAAATTTTTGGCTGGAAGTTGTTTTCTTTCAGAGTTTGGAATATGTTACTCCAAGCCCTTCTGGCTCTCATAACTTGGTTTGGGAAGTCTGGAGTGATTCTAATTGGTTTGCCTCTGAATGTCACTTGGCCCTTTGTTTTTGTTGCCTTTAAGATTCTCTGCTTGGCTTCCACATTGGTCATTTTGACAATTATGTGGCGTGGGGATCCTCTTCTCTGATCCTGTCTAAAGGGAGTTCTATAAGTTTCCTGGACCTGTTTATCGACCTCTTGCTCTATGTTTGGAAATTTTCTGCTATTACTTCCTTGAAGAGATTGTTGATCCCTTTGGTTTCACCTTCTTTTCCCTCCTCTATTCCAATTATTCTTAGGTTAGCTCTCTTAAAATGGGCCCATATTTCTTTAATGTCAGATTCCTGCTGTCGGATTTTTTTTTTCTAGATTAGAAACTATGCGTTCATTTTTGGATTGATCATCTTCTAAGAGCGAGATTCTATTCTCCATGTAGTCTAATCGGTTGTTTGTACTGTGAATTGAGGCCTTTACTTCATTAATTGCATCCTTTATCTCTTTTTGGCTCTCTCTGAATTCTTTTCGAAACACTTCTATTATTTCTACAGTTATTTTCCTGATTTGATCTTCTAGAAATCTCTGAATTTCTGTTTTATCGGGTTCTGATGTTGTGGGGTTGTGGGCATTTACTGCTCCATTGTTATTCCTCTTTCCCATGATTTTGGAAGTTTGTGCCTTCTCTGGGTTCTTCCCTTGGGTCACTATGAGTTCACTTAAGGTGCTCTGGATTTCGAGTCTATGGTATCTCAGACCCCACTACTCCTTTACTGGGTTGTATCGCAGAGTCTCAGACCCAGGGAGTCAATCGAGGCTGCTTTAGACCATGGGGGGTGCCAGGTTGCACGTTCTCCTATGGTGTGATCTCTCTGCCACCGCCACTCCCCCACTGGGTCAAGTCCCTGGGAGTCAGTACTAGGATTTCTCCTCTGGGGCCCGCAATTTGACTCACTGCTGTTGAGTACGCAGATGGAGCTGTCGTGGACTCGGTGATTTCGCTGTTGCCGCCGCCGGTGGCAATATGGCACCGCTGTTACGCCCTCGGCCGTGAGGCTGGTGTATTTCTTCTCTGGTTTTGAGCTCCGCTCTGAGTCCCTCGGCTCGCTGTCCGCCGCTTCTCTCTGGAGCCTGGTGGGCTGTTGAGTGCATTGGTCTGTAGCCATAGCCATCCGGTGAACTCGCCGCTGCCACCGGCAGTAAGGCGCTGCTGCTGCATCCTCAGGCGTGAGGCCGGCATATCTCCTCTGTGGCTCTGAGCTCCGTTCTGAGTCCCCCTTCTCTCTGGAGCCTGGTGATTTTTTTGTTTCTCTGGTGATGGTGTTTTCTGGCTATGAAAGGCGCTGATTTTGTGGTAATGGAGATTGGTTGTTAGCGGGGCTCTTAAGCCCCACTTTTCTCGATCACCATCTTCCCGGAAGTCTTATTTTTTATTTTGAAACAGGATCACACTAAATTGCAGAGGTCCTCCTCACTAAGTAGCTGAGGATGGCTTTGAACCTGTGATCCTTCTGTCTTAGCTTCCCAAGTACTGGAATTTAAAGTGTGCATCACCACGCCCAGCTTCCCCCAATCCTTTTTATTTTTAATTTGGAAATAGAGTTTTGCTAAGTTGCTAAGAATCTCATTACTTGGTTCTCTCAGACTCCTGTGCTACCCACCTGGCTTGCTTACAATTGTGTGTGTGTGTGTGTGTGTGTGTGTGTGTGTGTGTGTGTGTGTGGGCTGGAACCCAGGGGCATTCTATCTCTGAGCTTCACCCCAGCCCAGTTTTATTCTTTTATTTGGAAACAATGTCTTGCTGAATTGCAGAGGGACCCACTAAATTGTTGAGGTTGACTGCAAACCTGCATTCTTCCCATCTCAGCCTCCCAAGTACTGAGATTATAAGCATGTGCCACCAGGATCAGCTTTATTTTTTTTTATTTTTTATTTTTTTTGGTGGTATTAGGGATGGAACCCAGGGCCATTCTACCTCTGAGCTACACCCCCAGCCCTATTTTATATTATTTATTTATTTATTTATTTATTTATTTATTTTATTTATTTTTGTGGTAATGGGGGTGGAACCCAGAGGCCTTCTACCTCTAGGCTATACTCCCAGACCTTTTTTATACTTTATTTGGAAACAGAGTCTCACTAAGTTGCTGAGAGCCTCACTAAGTAGCTGAGGCTGGCTTTGAACCCATGCGATCCTCCTGTCTAAGCCTCCCAAGTGCGGGGATTACAAGCGTGCGCCACCACGCCCGGCTATTTTTTTAATTTTGAAAGAAAGTCTTGTTAAGTTGCTGAGAGCCTTGCTAAATTGCTAAATCTGACTGGGAACCTCTGAACCTCTGGTCTCAGCTTCCCAAGTACTGGGATCACAGGTATGTGCCACCATGCCCAACTATAGTCTTACACTTCTGTGTGTGTGTGTGTGTGTGTGTGTGTGTGTGTGTGTGGTACTGGGGTGGAACCCAGAGGCTTCCAACTTCCGGACTATACTTCCAGACCTATTTTCTATTTTATTTGGAAACAGGGTCTCACTAAGTTGCTGAGAGCCTCACTAAGTAGCTGAGGCTGGCTTTGAACCTGCAATCCTCCTGTCTCGGCCTCCCAAGCGCTTCTTTTTTTAAAATTTTTTGCAGTACTAGGAATGGAACCCAGGGACATTTTACCTCTGAGCTACACCCCTAGCCCTATTTTTTATTTTGAAACAGGGTTTCACTAAGTTGCAGAGGGCCTCACTAAGGAGCTGAGGTTGTCTGGGAACCGCAGTCCTCCTGTCTCAGCCTCCCAAATGCTGGGATTCCAAGCGTGTGCTGCCATGCCTGGCTAACAGACTTACTCTTGATTATAGGTTTGAGGACTTTTTGGATTGTGTGTCCAGGAGACATATGCACCAATGTTTAAGGCAAAGAGTAAAAACAACCACATACATACCAACAGGAAAGTAGTAAGTTATGTATAATCATAAAATGTAAAACTTCAAGCTGGGCATGGTGGTGTGTGCTTGTAATCCCAGTACTTGGGAGGCTGAGACAGAAGGATCGCATGTTTGTGGCCAGCCTCAGAAACTTGTGAGACTTTCATGAATCTAGTGAGACTCTTTTTCAAAATAAAAATAAACCAGGCGTAGTGGCACATGCTTATAATTTGAGTACTCGGGAGACTGAGACAGGAGGATTGCAGGTTCAAAGCCAGCCTCAGCTATTTAGTGAGAACCTCTGCAACTTAGTGAGACCCTATTTCAGAATAAAGAGTAAAAAATAATAGGGCTGGGAGTGTAGCTCAGAGGTAGAACGCCCCTGGGTTTCAGCCCCAGTACCACCAAAAAAAAAAAAAAAAAAAAAAAGGTAGGGCTAGGGGTGTAGTTTAGGGGTAGAATGCACCTGGGTTCAGCCCCTAGTGCCACACACACAAAATAAAACTTAAACTGGCATTCTCAAAGCTGCAATGTGAGGCATTCTCGATTAATTTTTTACAAATAAGAGACAGAAAATACCAAAGTTCATCACAAGGATCCTTAGCAAGAAGCTCTCACCCTGGAGCCAGGCAGCCCTCAAAGGCTTGTGAGTTATGAGTTGTCAGAGGGAGGCTGGGAGGCCGGGAACACAGCTCCAGCACGGGACCTGGCCGCTGCCCATGGCATCTCCACAGATGTGCTGGCACACAGAGGCGATCTGCTGTGCAGGCCAGCTCAATCTTGCAAAAATTTTTTTATTTTCAGAACTGGAGATTGAACCCAGGGGCATTCTACCTCCGAACTATAACCCCAGTCCTATTTTTTTTTTTTTTGTTTGTGTGTGTGTGGTACTTGGAATGGAACCCAGGGGCATTCTACCTCCAGCTAAACCTCCAGCCCTATTTTGTATTCTTTATTTTGAAACAGGGTCTCACTGAGTTGCGAAGAGCCTCACCAAGTAGCTGAGGCTGGCTGTGAACCTGCGATCTTCCTGTCTCAGCCTCCGAAGTGCTGGGATTACAAGCGTGCGCCACCATGTCTGCCTGTCCAATTTCATAGTTTCAATTAGTGTTCGTGTGGTAAAATGTAGGCAACACATCAAATTCTTTGTAAGAGCCAGGTGTGGTTCTCAGTACTTGGGAGGCTGACACCGGAGGATCACAGGTTCTAGGTCAGCCTCAGCTACTTAGGGGCAGTCCTCTGCAATTTAGTGAGACCTTGTTTCACAATAAAAAAATTTAAAAATAGGGCCGGACATGGTGGCTCACGCTTGTAATCCCAGCATTTGGGAGGCTGAGACAGGAGGATCAGCTACTTAGTGAAGCCCTTTGCAACTCAGTGACACCCTGTTTCAAAGTAAAGAATAAAATATAGGGCTGGGGGTATAGCTCGGAGTTAGAATGTCCCTGGGTTACATCCCCAGTACTGAAGAAAAAATAAAGAATAAAAAATAGGGAAATAGAGAGCCGGGTGTGGGGGGGCATACTTGTAATCCTAGCATTTGGGAAGCTGAGACTGGAGGATTGCAGTTCGCAGGTTCATGGACAGCCTCACCTACTTAGTGAGGCCATTTGCAACTTAGTGAGACCCTGTTTCAAAATAAATAAAATATAGGGCAGGAGGTGTAGTTTGAAGGTTGAATGCCCCTGTACCCACAAAAATAAAATAAATCCCCAGACCTACACAAATAAAAGAATAAAATATAGGGCTGAGGGTGTCGCTCAGAGGTAGAATGTCCGTGGGTTCCATCCTCAGTACCACAAAATAATAAATAAATAAATAAATAAATAAATAAATAAATAAATAAATATAGTAAGTACTGGGGTGTAGTTCAGAGGTAAAATGTCCCTGCTTCCATCTCCATTACCAGAAAGCAAAATCAAAAAGTCATGAATATAATGAAAGTCATGATTATAAAAATTCAATCAAAGACATGAATATAAAAAACAAAAAAGCATAATAATTCGAATTTTCTTTGGAGGCAGTATCAGTCACCTTCTCCTTCCTATCTACATAAAACTTAGCAGCTGTGCTAGGCTGATTCTCTGATGGCCCCAGTACCGTCCCTGATTATCTACCATCCCCCATTTATTCAAGCAAACGATACAGCAGGTGCTGCTGTGAAGGGATTTTGCAGATATAATCAGGGCCCCCTCCGATGACAATTATCCAGGGAGCCCCTAAAAGAGCAGATGTGAGAGGTTTCCTCCACTGCGGGCTTTGAAAATGGAGGGGCCTGTGGCAGGGGGTGCTGGGAGTTGGGGACACCTCCCCTCCCAAACCTGAAGGCCCACAGGAGTAAGGGACCTCAGTGCCACAAGTACCGGAAATGGCATTGTGCCCACCAGCTCCGTGGGCTTGGAGGGAGACCCTGGGCTGGAGCTGGGAGCACGGCTCGGTGAGACCCTGGACAGACTCTCTGTGCACACCGTGCCTGGATTTCTGACTAAGGAACAATAAACAATAAAGAAGGGTTGTTCTGCTGGGCCTGGGGGCCGACACCTGTAATCTCAGTACTTGGGAGGTTGAGACAAGAGGATCGCAGGTTTGAGGGCAGCCTCAGCAATTCGGTGAGGCTCACATCAACTTGATGAGACCCTGTTTTCAAATAGATAAAACAGGGCTGGGGGTGTAGCTTGGAGATAGAGTGCTCTGGGTTCAATCCACAGCACCACATGCACACAAAAAAGTGTTGTTCTAAGCTTGTGGTGATTTATTGTGTGTTAATCAAAAATAAATTCATAAGCCAGGCATGGTGGCACATGCTTGTAATCCCAGTACTTGCGAGGCTGAGACAGGAGGATCGCAGGTTTGTGGCCCAGTCTCAGCTATTTAGTGAGGCTCTCAGCAACTTAGTAAGGCCCTGTTTCAAAATAAGGAATAAAAAATACGGCTGGTGGTATAGCTCAGAGGTCGAATGCTCCTGGGTTCCATCTTCAGTACTACAAAAAAAAAAAAAAAAAAAAGAATTCATAAGTTTATGCCGCAGATAAGCACAGATAAAGGTTTTCCCTCCTAGAATGAATCTGTCACTGTGTGCACACTAAGTGCATAAGATAAAATCTTTTCTAGGTCTCTAATATATTACATAATTATATAATAATAATTTCTATATATTATACAATTATATAATAATTATAATTATATATAATTTTTGTAGCACTAGGGGTTGAACCCAGGGGCCTTCTACCTTCAGGCTATTAACCCAGCTGTAATTTATTTTTTATTTGAAAACAGGAACTCATTAAGTTGATGTGAGCCTTACTGAATTGCAGCGTTCCTCCTGTTTCAGCCTCCCAAACACAGAGATTACAAGTGTGTACCACCACACCCAGCTCATATTTTTATTTTATTTTTATTTTTATTTTGCGGGTCTAGGGATGGAATCCAGGGGCATTCTACCTCTGAACTACAGCCCCTACCCTATTTTTTATTCTTTATTTTGAAACAGGGTCTCACTAAGTTGTGGAGGTCTCACTAAGTAGCTGAGGCTGTCTGCGAACCGCGATCCTCCAGGCTCAGCCTCCAAATTCTGAGATTACAAGCGTGCGCCATCACGCCCTGCTTTCATATTTTTAATTTTATGATTTCTGTGTGATGCAATCTCACATTAATATAGTCATTTTATTCATTCATTTTCAGAAACTAGGGCCAGGAATGGTGGCACGTGCCTGTAACCTCAGTAGTTCTGAGGCCGAGACAGGAGGATTGAGGGTTCAAGGGACATAGCAACTTAGTGAGACCCATAGCAACACAGTGAGCCCTGTTTCAAAAATAAAAAATAAGCCAGGCACGGTGGTGCACTCTTGTAATCCCAGTACTTGGGAGGCTGTGGCAGGGATTGCAGGTTTGAAGCCAGCCTTAGCTACTAGGTGAGGGCCACAGCAACTTAGTGAGACCCTGTTTCCAAATCAAATACAAAATAGGTCTGGCAGGAGGATCGCGCAAGTTCGAAGCCAGCCGCGCTGGTGTAAGAGACCCTGTTTCAAAAATATAAAATAGGTCTGGGAGTGTAGCCCAGAGGTAGAAGGGCTTCCAGGAACCCCAGTACCACCAAAAAAAAAAAAAAAAAAAAAAAAAAAAAAAAATAGGTCTGGGAGTGTAACTCAGAGGTAGAAGGCCTGAGGGTTCCATCTCCAGTACCAAAAAATAAAAATAAAATAAGCTGGGCATGGTGGTGCACACCTGTAATCCCAGGATTTGGGAGACTGAGCCAGGAGGATCACAGGTTCGAAGACAACTTCAGCAAGAAGTAAGACTCTCCCTGTTTCAAAATAAAGATAAAATAGAGCTGGGGGGTATATTCAGAAGTAGAATGACTCTGCCCACCTCTCCTCTTTACCAGATATACCGCAACCTGCCCTAATCTCTTTACACGTGTGGACCTCTTCTTCTAATTTTTTTTTTTTTTTTTTTTTTTTGGTAGTGGGGATTGAGCCCAGAGGCCTTCTACCACCAAGCTACATTCCCAGCCTGATTTTTTTTTTTTTTTTTTTTTTTTTTGGTGGTACTGGGGATGGAACCCTTCTACCTCAGGACTATACTCTCAGACCTATTTTATATTTTATTTGGAAACAGTGTCTCTTAAGCCAGCACAGCTGGCTTCAAACCTGCGTGATCCTCCTGTCTCTGCCTCCCAAGTCCGGGGATTACAAGCGTGCCCACCACGCCCGGCCCCAGCCTGATTTTATATGTTATTTGGAAACAGGGTCTCACTAAGTTGCTCAGAGCCTTGCTAAGTTGCCAAGGCTGGCTTTGAACCTGCGATCCTCTGTCTCAGCCGCCCAGGTTCTGGAAGTACTGGCACCACCATTGTGCCTAGCATTGGAGCATTTTAATTGAAGAAATGGCAAACTGGACCCCATGATCAGGACAGCTGACCACAGCGAGGACAGACAGACAAAGGGGCAGTACTAAAGCCACACTTCAGGACTGAGGGGGTGGAGGGCTAAGGGGGAGGGCCTGAGGGATGAGAGAGGCAGAGCGAAGGGCTGGTGAGGCAGGAGGGAAGGAGAGAAAACTGATGCAACTTGGGAGGCTGAAACAGGAGGATCGCAGGTTCGCGGCCAGCCTCAGCTACTTAGTGAGGACCATAACTTAGTGAGACCTTGTTTCAAAATAGGGCTGGGGTGTAGCAAGGAGGTAGAATGTCCCTGGGTTTCATCTCTAGTAATACACACACACACACACACACACACACACACACTTCTCAACTAGCTTGCCTGTGACCCCGTCTACTTGGGAAGCAGGAGCAGGAGGATGGAAAATTTGAGGCCAGCTTGAGTAGCTTAGCAAGAACCTGACTCAACATTAAAAGAGCTGGGATGTAATTAAGTGTTAGAGCAAAGTGCAAGGTTCTGGGTTCAATCCCCCATGCAAGACCTTTTTTTTTTTTTTTTTTTTTTTTTTTTTTTTGTACTGCAGGTTAAACTCAGGAACATTCTATTTCTTCTCCTTTTTTTTTTTTTTTTGTGGTACTGGGGGTGGAAACCAGGGGCTTTCTACCTCCAGGCTATACTCCCAGACCTATTTTATACTTTATTTGGAAACAGGGTCTCACTAAGTTGCTGAGAGCCTCACTAAGTAGCTGAGGCTGGCTTCGAGCCGGTGTGATATTTCTGGAATTACAAGCGTGGCTACCACGCCTGACCTCTGAGGTTGGTCTTGAACCTGTGATCCTCCTTTCTCAGCCTCCCAAATATCAGATTACCACTTCTGCTTCTTGCCCCGGCCCTTTTTATTTTGCAAAAAGGTCTTGCTAAGCTACTGAGCACTACTGGACTTGAACTTGCGATCCTCTGTCTCAGCTTCCCAAATACTCGATGCAGGCATGCACAACCACACCTGGCCTTTTTTACAGATGTGTGTGTGTGTGTGTGTGTGTGTGTGTGTGTGTGTTACTGGGGATGAAACCCTGGGGCCTTTTACCTCTGAGCCACAACCCCAGCCCTATTTTATATTCTTTATTTTAAAACAGGGTCTTAGGTGCAGAGGGCCTCACTGAGTAGCTGAGGCTGTCTGCAAACCACAATCCTCCTGTCTCAGCTTCCCAAGTACTGGGATTATAAGTGTGCCACCACAACCGGCACTATTTTACAGATTTTTATTTTTTTATTTTTTAGGTGGTACTGGGGATGAAACCCTTCTACCTCCGGGCTACACTCCCAGACCTATTTTATATTTTTATTTGGAAACAGAGTCTCTTAAGCCAGCTGAGGCTGGCTTCGAACATGCACGATCCTCCTGTCTCTGCCTCCCAAGCGGGAGGGGATTGCAAGCCTGCGCCACCAAGCCGGGCGTTACAGATTTTTAATAGATGTATCTTTGGTGCCTCATAGAGTGTTATTTTATTTCTTAATACATTCAGGGGGGTTGCCTAAAATGAACAGCTTCCTTATGTTAATCGGGTTAAAAACAGCACTACCGAGTTTTCCAATAGCTGGGCACGTCACTTAATGTGAATAATTCATACAATCGGGGACTGCGTGAGCACGGGTGAAGGGCACTTTGGCTGTGTTAAACACTTGCTATTTGAGGTGATCAGCGTTTTTACAGACCTGGTTGGAGTCTGTAGACTGTAACACATGCTTTCATCAGCTTCTCCCAGCTTAGTCTTCCCTTATCTAGGGTTTGTTCTCCACATTTGCAATTAACTGAGGTTAACCAAGGTCTAATAATATTGTCAGTGATTCCAGAAACAAACAATTTAGCCAGAAATGGTGGCACACACCTGTACTCCCAGTACCTCAGAGGCTGAGACTGAAGGGTTGCAGGTCTGACACCAGCCTCAGCCTTAATGAGACCCTGTTTCAAAATAAAAAATAAAGTTGGACTAGCTGGGTGAGGCAGCGCACGCTTGTAATCCTAGTACTTGGGAGGCTGAGACAGGAGGATTCAAGTTTCACGGCCAGCCTAAGCAACTTGTGAGGCCCTCCACAACTTAGTGAGACCCTATTTCAAAATAAAGAATAAAGCCGGGCGTGGTGGCGCACGCATGTACCCCGCGCTTGGGAGGCGGAGACAGGAGGATGGCTCAGGTTCGAAGCCAGCCGTGCTGGTTTAAGAGACCCTGTTTCCAAATTTTTTTTTTTTTTTAAAGTATAAAATAGGTCTGGGAGTGTAGCCCGGAGCCACCACTACCGGGCGTGGTGGTGCACGCTTGTAATCCCAGCATTTGGGAGACTGAGACCGGAGGATCGCGGTTTGCGGACAGCCTCAGCTACTTAGTGAGGCTCTTTGCAACTCAGTGAGACCCTGTTTCAAAAGTATAAAAAAATAGGGCTGTGGATATTGCTTGGAGATAGAATTCCCCTGGGTTGCCGGGCGGTGGCGCACGCTTGTAATCCCCGCGCTTGGGAGGCGGAGACAGGAGGATCGCGGTGGTTCGGAGCCAGCCTCGCTGGTTTAAGAGACTCTGTTTCCACATAAAAATGTTAAAAAATAGGTCTGGGAGTGTAGCCCGTGGGAGTGTATACCGGAGGTAGAAGGGCTTCCAGGAACCCCAGTACCACCAAAAAAAAAAAAAAGAATTCCCCTGGGTTCCATCCTCAGCACCACAATAAGAGGGGAAGAGGAGGAGGAGGAGGAGGAGGAGGAGGAGGAGGAGGAGGAGGAGGAGGAGGAGGAGGAACCTACTACCCAGCAATACCACTTCTGCATATCTACCCAAAAGAATGGAAACCAAACTACCACAATAAATAAATAAATATTTTCCAATATATCATAAGAACTGAACTTCAACTTTTTTTTTGCATCTCTGCATTTTCTGAAATAGGAGTTATAGACTCAGTCATATGTACCTGTCAAAAAGCAAATTTACCATAGAATGTGTGTGTGTGTGTGTGTGTGTGTGTGTGTGTGTGGTGCTGGGGATTGAGCCCAGGGGCAATCTACCATAGAGCACCCCAGCATCCGGATCCTCCTGGCTCAGCCTCCCAAGTACTGGGATTTTAAGCGTGCACCACCACATCTGGCTTCACTTCTATAAAATTCCTTCTATATCTTTTCAGTATTACATAAGTGAAGTGTGAAGAAGATATCAAAGATCATCTGATGGCCATTTTATTTTTTTGTGGTAGAACCCAGAGGTTTTCTATCTCTGGGCTGAGAGCCTCACTAAGTAGCTGAGGCTGGCTTCGAACCTGTGCGATCCCCCTGTCTCAGCCTCCCAAGCGCTGGAATTAAAGTGTGCGCCACCACAGCCAGCAGCTGAAGGCCATTTCTGTTAACAATGTTGTGGGCAGCAAAGTTCGAAGGCGCCGCTGCTGGGGCGGCAGCTCCCCCTGCAGGGCCCGCGCGGAGGAACCGGCGCAGCGCAGTGACCACCGACCCGGGGATGGAGCCGCAGGCCCGGAGGATGGAGCAGGTGGGGCGGGAGTTTTGGGACCGGGAGACGCAGATCATCAAGGATGTCGCAGGAATTTACAGAGAAGGTTCACTCTGGAAGAAGAAGAAGAAGAAGAAGAAGAAGAAGAAGAAGAAGGAGGAGGAGGAGGAGGAGGAGGAGGAGGAGGAGGAGGAGGAGGAGGAGGAGGAGAAGAAGAAGAAGAAGAAGAAGAAGAAGAAGAAGAAGAAGAAGAAGAAGAAGAAGAAGAAGAAGAAGAAGAAGAAGAAGAAGAAGAAGACCAAGGAGAAGGAGGAGACATTGGGATTGGATATGGGGCAGAGAGTCATCCATGGCTCTCAATCAGCTTCCAGAACAAGGGTCCTGTGTTAGTGTGTGTGTGGTGGGGTTATGGGGATTGAAACCAGGGAGGGACATTCTACCTCAGAGCTACACCCCTAGTCTTTTTTGTTTTGTTTTGACACAGGGTCTCACTAGATTGCTGAGTCTCCCCGCGTTGCTGAGGCTGACCTCGGACTTGTGATCATCCCGTCTCGGCCTCTCAAGTACTGGATTACAGGGTGGTGTGCACCCACAGCCACACACCCTGCTTGACGGTTCTGAAAGAAAGGTGAGCCCTGGGGTGCTTCACTCCCCACGTTTGAATCTGCCACGCTTGGATCTGAGAGCCCAGGAGCACTCTATCCCAAGAATCCCATCTTCCTCTCCATTTGGAGGTCAGCCCCACCAGCGAAAGGAGAAATTTTCCCTGTTGCGCTTGTCTACGCGTTGCTGCGTCTCCTTCCCGCCCTCCCGCTATCTAAGGAGCAACTTCACATAAGCTTTGCCACATCCATCGCCTCCCACTAGCGCTGGATGATCTGAGCCGCGGTTTCCTTAGCGGTCGGGAGCTCAGCTCCTCTTTCTGGCGATGCAAATCGCGCAGTCTAGGTGTCCTGAAGGTACTCGCGGAGGAGGCGTCTGTCTGGGCCCACGTCACAGCAATATACCACCTGGATGACGTGCGAGTCTGGTCCCGCCCCCAGCATCAGCCCCTCCTTCCTGAGCTAACCAATAAGGCACTTACCCCGCCCCCAAACTCCACCCCGCCATCCGCTCCACCTTCTGGACGGCCCAGCAGTCAGGCCAGCCCACCGGACCCGCCCCGCCCACCCGCCCCAGAGGCCCGCCCACCTGGGACGGCTCGGCCCCGCCCATAGACCCGCCCCCTTTTAATTCTTTTTTTAAAATAATTTTTTATTGGTGCATTGTAGTCATACACGTCATTGGCATAAAAAAAAAACAAACTTGTGGAGATCCGGGCGTGGTGGCGCTTGGGAGGCGGGGACAGGAGGATCGCGCTGGTTCGAAGCCAGCCGCTAGGGCTTAAGAGACCCTGTTTCCAAATAAAGTATAAAATAGATCTGGGAGTGTAGCCCGGAGGTAGAAGGGCTTCCAGGAACCCCAGTACCACCAAAACCAAAACCAAACCAAACCAAACCAAAACAAAAAACAACTTGTGGAGATATACATGCACACATCACCCAATCAGCCCTTACCCAATCTCTAACCCCTTCCCTCCCCCTCCCTCCTACCCATGCTTGGCTTCCTGATATGTTTAAGTACATCATGTGCTTTAAAGAGTTTCCCTTATCCTCCCTCTTATCCCCTAAGATATGTCACCTGGAGACAGGATGGTAGGTTTGCAGCCAGCCATTTCAGCTGCTTAGTGAGGCCCTCTGCAACTTGGTGAGACCCTGTTTCAAAGAAAGAATAAAGCCGGGCGCCGAGGCACATGCCTATAATCCCAGTACTGGGGAGGCTGAGAGAGGAGGAAGATTGTAGGTTCAATCTTCCTGTCAAGGACAGTCTCAGCCAGTAGTAAGACTCTCATCGACCTAGCGAGACCCTGTTTCCAAATAAAAATAGGGCTGGGGTTATAGCTCCAAGGTACAATGCCTGTGGGTTCAATTCTCAGTCACACACACACACACACACGCACAAATGAAAAAATCGGGAGGCTGAAACTGGAGGATCGCGGTTCGTGGACAGCCTCAGCTACTTAGTTTGCCCTCCACAACTTAATGAGACCCTGTTTCAAAATAAAGAATAAAAAGTAAGGCAGGGGGTATAGCTTGGAGGAGGTCTAATGTCCCTGGGTTCCATCCCCAGATATGCAAAAAAAAAAGAAAAGAAAGAGAAAATAGGCCTGGGGTGTGTAGTTCAGAGACAGAATGCCCTTGGCTTCAATTCCCCAGTACCACACACACAAAAATAACAATAATAATAATAATAATAATAATAATAAAATAATAATAAATAAAAAGGGCTGGGGGGATGTAACTCATGCCTTTGGGTTAAACCTTCAGTAATAAGTCTGGTCCTGCACTCATGTGACCTCTGCGCGGGCAGGGGGGGCCCGGAAACCCCCCCCCCAAGAATAGTGCACGTGAAAACTCCTCCCCCGGAAATGCATACCTTAAAGAGGAAGAGCCCGCCTCTTCCGCTCTGGGATGGGCGCGGAATGGGCCTCTGGGATGGGCGGAGCTCCTGGACCTGTTCTGCTCCATCCCCAGGGATGGAGGCCGCATTAAGAAAGGTTAATGGCTTTCATATTGCCCCCCCCACCGTGCTTTTATGCCCGCCGAACCTGCGCTTTATCTTACATTTATGAACTATCACATAAACTGCTGGCATGAAATAATATCTTTCCTAATGTCTGGTTGTATATTTTTCACTTTTTTTTTTTTTTTTGCAGTACTGGGGATGGAACTCAGGGGCATTCTACCTTTGAGCTACACACCCAGCCCAATTTTTTATTCTTTATTTTAAAACAGAGTGAGTTGCAGAGGTCCTCACTAAGAAGTTGAGGCTGTCCTTGAACCACGATTCTCCAGTCTCAGCCTCTCAAATGCTGGGATCACAAGTGTGTGCCACCACACCTGGCTATTTTTCACTTTTGTTTGCTGTTGTCATCATACTGGGGCTTGAACCTGGGGGTGTTCTACATCCTCAGCCCTATTTTAATTTTATTTTGAAACAATATCTCACTAGCTTGCTGAGAATCTCACTACTTTTTTAGGCTGTCCTCAAACCTTTCATCCTCCTGTCTCAGCTTCCCAAGTACTAGGATTATAAGTGTGCCACCACAACTGGCACTATTTTACAGATTTTTATTTATTTATATTTTTTTAGGTGGTACTGGGGATGGAACCCTTCTACCTCCGGGCTACACTCCCAGACCTATATTTTTATGTGGAAACAGGGTCTCTTAAGCCAGCTGAGGCTGGCTTCGAACCTGCATGATCCTCCTGTCTCAGTCTCCCAAGCGCGGGGATTACAAGCCTGTGCCACCACACCCAGCATTACAGATTTTTAATAGATATATCTTTGGTGCCTCATAGAGTGTTGTTTTCATTTCTTACTTAATACATTGTCTTTGCCTGTGGAGTCAACTGAAGCCTTTAGCTCTAAAACTACAATAGAGGCAACTGGTGCCTCTGTTTACCTCCTCCCCTCTGGGGTCCGGCCTGGGAATAGGAAAGGTAAACTTTGTGTGCTGCTTCAAAGCACCCTAGCTGATGAGCAACTAATACTGCTCAATACAATAGAGCCGAGGGCCAGGTATGCGGCAGACTGGCTCAATCGGGCACTAAATATGAGCACTGAGTCCGTTCGGGACTGAGCTTCTCAGAAAGGTAGACAAAGGTTTCGGTTGCAGTTCTGCAGCCACTTATCTGCAGCGATTTTTTTCCCTTTTTATGAAATTAACTGCTTTAAGTTCCTGTTCACAGCGCTAAAAGTGGAGATTCCTCTCCAGGAAAAAAATCTGACATGGACAAATGCCTCTTGTGCAATTGACACTTTATTACAAGAACCCAGAAAATTTATATCCTTCACCAGTGAGATTAATAGTAAAAAAAAAAAAAAAGAAGAAGTGTAATCACCACAAAACAATAGTGAAGGACATGTAAACAAAGTAAAAAGACACTAGTCCAGCATTCAAGATTAGCTTCGGATCCTGTGACCAAATCCAGCCCCCTGTCCTTGAGCCCCCTGCCCTTGCAGACAGGCGGCTCCAAAGGGCAAATTTTAGAAGGCACAGGCACGCCCAGGGCTTGGAGAAGACGGCCTCCCATGGAATCTCCTTTAACTCTTTTCGGAACTTTCCATTCCTAGGGCTTAGTCCATATGGCTGGCATGGGGAGATATGGCGATCCAAGGGGATGCGATGGAGGTCTCCCAGGTTTCGTCCATATTGCCATCCAAAGTCTGAAAGCTTAAACAAGCTCACAACACAGTTTAGCAGATAAACACCAAAAAGTAACATGAAGTTTTTAGATTTAGTTGTCAGATGTATTTCTCTAGCTGCTGAGCACTTTTCCTCAAATGACAGGCTTATTAGAAGCCTATTTCTCTTTTAATAATCCATATTCCTATCACAAACCCTCTGCAACTTCCTTTTCTTTTCTGATTACCCTGATTCTCTCTTTCCCATTTGGGACAATCTTAGGATAAGCTCTTCTTCATACAAAAATGCTTTCTTATTCTCACCATATTTCCTTTCTTTCACACTTACACATTTATTATATCTGTCCTTTGTTCTGACATATTCATTTCTTAACCACGTGGCACCTGCCTCCCTGTCTTGGGCAGCGCACATACTGGGTGTAAAGGTCAAGAATCTTCCTGGCCTTCGGCTCTATTGTATTGGGCAGTATTGGCTGCTCATCAACTAGGCTGCTTTGAAGTCACACACAAAGTTTATCTTCTCTGTATCTAGGTCGGATCACAAGGAGAAGGGGTAAACAGAGGCACCAGTTGCCTCCCTTGCAAGTTTTTAGGGCTAATGTCTTCAGCTGACTCTTAAGGCTTTTACTATAGGTTAATGATTAGAATGAAGGTCAGAGATAGAGAGGAATTCTGTGTTTGTAATTGCTGTAGCTGGAATGCTTCCACAGTATCTGAATTCTTACTAGATTTATATCTTTGAGCAGAGCCAAGGGCGTTTAGAGGCTTAGACAAATTACTAGAAAATTTATTTTCCACGGACTCAGTTTCTCCCACAGTCCTGATCTTACATCACTGGAGCAATTCGTGTGGAAAATTAAAAGAATCATTACCAAAAGAATAGTAGTTATGAAAGAATATCTAAGAGTGGGGGAGTACTTTGGCCAGAGACAACACTTCCCCTCGGGGCACTGCTTCCTTTAAGCTTAGCCAATTTTTGCGTGGGAATATCACCTGCAAATGCCAAGGAAAAGGAAGTAGAGGCGGCACAGGTAGATTCTTGACCCTTGCACTTAGTACGTGCACTGTCCGGAGACAAAGAGGCACCACCTGGCTAAGGGATAAGTAACTAGCCCATTGCCTTGGTAACACTGATGAGAAAGATACCAATACAAAATCTATTTAAGGGTTGGGGTCCCCAAAAGGGGCTGGAGTTCCATTTTTGGGCTCTCCAGCATGCGGGTCAGCACGCTGCTTTTTCTTTCTCTTCTCTATTTCTTACTGCTCTATTTCCTAATTTTGTAATAAAGATTTATTCAAGCTGCACTGAGCTACCTGTTAGTTTTAATTTTTCTATTCAACCAACCTTAGTTGAATAAGAAAAAGAGCCCCCCCCCCACCATTTCAAACTGTAACATTAGTGGCGCCCAATGGTGGGGCACGTGGCTCTGTAATTTTCATGGGACTTTTTGTCCAGTAGGAAAAGTCTGATCCCAAAATGCTAAGGAAGAAAGATCTCATATTTCTCTGCACCCAAGTATGGCCACAGTATGTGCTGGGGGACGGAGAAATCTGGCCCCTTCAGGGAAGTTTGGGGCACATTGACTTTTGCTAACAGCTGTTAGCTTCTCCCAGATGGACTGGCTCCAATTAGCAACACTGTTAGGATAAGCAGCCCAATCGTGCCAAAGATGGCGCCTCTCTGGCTTCTCTTCCGGATTGTGCTGGCTACCTCATAGCCAGCCAAAGGGGGCACGGGATGCCCAACAACCAGTCCCCTGATAACACACTCACTGGGGTATGAACCACTCAATCAGTAAATGCCCCGTACTTCGTGCAATCTTCCGCTGTGAGCGGAAGCCCCCTCCTTTTAAGAAAATCCTCAGCTGCCTGATATAAAAGGGAGCTGGGCTGTCTTAATAAAGCTTTTGCTTGCTTGCTTGCTTGCTTGCTTGCTTATCTCCGACAGCTGGCCTTGGGTTTTTTCTGTGACAGACTTCCACTTTCAAACACAACCTGATGGCCGGGCGTGGTGGCGCAAGCTTGTAATCCCAGCATTCGGGAGGCTGAGACCTGGAGGATCACGGTGCGGATAGCCTCAGCTACTTAGTGAGGTCCTCTGCAACTCAGTGAGACCCAGTTTCAAAATAAAGAATAAAAAATAGGGGAGCGGGTGTAGCTCGGAGGTCAAATGCCTCTGGGTTCCATCCCCAGACCCGCAAAAAAAAAAAAAAAAAAAAAAATCAAACACAACCTGATGAAACATGGCCCTGGGCCTTCCAGAACAATGAACAAATAAATGGGCGTTGTCTGAAGCTCCGATGTGGTAGTTCTTTAGGCAGAAACAGGAAACCAATACCCCGGCTCAGCTGTTTACCTTCTTAGCACATACACTTCCTGTACCCGTTTATGAACTATCAAATACACTACTTGGATGAAATAATATCTTTCCTAATGTCTGGTTGTACATTTTTCACTTTTTTTTTTTTTTTTGCAGTACTGGGGATGGAACTCAGGGGCATTCTACCTTTGAGCTACACCCCCCAGCCCAATTTTTGATTCTTTATTTTGAAACAGAGTCTCACTGAGTTGCAGAGGACCTCACTAAGTAGCTGAGGCTGTCCTTAAACTACGATCCTCCAGTCAGCCTCTCAAATGCTGGGATTACAAGTATGAGCCACCACACCTGGCTATTTTTCACTTTTTGTTTGCTATTGTCATCGTACTGGAGCTTGAACCTGGGGGTGTTCTACCTCCGAGCTACATCCCCAGCCCTATTTTAATTTTATTTTAAAACAGCATCTCACTAGCTTGCTGAGAATCTCACTACTTTTTGATGCTGTCCTAAAACCTTCCATCCTCCTGTCTCAGCCTCCCAAGTACTGGGATTAGAAGCATGCACCACGGTGCCTGGCCAGACATTTTGCTTCTTAGCATCTCCTTTGCCTGTGTTTAGTTGTATTTCCCCAGCGAGGCCGACTTGTCTGTCCCATCTGGCTCTCACCCAGGCTTTGTCCCTCCAAATCTTGATGTACTGCAAGGCTGTGAGAGCAGGAGCCAGACGTAGCCTCCTGTAGTTGCTTTTCATAATTTCTATTAATCAGGTTCAAGAAAATACTAACAAATGTTCCTGGATAATATGCATGTATATCCCTTAGCTGTTTTTTTTTTTTTTTTGTGGGTCTGGAACCAAGGAGCATTCTACCTCCGGGCTACACCCCCTGCCCTATTTTTTTTTTTTAAACAGGGTCTCACTGAGTTGCAGAGGGCCTCACTAATTAGCTGAGGCTGTCAGCTAACCTCGATCCTCCGGTCTCAGCCTCCGGAATGCTGGAATTACAAGCCTGCGCCACTAGGCCCGGCTACATCTTAGGGACTTTTAGACACGCCTCTGTATAAAGGGTAAACATCACTGCTTCAGCAGGTAGGATTACAGATCAGTACAGAATATCAAAACTGTGCTGCCAGTATGAGAAAATTAAAGGGAAACGATCTCTGTGGGAATCTCCGTGTGGTGTCCCGGGCACTTGTCCAAGATTGAAGGGGAAACCATACTTTCCCCACCTCCTTTCCCCACCTAGCTCTTTCTCTCTGCCGTCCACTCCCTGAGGGTGTGCGTTCTTCTAGAAGCGTCCAGGGGTACAGTTGAGAGCAGATGTATAGTTTAGTGAGAGGGAATCCAGGCAGAAAAGTGGATATTCTTCGCATCCGGTATTTACTACTTGCTGGGGCTACGGAAAATCCAGCCTGCTGGTTGTAACGTTGAAATTGAGTCGAGGGTCGCAAAGGAGGCAAAATCCAGCAAAGGAGTGTGATATTAGGCCCCTTTTATTAAAGTCTCTGCGGAGGATATTGGAGAAGGGGGGTTATCAGTCAGCAGAGTCCGCTGCAGAGGGGAAGTGAGGGTATTTATATAGCCGCGGCCTTAGGGGTAGGGGCTAGCGATGAGTCTGCCCCCCCCATCTGGAGTCCGCCCTCCCCCCACATCTGGCTTCCGCATCCTGTCCCACCGCTGGCGCTGGAGGAGAGGGGTCCGGGCAAGGCCCCGGGCCTGGCACGGGCTCTCAGCAGCGGACCGAGGGCAGCGCCTGGGAGGAGAAGCCACGCCCTGGGAAACTCCCCACCTCCCCGGAGTTACTTTTCTTCCTCTGCAGGCCGGACTCGGGTTTTCAGACGCAGCCCCAGTTCTCCTCACTCTACTGGTTTCTAGAGAAGCCAGTGAACGTCGCCGAAGATAAAGTACTGAAGCACCTGCAGGAACCCAGACTCTCCAAATCGGCTGGGTCGTGATCGTGCGGGCCATGGCCCCCCGACCCCTGCTCCTGCTGCTCTCGGGGATCCAGGTCCTGGCCGAGATCTGGGCGGGTGAGTGCGGGGTCGCGAGGGAAACGGGCTCTGCGGGGAGGGGCGAGGACACCGCCCGGGAAGCCAGGTCTGGACGCTCCTGGCTCCCTCTAGGACTGCCCAGCCCTGACCCCTTCCGCGGCCCGACCTCCGCCTTCCACTCCTCCTCTAAACCCCATCCCGTCCCGTCGCAGCCCACCGCTCCTCTTCTGCCTCCCAGGTCCCCGCGCCCTGCCCCCCGGGCCCCCATCAGCCGGGGTCCAGGTCGAGTTTCCCGCGCTCCCGCCCGCAGGCTCCCACTCCCTGCGCTTCCTCCACATGGCGGTCTCCCGGCCCGGCGGCGGCGGGGAGATTTTCTACGCCTCGGTGGGCTACGTGGACGACAAGCAGTTCGTGCGCTTCGACAGCGACGCGCCGAGCCTGCAGGTGGAGCCCCGGGCGCCCTGGATGGAGCCCGAGGGCCCCGGGTACTGGGAGGCGCAGACCAAGATCGCCCAGGCGCACGCGCAGAAACTGCGCTCCAGCCTGCGCTCCACGCTCAGCTACTACAACCGCAGCCTGGACGGTGAGCGCCCAGCCCTCGGGATGGCGGGGTCGACCGGTCCGGGGCAGAGCTTCACTTCCAAGCCCCAACACCCTTCCGGTCCCTGGACCTAGTTAAAACCCCGGGATGTTGGCTCAGATTTCGGTTTCAGTTTAGGGGTCTCGGCCCCGACCAATCACTGCCCTCCGGTCTTGGGCTCTGACCAATCACCGTTCACAAACCTCGGGGCTAAAAGGAGTATAAGGGCGGGGCGGGGCCGAGGGACCTACCTAACCTAGGGGTCGGGGGCAGGGTCTCACTCTTTTCAGTGGCTGTCTGGGTGTGATCTTGGGCCAGACGGAGGCTTCCTCCGCGGGTATGAGCAGTTCGCCTATGATGGCCGGGATTACATTTCCCTGAACGAGGACTTGCGCTCCTGGACCGCGGTGGACCAGGCGGCTCAGATCACCAGGCGCAGGTGGGAGGACTCTGGCGATGCTGAGCACTACAGGGCCTACCTGCAGGAGGAGTGTCCGGAGTGGCTCCACAAGTACCTGGAGAAGGGGAAGGATGCACTGCAGCCAGGTAGGTACCAAGGTGTGCCGGTAGCCCGCCAGAGTTTAGGGGGAAAATGAGATTGTCACCAGATAGATGCTTGCCTCTTCTTCCCCTCCCCTGAGTCCCGAGGGCACGGAATCCTCCAAGGGTTTCCAGATCCTATTGCAAACAGTGACTCTAAGACTCACCCTTCTCTCAGGGATCCAGTCTTCTTGGGATGGAAAGAGAGAGTGCCTCAAATAATTTATCAGATCAATAGAGATTTTTCAACTATACCAAAAATGCCACCAAGGGAACAAACTAGATGCCGCCAGTAAGATCCTCAAGGAAAATCATTGAGCTCTGGATATAAATTAGCTGAGGATGCCCAAGTTGATGACATCTGTGAGAGCAAAAGTTATCCTATGCTAACAGAATTTGAAGAAAAGAGTAGTAATGTATTTTTAAAAAGAGGGAGGAGCATTTGGGAGGCTGAGACAGAAAGATCCAGGTTCACAGACAGCCTCAGTTACTTAGGCCCTTTACAACTCAGTGAGACCTTGTTTCAAAATAAAGAATAAAGGCCGGGCGTGGTAGCACACGCTTGTAATCTTGGCATTCCGGAAGCGGAGACCGTGCAGTTCGGGGGACAGCCTCAGCTACTTAGGCCCTTCCCGACTCAGTGAGACCGTGTTTCAAAAAATAAATAGACTAAAATAAAATAGGGCTGGAGGTGTAGCTCGGGGGTAGAATGCCCATGGGTTCCATTCCCGGTACCACACACACACACAAACACACACAAACACACACACACACAACAAACACACACACACACACACACACACACACACACACACACACACAAAACCGGTCGTGGTGGCACATGCTTGTAATCCCAGCTCTTAGAAGGCTGAAACAGAAGGATTGCACAGGTTCAAAGCCAGCCTCAGCTACTTAGTGAGGTTCTCAGCAACTCAGTGAGACCCTGTTTCAAAATAATGAATAAAAAATAGGGCTGGGTGTGTAGTTCGGAGGTAGCATGACCCTGGGTTCCATCCCTAATACGGCAAAAAACATATATATTTAAAGAAATAGGGCTGGAGGGTGTAGCTTGGAGGTACAATGCCCTGGGTTCCATCCCCAGTACAGGAAAAAAAAAAAAAAAAAAGAATAAAAAATAGGGCTGGGAGGGAGAATGCCCCTGTATTCTATGATACCCAGTACCACAAAAAGGGGTGTGTGTGAGAATATAACTAGATCTATAAAAAATAGTTTGACTTGGACTCCATTTTGTAAAACTGCCATTGTATAACATTGGGTGTGCTTACATTTTGGTAAAGGTAGTATTTCCTGGAAGTTGTGAATGCCAAACCCTCCCCCAGCATCCCCTTCAGCCATTGAGGTAAAGATTGGGAGGCTCTGTTCCCACCAATAGGAGCACACTGCCAAAGCCCCCCCCCCCAAAAAAAAATGAAATGCCCAGCAGTTTTCCGCCATGCTGTTCCCACACACTGACTCCCTGGCGGCAGGATCCCTTTTTACAAAAAGTAAAATTCTCCCTGTGTGGGTCTTGGGGGGAAATAACTTATCAGCACGTTACTTTGACCCTAGCAGCAGCCTTGGGTACCACTGGATGACCTTCTCTCTCAGACCTTGTTCTTGGCTTCTTTGAGGTCTAAATCCAGCTTTTGTGAGTTTCTTGGCCTTCACTCAGATCAGAGCCCTGAGCTTCTCTCAGACACCTGGAGCCTCTCACCTTGGTTGGTCTCAGTCTGATTCTAGACCTTTCCAAGGAATAGCAGAATATCCCAGAAGCCCGAGTCCAGGCTGGTGTGTGCATTTCACTATCCCACTGTACCTTCATTATTACCCTTTCTATTCTCAAGATGGTCACATGTGTACTGCCTCAGTAGCCCATGGGAGGTACTGCAAAATGTCTGAGTTTCCTTAATCTTCTCCCCAGACCCCCCAAGGACACACATTACCCATCACCGCACCTCTGATCATGAAGTCACCCTGAGGTGCTGGGCCCTGGGCTTCTACCCTGCCGACATCAGCCTCACCTGGCAGCGGGACGGGGAGGACCAGACCCAGGACATGGAGACTGTGGCCACCAGGCCCGCGGGGGATGGAACCTTCCAGAAGTGGGCGGCTGTGCCGGTGCCTTCTGGGGAGGAGCAGAGATACACGTGCCACGTGGATCATGAGGGGCTGCCCGAGCCCCGCACCCTGAGATGGGGTGAGCAGGGCTGTGGGCACAGAGCCTGGTGTCAGGAGAGCGGGAGGCGCCCGGGACCTCGGCAGGGTCAGGGCTGAGAGCTGGGGTCACCCTGCCCTCCCTCTTTCTTTAGAGCCTCCTCAGTCTACCCTGCGCGTCGTGGGCATCGTCGTCGGCCTGCTTGTCCTTGGGGCTGCGGTCACTGGAGCCGCGGTGGCTGCTGTGAGGTGGAGGAGAAGGGATGCAGGTGAGGAGGGCGGGTCTGAGCGTTCTTGCTCAGGCCCCAGGACCAGTGTCCTCTGCCTCCTTAGTGAGGAGCGCCACCCACACACCCTGCCTGCCAGCTGGGGCCCTGTTTTCCGACACTTCTTGTCAGGCAAATGGAGACAAGGTCACATTTATCCCCTGCTGACGTGATGATGGGACCTGATTCCAGCAGGGAGAGAGGTCGGGGACATCCTCGCGGAGGACTGGCTCCAGAAGGGCACCTGGTCCTCCTGCTGCGTGTCTGCCTCCTTCATGCCTCCTGGTCCTTCCCTGGGCCCGCGCCACAGTTCTGGAAACTTCCCTGGGGTCCATTATTAGGGGGTTCCTTTAGACTCTCAGGGCCCTGCCTCCTCTCTGGCCTCTCACAGGTTGTTTTCTTTTCACAGACAAAGAAAAAGGGAGATACACTCAGGCTCCAGGTAGGTATGGGGTGGGGCTGATCCCAGCACCCTTGGGTGCTAATGATGGGAGTCCAGCGGGTCACCCATACTTCCTTCTTCGCCATGTCTTCTCTGGGCTCTGACCTCTGACTAGATCTGGTCTTTTCTCTCTCTGTGTGTGTATGTGTGTATGTGTGTGTGTGTGTGTGTGTGTGTGTGTGTGTGTGAGTAGGGATTGAGCCCTGAGGCATTCTACATCTGAGCTTAACCCCCAGCCCTATTTTATTTTTATTTTGAAACAGGGTCTTGTTAGGCTTATAAGAGTCTCATTACTTGCTGAGGTTGTCCTCGAACCTGCAATCTTCCTGTCTCAGCCTCTCAAGTACTGGAATGATAATCATGTGCTGCCAGGCCTGGCTTCGTTCCTCCTCCTCCTGCTCCTCCTCCTCCTCCTCCTCCTCCTCCTCCTCCTCCTCCTCCTCCTCCTTCTCCTCCTTTTTTTATGTGTAGTGTAGAGATTGAACCCAGGAGCATTCTACCTCTGAGCTACACCCTATCCCTTTATACTTTTGAATTTAGAAACGGTGTCTCACTGAATTGCTGAGGCTAACCTTCACCCTGCAGTCTTCCTGTCTCAGCCTCCCAAGTACTGAGATTCCAGGCATGTGCCACCATGCCCGCCTATCTTAGTCTTAGTCTTTTCTACGCGAGGCAGGGACAGTGCCCACGGCTTTCCTGCATCTTGAGGCCTGGAGGGCCTGAAGTGGGAGAGGGGCGTGGACAAAGGGGACACACTGGGTTGGGTTACAGGGACTCTTGGGACCTGGGCTATTCAGAATGATGTCATGTATGGTGATTTTGTCTATGATTCTTTTGTACCATAGTATGAGACAGCAGCCTGGTGTGGGACTTCGTGACATGAAATCAAGCCTCTCCTTTGTGACTCCGAGAACAGGTGGCTCCTTTCCATATGTTACTAATTTATTTACTGTTATATTGGGATTTTTGCAGCTATGTTCATGAGAGCACTTAGTCTCTCTGTATGTCTCTGTGTTGTGGTGATGGTGGATTTTTTCTTATAATGGCTTTGTCAGTTTTAGGTCCTTGATTAGGTTGTATTGCTTCAAAAATTAGTGGGAAGTTTCTATAATTTCTTTATTATCTGAAAATATATGTGTATATGATATTGATTGTCATTGTCTAGTGCACTGGAGACCTAAGGTAAAGCTTCTTAATCAGGACACAGGGGATGTAGAATTTTATGCTTAACTGCATGTTTTATTGAGAAAGACTTTTATAGAGAAAGCTTCGATGTGTTTCATAGACAATTAGCTATTTCAGACATTACAAGGTTATCTTAAAGCAACAATGGATGTTGTTGCTTTAAAGCAACTATTTTACAAATAGAAGCAAAGAACACCTGTGACCGCTCATAACATCTCAAGCTGTTTATCATACAATAAGTTTTCTGAGAGATGCCTGTGCTGGGAAGGACATGCAAATAATCCTGGAGCCGCTTCCTGACCTTCAAGGGAACTTGGCCAAACCCGCAGCTCACTGATTAGAGGGAAGTCGGCTCGCCTCCCAGCCTGGCATTCCACGCTGCTTCTCAGGAGCCAGAGTTGCTTCCTTAACCCTTCAAGCAGGAGCCTGCGTCTCAGTACTCTCACAATTGATATTCCTTTTTTATGGCTTTCTTTGTGTGTGTGTGTGTGTGTGTGGTTCTTGGGATTGAACCCAGGACCATTCTTCCTTCAAGTTACATCCCCAGCCCTATTTTATTTTTATTTTTTATATTTATTTATTTATTTTACAGTACTGGGGATAGAGCCCAGGGGCATTCTACCTCCAGGCTACACCCCCAGCCTAATTTTTATTATTTATTTTGAAACAGGATCTTACTGAGTGGCAAAGGGCCTCACTAAGTAGCTGAGGCTGTCTGCAAACTGTGATCATCCTGTGTCAGCCTCCCGAATGCTGGGATTACAAGCGTGTGCCACCATACCCGACTTATTTTTGTTTTGAAATAGGCTCTTGCTAGGTTACTGAGAATCTTACTACATTGTTGAGACTGTCCTCGAACCTTCAATCCTCTTGTTAAGTTTACCAAACATTTATGTTTTTGAAAGAATTGACAGTGGACTGCAATGGGAAAGGAGTTTTTATGAAGGGAAATAATTTAACTATGAATTCCATTTCTTTTTTTTCTTTTTCTTTTTCTTTTTTTTTTTTTTTTTGGTGGTACTGGGGTTCCTGGAAGCCCTTCTACCTCCGGGCTACACTCCCAGACCTATTTTTACATTTTTATTTGGAAACAGGGTCTCCTAAGCCAGCGCGCGCGGCTGGCTTCGAACCTGCGTGATCCTCCTGTCTCTGCCTCCCAAGCGCGGGGATTACAAGCGTGCGCCACCACGCCCGGCTTGAATTCCATTTCTTAATAGATATAAGGCTGCTTATACTTTCTATTTATTTATCAGTTTTGTTCAATTGTATTTTGAAAAACTTTCTCAACTTTCTGCATATAAATTATAAATGGCTTTGACATGAAGATGTTTTTAGAAGTCTTTTACTTTCATTTTAATAAAACTTAATGGCTTTACAGTGTTGTTTCTTCTCATAGTGTTAATTTGTGCTTTCTTTCTTTTTATAGATGACCTTGGGGAAATTTTCATGCATTTTACCCAACTTTTACTCTATTTTCTTTTTCTTTTTGGTCTATTTATTTGGGGGGAAGATCTGGGAATTGAACCCAGGGCAGTCTAGGTAATTCGTCCTGAAATTTCAGGCATAGAAGATCCTATTTTATACACAAAGTAAAGGAAAACAGAGAAACAGATTAAAGGAAGGTTATGCATCTCATATTTATTTTATTTTATTTTATTTTATTGCAGTACTGGGAATTGAACCCAGGGGCATTCTACCTTGCGCTACACCCAGGTCAATTTTTCCCTTTTAAAGAAGTGGGTTGTGGGATGTGGTGGCGCACGCTTGTAATCCCAGCATTTGGGAGGCTGAGACCAGAGGGCAGGGGTGTAGATTGGAGGTAGAATGCCCCTGGGTTCCACTCCATACTTGCAAAAAAAGAATAAAAAATAGGGCTGGGGGTGTTGCTCAGAGGTAGAACGCCTCTGGTTCCACCCCCAGTACCACAAAAAAAAAAAAAAAAAGAAAAAGAAAAAAAGGAAAAGCTGGGTGTGATGGCCCATGCTTGTAATCTCCAGTACAAAAAAAAAAAAAAAAAAAAATCATGGTAGACCTTGTACAGGATCAGGTGCTGTGTGTCGATCTGGCACTGTGCTGAGAGATGTCGAGGTGAGGAGCCCGCCAGGCATGGAGAGCTGCGGGGAGCTGGGGCTTGGTTCCCAGCTGGGTAAGCCACCCCGCCACCTGGCTGGGACAGTGGAAATGGCCGGGTGACTGGGCACTGGTCTCTGGAAATCTCTCTCGCAGGAGCAGAAACAACCAGGATTCCCAGGCTGTGCGTCAGAGGCTCTTTTGTGACTCTTTCAGTGAGAGATTCCTTGTTCTCAGGCCACCTTCTCTGAGACACTTGGTCTGTGCCGAGGCCTGAGTATTCTGTTCCAAACTACCAGCCTTCCTGGTACTCAGCCAACTGGGGACCACTGAGGCCAGGATCAGAGGGCCAGAGTGGGGAGGGGTCTGAAATTCACATGTAAATGTTTTTGTTTTCCCCCCTTGGAGAGAAAAATGACAATGACCTCCATTGGCAATTGTGAGATGTGGTGTTGGAGAAGCCCATGGCCCTCTCCCTCGTGGCTCGGGGTGGATCGCAGCTCGGCGTGGAGAACCTCTCTGCAGCCGCTCTCTGGAACTTGTCTAGTATGCACATGGCCCTGGGTTCTGTCCACAGCATGGAAAGAGAGAAAGAGCAAGCAAGAGAGAGAAAGAGAAAGACAGACAGACAGAGATAGAGACAGAGAGACAGAAAGAATAATAGGGTGTGTGTGTGTGTGTGTGTGTGTGTGTGTGTGTGTGTGTGTGTGAGAGAGAGAGAGAGAGAGAGGAGAGAGAGAGAGAGAGAGAGAGAGAGAGAGAGAGAGAGAGAGAGAGAGAGAACAGGGATGTAGATATGAATTAGCTCTCATGCTATGATGCTATGGAGACCGAGCAGTCCCATGAACTCTGCAAGCTGGACAGCCAGGTGAGCTGTGGCATCAGTCACCCTGAGTGTGAAGACCTACACACACCGAGGCCTGGGCGGACTGATGTTCCAGTCCGTGAGTCAGACAAAAGGAGGAGGGGCTTCTTCTTTCTTCCACTTTGGGCTCCTTTCAGGCCCTTGCGTTGGGGAGATGCCGACCACATGTGCAGGTAAGTCGGCTTTGCTAAGTTGGCTGATCTAACTGTTAATGTAATCCAGAGACTCCTTTTTAGGTAAACTCAGAAGTAATGTTTAGCTCAAGTCTGGGCATCCTAGGAGGCAGGCAGGATGGCACATGAGGTTAAGCAGCACAAGCTCAGCCCTTGTCAACTTAGCATTCATAGGAACCTCTATAACCTACATCTAATACCCAAGTAAGACAATCACAAGATCATAATTCCACACAACTATCCTGCCCATAACCAAAAATGCACCAAATCCCCACCCAGGAGAAGAGGGAAAGGCCATGAGAGATGCTTACATCTGTAAATGCTATCATATAAAATTAACAGCACTTAAATACTATTACAGAAAGTTCTTTTGTCTCATGCTATAAAAGCAAATACTTGGGAGACTGAGATAGGAGGGTTACAGATTTGAGAACAGCTTCAGCAAGTAATGAGACTCTCATCAACCTAGCCAGATGCTATTTCCAAATAAGTAATAAAATCGGGCTGGGGTATAACTCAAAGGTAGAATGCTTCTGGGTTCAATCCCTAGTAACACACACCCACACACCCACACACCCATACACACACACACACACACACACACACACACACACACACACACACGGAGTCAAAGATCCAGGGACTGGAGGTGTAGCTCAGAGGTAGAATGCCTCTGGGTTTAATTCCCAGTACTGGAAAAAAGAAGAAGAAAAAAAAGACTAAAACAAGATATGTATATATATTTTTATTATTGCTACTAAGTTAGTGAGGTCTAGTGCAACTGGACGTCAAGGATCCCACCTGGCTGAGCAATGAGCAGGACTAAGGGCTGCGTCTGGAGACATGACTGTCATCTCCCCACAAACACTCCAACTTCCATGCCCTGTTCCAGAAGGCCAGTCACCTCCCACCTCTCTCTGTATGGTGGGAGGCATGAGGGGACCCTGTGCCCCCGATGGGGCCCTGCATCTCCAGGCATTGCCTGCCCTCCTCACCTGATCTTCCCCCTAGACATCCCATGGAAGACGCTGTCTTCCTCTTCTTCCAAAAAAAGACACTAAAAAATTATCGCAGCAGCAGCAACAGCAGCAGCAACAGCAGCAGCAACAGCAGCAACGACAGACCACCGGCTCCAGGACACTAGGCCCCTCCCTGAAAGGAGGCTTGTTATACACAGCCCACACCCCAAGCCTTCCCCCCTCTCCACCCCAACCCGACATGAGTGGGAGCCTTGCAGGGCTGCCCAGCTCACCACAGGGCGCAGGGTGAGTGCGGTGGCTCCCGCCGTGTCCCACGTGGCAGCTGAACTTCCCTTCCTCTCCTTGGGGAATGCTGGTGGTCACCCGGGTCTGGTAGGTCCCATTCCTGTAGGGAAGGACATCCCCAGACAGCGGGGCATCCGGGCTC
This sequence comes from Muscardinus avellanarius, assembly GCF_963383645.1. Classification (NCBI taxonomy): domain Eukaryota; kingdom Metazoa; phylum Chordata; class Mammalia; order Rodentia; family Gliridae; genus Muscardinus; species Muscardinus avellanarius. The sequence goes on along the minus strand of NC_137800.1, from coordinate 88,445,484 downwards.
ACGTGCTCCCCATCCTCTTGCCAGGCCAGGGAGATATTCCCAGGATAGAAGCCAGAAGCTGCACAGGTCAGGGTGACAGTGCCATTCAAGGCCTCGCTGCAGGTGACATTCACGGCTGGGGACACTGGAGGAGAAAGGGCAGAGCCAGTGAGGCCATGGCCCAGTGTCGCTCCCCTCCAAGAGGGGCAGAGGGACGGCCTGGTCCTCTCCACTTTTCCCGGCCAGAGCCCCCTCATATCTCCCAAGTCATCTGCATGTCTGTCCTCAGCCTGGGACTTGCACCCTAACACTGGCAGATGATGGGCCTGGGCCTGGTGGCCCCAAATTCTCCCTTCCACATGTTGAGGCTGAGAAGAGAGGTGTTGGACTGGAGGTGAGGGGGTACAGCATTCGGGGACCTTGTAAAAGATCTTTGTGATGGGCCAGCCGGCAGGCAGGTAGGCTTCACCCAGACTCCCAGGGGTCCCCTCCTGCCTAATCCCACCTAGGTTCAGGGTGCTTCCTGGTGAGGACCTGGACCATTGATTTCCTGACAGACCTTCATGCGTGTGAAGTGGCTCAACAGGTCAGGCAAATCAGAACATAGTTCATTCACCCAACATTCCCATGTCCCAAAGCACAGAGGGGAGCCCCGGGGAAAGGCTACGGGAGTGGGGGTACCTGTTCTATTCACGAAGTCCATCCAGGAATGCAGATGTCTCTGGAGTGTTTTACAGAGCTCTCCCCGCACCTGGGCCCAGGTAGCCCTGCTCTGAGTGTGGTCTTCCTCCCATTGTTCCTTGACTTTCTCCGCCAAGGTCTGAGCCGAGGATGGCGGCACCTTCCAGCTGCGCTTCTCCGGGTGATAGGACAGGAAGAGCTCCCCCTTATAGTAAAAATCCCAGAAGCCTCTGGGGGGGTTTTCCTCTCGGGTCTCACAGCCCCACGTCTCCTGGAGGGAATGCAAGCCTGCCCCTATGGGCAGGGACTCCTCAGTACCCTGGTTCCCTCCGTCTTCCCTGCCCAAGTGAGACACTCCAGCCCAAAGGGGACCCCCCTGGTTCTCCTCCGTCCCTGCTGCTGGGGAGCAGCCACTCACCTTGTGCTGCTCCGTGGACCCAGCCCCGGCCCTCCCCAACCCGATGCAGCGAGGAAGTCAGGGCCCCTCTGCCCCAGGTCTCCGAAGAGTGCTCACATCACTCTGCCCCGACCACACGCACCTCCTTCCCTCCTCTGCTTGTCATTGAATTCTGACAGGTCTGCACTGAGCTTCTTGCCCCTCTCTGCCAAGTCCTTGGTCTCTGCGTCCCAGGTGTCACTTCCCAGGGCCATGTGTGCCCACAGCCCACGGGGCTCTGCCCTGCCCTTCTCGCTGTCATAGTGCAGGAAGGGCTCATGGTCCAAATGACCCTCCGCGAGGAAGCGCGGGTGCAGGAATCCTCTTTGGAACTTCACTGTGAGGTCATAACGGAGACTGTGGACCCCTAGGAAGAGAAATGGACAGGTGGCCCGTCTCCTTGGAATTACTGCCCATGTACGCGGACCACAAAGGTTCTGCCATTCAGAACCCCCTGAAGATGGGGAAGAAAACACAAGGACAAAGAGACAAGAACAAGGGAGGAGGAAGGAGAGACAAGAACGAACAAAGGGAGGACAGAGAGGGAAACTGAGGCATGGGGAGGGGCTTGGAGACTGCAGACATGGAGGCCAGGCCCCAGGCCCCAGAGGCGTTTAGAGTGGGGTTGGCACCCCAGAGGGGAGCCAAGGTGTGGGCTGCTTCAAGGTGCAAGGGTGGCGAGGGAGGCCCCGGGGGAGGTGAGGGGTCCCCTGGTGCCCTGCAGACAAGCAGGTGGCCATGTTCTCAAGGAGCCCAGGCATCCTTTCATCTCATGTGCAGGGGAAGCTGGTCACATGGGAACAAATGAAGCTGGACCCTTTACCTACACCACAGGAAAAATCATCAGCTCAGGGAGAAGATGTCACTGAGTGATAGAACATCGGCCTGGGGAGAGGAAGACCTTGGGTTCTATTCTCAGCACAGCAGAAAGAAAGAAAGAAAGAAAGAAAGAAAGAAAGAAAGAAAGAAAGAAAGAAAGAAAGAATTAACTCAATATGAATTACAAACAGAAACTTAAAAAAACTAAGATTCAGCCGGGCGTGGTGGTGCAGGCCTGTTATCCCAGTGCTTGGGAGGCTGAGACAGGAGGATCGCACAGGTTCGAAGCCAACCTCAGCTACTGAGTGAGGCTCCCAGCAACTTAGTGAGACCCTGTTTCCAAATAAAATATAAAAGAGGTCTGAGAGTGTAGCTCAGTGGTAGAAAACCCCTGGGTTCCACCCCCAGTACCACAAAACAACAAACAAAAAACAAAAAAGCAAACTAAGATTCTCTGGAGAAAACTTGGGGGATAATTTATTTTCAGGACTTACGATGTAGTCATGCTTTCATGGATATGGCACCCAAATCATAGAAGACAGAGGAAAAGTCTTGACAAAATTGGACTCATAAAAATTAAAAACAAGAGCCGGGCGTCGTGGCGCACTCTTGTAATCCCAGCATTTGGGAGGCTGAGACTAGAGGACTGCGGTTCACAGACCGCCTCAGCTATTTAGTGAGATACTCCGTAACTTAGTGAGACCCTGGTTCAAAATAAAGAATAAAAAACAGGGCAGGAGGTATAGCTCGGAGGTCGAATGCCCCTGGGTTCCACCCCCAGACCTGCAAAAAAAAAAAAAAAAAAAAAATCTGCTCAGCAAAGAACACCAGGAAACACCAACCCCAAAATAGAGAACACATCTGTGAGTCACGTAGCTAACATGGGATTAGCATTTGGCGTATATAACACATGTCCGGGCTGCGGGGTAACTCGGGGGTAGAGCAGAGACTAGCATGCTGCAGGCCAGGAGTCTGATGGACCCTGAAGCACAAAAGCAAAGGGACACTCAACCCATTCAAACTGGGGGACCAATCTGCTCTCAGTTCCCCGAGGAATGGCCAGGAGCACAGGAATGCGTCATGCTAGTAGCGTAAGGGAAATGCCTGACCCCACAGCAATGGTGACTCTAAGGAAACAGGGCAAAGAAATAGGCTTGGCACCGGCATAGAGAACCTGAAACCTCTGTGCACTGCTTCTGGAGATACAGAGATGCAGTCATTACACTAGGGTGGCTCCTCCAAACATCCGAAATAGAGTTGTCACGTGACCCAGTGATTCTGCTTCTAAACATGAACCCCAAGAACTGCCGTGCTGACAGATGTACTGACGTACAGACATACTTAGAGTCCCATGCTCAGAATAGCATTATTCCCAACAGCCAAAGGGCAGAAGTTATCTAAGCAATCCACGTAGCCGCTCATTGTGTGTGTGTGTATGTGTGTGTGTGTGTGTGTGTGTGTGTCCCCGTGTGTGTGTGTGGTACTGGGGATGGAACCCAGGGGCATTCACCTCTGAGCTACACCCCCAGCCCTACTTTTATTCTTTATTTTTGAAACAGGGTCTCACTGAGTTGCAAGGGCCTCACTAAGTAGCTGCAGCTGTGTATGAACCAAGATCCTCCACTCTCAGCCTCCCAAATGCTGGGATTATAAGCGTGCCCCACCATGCCTGGCTCCAAGTAGCCATTAATTGATGGAGAGAGAATCAAAATACGATACAGACAGATGACCAATGTTACTCAGCATTAAAAAAGGAAATTCTCACAGCCCCTCTGCCATGGATGAATCTCGAGGACGTTATGATAAATGAAAAAGGACAAATACTTTGCCCATGTACGAGGTACCCCGGGTAGTCAAATTCATAGAGAGGAAGTAGAATGAGGGTTAGCCAGGGAAGGGTAGGGAGGAATGGACACTCACTGTGTAACAGACACAGTGAGACCCTCTTTCAAAACAAAGAATACAAAATAGAGTTGAGAGTGTCGTTGCCGGGCATGGTGGCGCACGCTTGTAATCCCAGCATTTGGGAGGCTGAGACCGGAGGATTGCGGTTCGCGGACAGCCTCAGCTACTTAGTGAGGCTCTCCGCGACTTAATGAGACCCTGTTTTAAAATAAAGAACAAAAAGTTAGGGCTGGGGGTGTAGCTTGGAGGTAGAATGCCCGTGGGTTCCATCCCCAGTACCACACACACAAAAAAATTAATTAATTTAAAAAAAAAAAGAGAGTGTTGCTTGGAGGTAGAATGGCCCTGGGTTCCATCACTAGTATAGTTAAAAAAATATTGCATTGCTCTCCATAGAAATGGGGAGGGGGAAGGCCGGGCTTGGTGGCGCACACTTGTAATCCCAGGGCTTAGGAGGCTGAGACAGGAGAATCACACAGGTGTGAAGCCAGCCTCAGCTACTTAGCGAGGCCCTTTGCAACTCAGGAAGAACCTGTTTAAAAATAAAGAATAAAAAAATAGGACTGGGGATGTCACGCAGAGGTACAATGCCCCTAGGTTCCATCCCCAGTACTGCCCCCCAAAATAAAATTTAAAAAAAATAGGGGAGGGATCCTAAAAAGATCCCAAAGAGCCAAAGCGATCTTGACCGGCAAGGATCCAGCTAGAGTGACACAGTATTGGAATTCAAAACATATTACAAAGCTATAGTAATCAAAAAGATGCTCTAATAGCATAAATACACATATTGATCAAAGGACTGAGATACAGAACTCAGAAATGACCCCACAGATCGATGGTCTATGCTATCCATATATATACATACATATTTTTGTATATGTATATTTTTTCATATATTTCATATATATATATATATATTTGTGTGTATGTGTGTGTGGTACTTAAGTTTGAACCCAGGTTCATTCTATCTCTGAGCTATACTACTAGCCCGTTTTTATTTTTTATTTTGAAACAGCATCTTCCCAAGTTGCCACACCTTGACCTCACACCTGTGAACCTCCTGTCTGGTGCTCCCAAATACTCACTAGCATTACAGGCCTGTGTCACCAAATGTGCCTTCTGGTCCATGGACTTTCAACAGAGATGTCAAAAACACACAATGGGGAAAGGATATGGATTCAATAAATGCTGTTGGGAAACCTGGAAAGCCACAGACAGAAGAAGAAAAATGGACCTTTTTCTCACCCCTTCTACAAGAATCAACTCAAAACAGAGTCAAGACTTCAATGGACGCCCTGCAGCCAGGTGTGCGGGAGCTGATCTGCAGTCCCCCTCCTTGGGAGTCACTTGCACTCACGAGCTTAAAACTAGCCTGGGCAACACAGCGAGACCACTTAAAAAAAAATGTAAGACCTGAAACTACTAGAAGAAAACACAAGGAAAATGCTCCCAGACACTGGTCTCAGCAGAGCTTCCTTTCTTTTTCTTTCTTTCTTTCTTTTTTTTTTTTTTTTTTTTTTTTTTTGTGGGTCTGGGAATGGAACCCAGGGGCATTCGACCTCCACACCTCCGGCCCTATTTTTTATTCTTTATTTTGAAACCAGGTCTCACTGAGTTGCAGAGGGCCTCACTAAGTAGCTGAGGCTGTAGCTGAGGCTGTCTGCGAACCGCGGTCCTCCAGGTCTCAGCCTCCGGAATGCTGGGATTACAACCGTTAGCCACCATGCCCAGCTTAGCAGAGCTCTCTTGAATACGATCCCAAAGCAAAGGCCATGAGAGCAGAACTAGACCCACCACTATCGCAAACTGAAGAGCTTCCGCCCAGCTAAAGGAACAAGAAATAGAGTGAACAAGCCCTGAGGACTGGAGAAAATATTGTACACCATTCGTCAGCCAAAGGGTTACTGTCCAAAATACACAAGGAACCTCAAACTACCCCAAAACAAAAAATAACAAAGAAATTTATTTACTTATTGTGGTACTGGGGGTGGAACCAGGTGCTTTTCTACCTCCGGGCTATACTTCCAGAACTAATTTCTTAAACTTTATTTGGAAGCAGGGTCTCACTAAGTTGCTGAGAGCCTCACTCAGTAGCTGAGGCTGGTTTTTTGTTCCTCCTGTCTCATCCTCCCAGGCACTGGGGATTATCAGCGTGTGCCACCACACCCGGCTCAAAGAACCTTATTTGAACATAGGCAGCCAGGCGTGGTGGCACAGGCTTGTAATCCCAGCATTTGGGAGGCTGAGACAGGAGGATCCAGGTTCTCTGCCAGCCTCAGCTACTTAGGGGGGCCCTCTGCAACTCACTGAGACCCTGTTTCAAAATAAAGAATAAAAAATAGGCTGAGGGTGTAGCTCAGAGATAGAATGCTCTTGGGTTCCATCCCCAGTACTGGGAGGGGGGAAAAAAAAGGCAAGGGAATCAAACAGACATTTCTCAAAAAAAAAGAAAGAAAAAGAAAAAAAAGAAAATACAAATACCAACAAGACATGAATAAATGTGATTGAAAATTAAAATCAAATCAAAGATATATCACGAGACACATATTAGGCTGGTTATTGTCAAAACATAAAAAATAACTAGGCACACCCAGCTGTAACCTGGGAAGCTGAGAATGCCTCCAGTTTCAACATAAAAAAAAAAATATGTGAAGAGAGGAAGCCAGAGATAGCAAGACACACACACACACACACACACACACACACACACACACACACCATACACACCACACACACACACACACACACCATACACACCACACACACCCTTACTAAGGGAGCAAACTGGGAGGAGAGGAAGCCAGAGGCAGCAGGACACACACACACACACACACACACACACACACACACACTAAAGTGAGTCCACGGGCCCCACCCCTGCAGAGGTCGCTCCGGAGCCCCCGGCCCACACACACTGAGACACACCCGCCGCCCTGCAAAGATCCAGCTTTTATTTTTATTATTATTATTTTTTGCGGTACTGGGGATGGAACCCAGGGACATTCTATCTTCAAGCTACACTTTCAGCCGTGTGTGTGTGTGTGTGGGGGGGTACTGGGGTTCCTGGAAACCCTTCTACCTCCGGTTTACACTCCCAGACCTTTTTAAATATTTTTTTAAATTCGGAAACAGGGTCTCTTAAGCCAGCGAGTCTGGCTTCCAACCAGCGCGATTCTCCTGTCCTCCGCCTCCCAAGCGCGGGGATCACGAGCGTGCGCCACCACGCCCGGCTCAACCCTATTTTTTATTCTTTATTTTAAAACAGGGTCTCACTGAGTTGCGAAAGGTCTCGCTAAGAAGCTGAGGCTGTCTCCGCCTCCCGATTACAGTCACGCGCCCCGGGTGGTTTTTAAGATCCTGGAGCAAGTAGGTGGCACGAAAATTTGCCATCCGCAATCCCAGTGCTTGGGAGGTTGAGACAGAAGGATCCCAGATTCGAGGACAGCCTCAGCAAATAGTGAGGCTCTCAGCAACCTAGCGAGGTCCTGATTCAAAATAAAGCAGGGATGGGGATGTAGCCGAACGCCCCTGGGCTCAATCCCCAGGACCACCACCAAAAAAAAAAAAAAAAAAAAAAAAAAAAAAAAGCCCAATACTTGGGAAGTTGAGACAGGAAAATTGCAGGTTCACGGCCAGTCTCGGCAATTTACTAAGACCCTGTTTCAAACTAAACAAACAAACAAACAAACCTGGGAGCGTGTAGCTCGGAGGCAGGATGTCCTGAGATAAATCCACAGTTCACACACAGGCACACACACAGATCCCCAAGTAGCCCACTCACCGGCTGCGGCCCCCAGGGGTGGGCAAAGGGCTTCGCAGGCCAGGAGCAGCAAGACCCGACAGCCCCCCATGGCGATCGCGCCCGCCACCTGCACCTTCTGAAGGCCCTAGGGCAAAGCTCTCAGAAATCCCGCTCCGGTGCTCCGGGCGCCGCTCACCAATGAAAACTGCGGAGCCCGGGACGTCAGAGGGGACGTCTAGGCCGGGCGGCTCCAGACCCTCCCGCGGGGACAAGCATTATCCTCCGAGAGTGAGGGTTAGTAAAGATTGGTGGGGAAAGTACATTCTGAGGTCAAACGTACATCAGCGTTAATTAAATGGCGAGGGGGGAGATAACAGTGCAGGAGGCATCCACGTTGATATTCAGAGATTTTTTTTTTAAGTTCATAAAGAAGATTTGCAGCTAGGCGAGGACCCACACTAGAGAGGCGGCAGCTCTCAATCGAAGTGCCCCTCTGTTTATTAAGAACCCTGGAGCCGGCACGGTGGCGCACGCTTGCTTATAGTTCCAGCATTTAGGAGGCTGAGACAGGAGGATCCGTGTTAGCAGCCAGCCCCAGCTACTTAGTGAAGACCTCTGCAACTCAGTGAGACCCTGTTTCAAAAAAAATAAATAAATAAAATAAAAATAAAGAATAAAAACTAGAGCTAGGGGTGTTGCTTGGAGGTAGAATGCCCCTGGGTTCCATCCCCAGGACCGAAGGAAAAAAAAAAAAAATAAAGAACCCTGGAGCCGGTGATGTTGCACGCTTACACATGTAATCCCTGGATTTGGGAAGCTGAGACAGGAATCCCGCAGTTTGTGACAGCCTCAGCTACTACCTAGTAAAGCCCTCTGCAATAAAAATTTAAAAAAAATAGGGCTGGGGTGTCACTCAGAGGTAGAATGTCCCTGGGTTCCATCTCCAGGACCGCAAAAATAAATAAATAAACAAACCTTGTGCTTTTACTAGCTTCAACTTTAAATGTTTGAAATATTATATCTGGCCAATGAAACTCTTTCCCTGGGTGCCGCAGCTGCTGTCTGTGATCTCATTCTGGACTTCAGCGACACAGTGATCCCAGCACATGAGTGAGACACTTTATTTGGTCAACAAAATAGCGATATCCTGTCTAGGAAGAAAAGCACCACGTATGTACACGTGACCTTTGTGAGCGGCTGGCTGCACTGCCCTCTGAATCTCCTTCCGTTCCTGCTGCCCCATCCTCCCTTCTCTGCCCAGTTACTGCAGCTTCACAGTGCCGAGTTTCCTTTGCAGGCTGCTGAGAGATGGCTGCACTTTTTCTGTTCCCTGTTAATGAACCCTTTAAATGAACCTCTGTAAATTACCCCTTAGGCTCATTTGAGATGAAAACCAAAGGGAAAGTTGTAACCGTTCAAAATCCAAGCCACTGTACTATTGAAACAAGAAAAAGAGAGCAGTGGTGTTTAATCCTCATAAGAAGCAAAGTGTTAGCACTAATGAGCAGAAGCTGAGCACTTGGGGTCCCTCTGCCCTGAGACATCCACAGGGCTGAGGTCTGTCTGATGGGGCGCCTGCCTCATCGACAAGAGGCCGCTGGAATCCATCGACTCCGTGGCAGCTGAGACTGTGGACGCCGCCATCCTCTGCTACAGAAGCTCCGTGTTTGTGCCCTGGGCTGTCATCTGTCTTCACGGCCACATGACAGGCCTCTGTGATAGGTTGTGTTTTGATTTCAGGAACTTTATTTTTATTTTTATTTTTTTGCGGGTCTGGGGATGGAACCCAGAGGCATTTGACCTCCGAGCTATACCCCCTGCCCAATTTTTTATTCTTTATTTTGAAACCGGGTCTCACTGAGTTGCAGAGGGCCTCACTAAGTAGCTGAGGCTGTCCACGAACCGCAATCCCCCGGTCTCAGCCTCCCAAATGCTGGGATTACAAGCGTGCACCACCACGCCTGGCTCTAATTTCAGGAACTTTAAACCTGACACTGTGTTTTGTATCTGTAACTCTCTTGTCCCCTATCTATGGATCCAACCCATGGCAAAAGAAAGTGGTAACATATTTGTTGTCTTTTTTTTTTGGGGGGGGGCGGGTCTGGGGATGGAACCCAGGGGCATTCTACCTCTGAGCTACACCCCCTGCCCTATTTTTTATTCTTTATTTTGAAACCGGGTCTCACTGAGTTGCAGAGGGCCTCACTAAGTAGCTGAGGCTGTCCGCGAACCGCGATCCTCCAGGTCTCAGCCTCCCAAATGCTGGGATTACAAGCCTGCGCCAAAACGCCCAGCTTGTTGTCTATTTTTATGCTTATTTGTACATGTCAGTATGATTTTTGTCTGTCCGTTGTCTCCATGGTACCAAAAAACTGGCTCATAGGTAAATGAATGCTCATAAGTTAAGCAATAACAGCAAAGACAAAATTGATCCAATACCTTTTAGTTCATGTGACTTAAATCTTTAACAAATGAATATATTTAATTTTTATAAACTAAAAAGATGTCATTAAAAATTATTAATAGATTTTTTTCAGCTGGGCTTGGTAGTGCATGCTTGTAATCCTAGTCCTTGGGAGGCTGAGACAGAGGATGGCAGGTTTGTGGCCAGCTTCAGCTACTTAGTAAGGCCCTTCAAAACTTGACAGGAGCCGGGCGTGGTGGCACACGCTTGTAATCCCCGCGCTTGGGAGGCTGAGACAGGAGGATCGCACAGGTTCGAAGCCAGCCTCAGCTACTTAGTGAGGCTCTCAGCAACTTAGTGAGTCCCTGTTTCCAAATAAAATATACAAAAAGGTCTGGGAGTATAGCCCGGAGGTAGAAAGCCTCTGGGTTTCACCCCCAGTACCACCAAAATAAAAATAAAAAACTTGACATGACCCTGTTTTCAAATAAAGAATAAAACCCCCCAGTACCACCAAAAAAAAAAAAAAAACTTGGCATGACCCTGTTTTAAAATAAAGAATAAGCTGGGCATGGTGGTGCATGCTTCTAATCCCAGGATTCAGGAGGCTGAAACAGGAAGATTGTGGTTCTCAGACAGCCTCAGCTACTACTTAGTGAGGCCCTTTGCAACTCAGTGAAACCCTGTTTCAAAATAAAGAATAAAAAATAGGGCTAGGGGTGTAGCTCGGAGATAGAATGCCCCTGGGTTCCATACCTAGTACCGCAAAAAATAAAAAATAAAAAATAAAGAATTAAAGAATTTTAAAAAAGAGGGCTGGTGTGTAGCTTGGAGGTAGAATGCCCCTGGGTTCAATTCTCAATACTGAAAATAAATAAATAAATGAAAAAAAAAGCAGACTGGGGGAGCTGTGGATGCCGGGAGCGGCTTTCTGCTTTCCATCCACAGGCTGCAGGGCTGAGAACTCCTGCGGACACAGTGGGTCGTGGACATGGCTGGGTCCCACACACTTGCCCAGCATGCACGTGGGTTCTGAGGCCAGGGTACGGGATGCTTCCTGCAGCACATCCCCTCGGGTGGGGCCTCAGATTCTAGGACCAGAAAACACTTCCTTCTGCTTGAAGTGCAACCAGGAAGCAAGGAGCCCACCTCAGGGCGGTCCTAATTGAAAGCCATCATGCTGAGACCAACAGCCAAGATGACACCCTACAGCCAGGCGGGTGTGGTGGTCACGCTTGTCATCCTAGTACTTGGGAGGCTGAGACGGGAGGATCACAGGTTTGAAGACAGCCTCAGCAAGTAGTGAGTCTCGTCAACCTTGAGAGACCCTGTTTCCAAATAAAAGTAAAATAGGGCTGGGGGTCCTTAGTCACACACACACACACACACACACACACACACACACACACACACACACCTGATGCTCCAGGGATCTGCCCTGTTTATCAAGATGCTAATTAGATCCCAACTGTGATGTCCCTCTAAGACTGGAGTGACTTTCACTCGGGAGTTTAGGAACCTCGGGGGATGGCTTAGGAGCCAAATGGGAGGAGCCGCCTCGACCCCCTTACCTGACCTGTCTCAAGTGATGCAGAACCCAGGATGAGGGGGAAAGGACAAGAGGTGCAGGACTGGGCTCTGGCTCCCGCCTGCCCTGCCTTCCCCATGGCTGACTGGGCTTCCAAGCCGACCCTCGGCACCCCTGAGCAGAGTACAGACTCTTAGGGACCCCACACCCCACTGCATATGATAAACAGCTTCCTCTGTTTATTATATTTTAACCAGAAGCTATATCAAGCCTAAAACACATATAAGGAAGTGAAACAAAGTTCTGGTTTTTTCCTAAAATTACAATTCTAAAGGCTTTTTGAAAAGACCATATTTAAGCCAGGCGGGGTGGAGCATGAGAGCGAACCCAGTACTTGGGCGGCTGATACAGGAGGATCACAGGTTTCTGGCCAGTTTCAGAAACTTAGCGAGACAAGACCCTACTCAACTTAGTGAGACCACTTTAAAATAAAAAATAAAATAGGGCTGGGCGTGGTAGCACACACTTGTAATCTCAGGATTGGGGAGGCTGAGACAGGAGGATTGCAGGTTTGTACTCAGCTGCTTACTGAGGCCCTCTACAACCCAGTGAGACAGTGTTTCAAAATAAAGAATAAAAAATAGGTCTGGGGATGTAGCTCAGAGGTAGACTGCCCCTGGGTTCAATCCTTTTGTGGGGGGGATAGGGCTTTGGGTATAGCTCAAAGGCAGAATGATTCTGGGTTTAATCCCTAGTCCAACAAAAAAAAAAAAAATTTTTTTTTTTAGTACTGGAGATTGAACCCAGGAGCATTGTACCTCCAAGCTACAACCCAGCTAGACACAAAATTCTTGTGTCTAGCCTTGTTACACTACTGGTTTTGAAAAAAACGTGTTCAAATTTTTTTTTTTTTTTTTTTTAGTAGTACTTGGGATGGAACCCAGGGACATTCTACCTCTGAGCTACATCCCCAGTCCTATTTTTTTTATTCTTTATTTTGAAACAGGGTCTCACTAAGTTGCAGAGGGCCTCACTAAGTAGCTGAGGCTGTCCATGAACCGCAATCCTCCTGTCTCAGCCTCCCAAGTACTGGAATTACACGTATGTGCCACCATGCCCGGTTATTTTCAAATATTTATTAGCTAGGAGTGGTGGCACACGCTTGTAATCCTAGTACTTGGGAGGCTGAGGCAGGAGGATGGCAGGTTTGTGGCCAGACTCTGCTACTTAGTGAGGCCCTCCAGAACTTGGCAAGACCCTGTTTCAAAATAAAGAATGAACCAGACGTGGTGGCGCACGCTTGTAATCCCAGCATTCGGGAGGCTGAGACGAGAGGATTGCGGTTAGTGGACAGCCTCAGCTACTTAGTGAGGCCCTTTGTAATTCAGTGAGCCCCTGTTTCAAAATAAAGAATAAGAAATAGGGCTGGGATGTATCTTGGAGATAAAATGCCCCTGGGTTCCATCCCCAGAACCACAAATAATGATGATGATGATGATGATGATGATGATGATAATAATAATAATAATAATAATAATAATAAAAAGAAAGAGTGAACTGGGCAAACTGGTGCCAGTTTATAATTCCAAAATTTGGGAGGCTGACACAGGAGGATCATGGTTCACTGACAACCTCAGCTACTTAGTGAGCCCTCTGCAATTTACTGAGACCCTGTCTCAAAATAAAGAATAAAAAAAAAATGGGACTGGGGGTGTAGCTTGGAGGTAGAAAGCCCCTGTGTTCCATCCCTAGTACCAAACAAAAAGAAATAAATAAGTAAATAAATACATAAATAAATAAAATAAAAAAGAATGAATGAAAAATTGGGCTGGGGGTGTAGCTTGGAGGTAGAATGTCCCTCGGTTCAATCCTCAGTACAAAATAAATTAATAATAATAATAATAACAATAATAAAACATCTGTTGTTTATTTAATTCTGTGGTACAAGGGATCTAACCCAGGGTCATAGATTTGCCTGGCAAACTCAGTGCCCATGAGTAACCATCCCCCCAGAAGAGATACTTTCAGTACAGGGGACAGTCATTTAACAAATACACACAGAAAGCACAGCCTGGGATAAGAAAGAATCACAAACACCAGGCAGGAAGGAGGCTGCTGCACCGGAGGGTCATAAAGTAAACCTGAGAGATGGGGGTTGAGGCCATGTCCTGGCCTCAGCCTCAGCCTGGGCCGACCCGACTGTAGGGCGCCCTCGCAATCCGCGGACAGAGACCCGAACAAGGACCTGGCCAAGGTGATCCCTGTCTTGGTGGGACACGGTTCTACTGAAGGGACAAGGACAGGGAACATGGAGGAAGACCCAGCTGAGGAGAGGCCATGTCGAGGCTCAGGGTGGACCGAGCACCCACTGGCTACAGCCCTGTCCACACTGGGCTCCGCACAGCCTTCTCCTGTCCCCGCTGCAAACGACTCAGCGCAGCGAAAACAGATCTAGAAGGCTCTCAGAGCTTTCGTTTATTTCTGCTCTTAAACTTTAGGAATCTTCTCCTTGAATTAACCAGTCAACTCCTCATGACAAGGATTGGAAAAATCACCTGGGCGTGGTGGTGCACACAGATAATACCAGGATTTGGGATGCTGAGACAGGAGGATCAAGGGTCCTCCACTTAGGCCATCAGCAACTTAGCGAGACCCTGTTTCAAAATAAAAAGTAAATAAATAAAAACATTTAAAAATAAAGGATTAGGGATGCATCTCAGGGAGAGAATGCCCCTGGATTCAATCCCAAGGAATGCAATTCAGGAAAAAAAAAAAGATATTGGAAAAGACAGCTGGGATTGGTGGCAAATGCCTATCATCCCAGTACTTGGGAGGCTGAGACAGGATGATGACAGGTTTGAGGTCAGCCTCAGTAACTTACTGAGATCCTAAGCAACTTAGACTCTGCTTCAAAATATAAATAAGCCATCTAAATGAAGGAGAAACCATAGATGAGCAAATAAGGCGACATAACTGAGGGGGAATGGGAAGGAGGAAGAGGGAAATTTCCTAATGTACATGACTTACATTCACAAATATAGTTCATAAAGCCAATCAGTAAGCCAAACATGAGAAGGGGGAAGGGGGACGGGATGGGGTAGGAATTGGGGAAGGGCTAAAGGAGTGGTGTGTGCGTGTATGCCTCTGTCATCTGGTACTCTATTAAAATGTATGGCTATAATGCACCAATAAGAAATTTTAAAAATCTGCAGTCATCAAAAGTAGAGATGGAGATAAATCTTTAAGCTGGAAGATTAAAGAAGTTCCACGCAGCCTGGAGAGGACTAACATAGATTTTAAAGCACTGCTATAAAGAGTGCTCAATAAAAAAATAATAACAAAATAAGTAAGCCGGGCATGGTGGCGCACGCTTGTAATCCCAGCGCTTGGGAGGCTGAGACAGGAGGATTGCACAAGTGTGAAGCCAGCCTCAGCAGCTTAGTGACAACTTAGTGAGACCCTGCTTCCAAATAAAATATAAAGTAAGTATAGGGGTATGGCCTAGATGTAGAAGGCCCCTGGGTTCCACCCCCAGTTCCACACAAAAAAAGTTAAAAACTAATAGGGCTGGGGATGTAGAATGCCCCTGGGTTCAGTTTCTAGTATCACAAAAAAAAAAGTAGGGCTGAGGATGCAGTCGCTCAGAGGTAGAACGTCCCTGGTTTCAATCATTAGCACCACAGACGCACACATACACGTGTACGCTAACTGGAAGAACAAATTTATTTTCAGAAC
Organism: Muscardinus avellanarius; assembly: GCF_963383645.1. Classification (NCBI taxonomy): domain Eukaryota; kingdom Metazoa; phylum Chordata; class Mammalia; order Rodentia; family Gliridae; genus Muscardinus; species Muscardinus avellanarius. The sequence continues at coordinate 88,430,255 of NC_137800.1, read as the reverse complement.
ATTAGTAAGAGCTTACGGTTCTGTGCACTGCGGTGTCCAGACAGGGATGGAGCTGTCCCAGCCCTGCCCTTGGGGAGCAGAAACCTTGACTTTGGAAAGGAACATGGGTAGAGTGGGGACAGGGTCCTGCGACGCAGGGGTGGGCTGGTCTCCCCGCCAGTAGGCAAAAGGGCACAGACACATTCAGACGCCTCTGCTGAGAATCTGGGGGTTCTTCTCTATGAAGAGAAGGCTTGGTCCAATGCAATCAGTGCCACATGGGGCCGCTGTCTCATGCTGCAGAACAAAAGAATCGTGAACAAATGCAGGGATGTCACCATCTATGGCGACATCCTCAACAGCCCATCCTCTATCAAAAGGCCCAGGTCCCAAGAGTCCCTTAGCCCAGTTGTGCCCCCTTTGTCTGCACCCCTCTCCCACTTTCAGCCCTCCAGGGCCTGTACAAGCCAAGAAAGATGCAGGAGAGCCGTGGGTGCTGTCCCTGCCTCACGTAGAAAACATCAAGATCTCATCAGAGCCCGGAGAAGACACGGCAAAAGAGGAAGTATGGGTGACCCGCTGGACTCCCATCATTAGCACCCAAGGGTGCTGGGATCAGCCCCACCCCATACCTACCTGGAGCCTGAGCGTATCTCCCTTTTTCTTTGTCTGTGAAAAGAAAACAACCTGTGAGAGGCCAGAGAGGAGGCAGGGTCCTGAGAGTCTAAAGGAACCCCCTAATAATGGACCCCAGGGAAGTTTCCAGAACTGTGGCGCGGGCCCAGGGAAGGACCAGGAGGCATGAAGGAGGCAGACGCGCAGGAGAAGGACCAGGTGCCCTTCTGGAGCCAGTCCTCCGCGAGGATGTCCCCGACCTCTCTCCCTGCTGGAATCAGGTCCCATCATCACGTCAGCAGGGGATAAATGTGACCTTGTCTCCATTTGCCTGACAAGAAGTGTCGGAAAACAGGGCCCCAGCTGGCAGGCAGGGTGTGTGGGTGGCGCTCCTCACTAAGGAGGCAGAGGACACTGGTCCTGGGGCCTGAGCAAGAACGCTCAGACCCGCCCTCCTCACCTGCATCCCTTCTCCTCCACCTCACAGCAGCCACCGCGGCTCCAGTGACCGCAGCCCCAAGGACAAGCAGGCCGACGACGATGCCCACGACGCGCAGGGTGGACTGAGGAGGCTCTAAGGAAAGAGGGAGGGCAGGGTGACCCCAGCTCTCAGCCCTGACCCTGCCGAGGTCCCGGGCGCCTCCCGCTCTCCTGACACCAGGCTCTGTGCCCACAGCCCTGCTCACCCCATCTCAGGGTGCGGGGCTCGGGCAGCCCCTCATGATCCACGTGGCACGTGTATCTCTGCTCCTCCCCAGAAGGCACCGGCACAGCCGCCCACTTCTGGAAGGTTCCATCCCCCGCGGGCCTGGTGGCCACAGTCTCCATGTCCTGGGTCTGGTCCTGCCCGTCCCGCTGCCAGGTGAGGCTGATGTCGGCAGGGTAGAAGCCCAGGGCCCAGCACCTCAGGGTGACGGCCCCGTCAGGTCTGGGGTGGCGGCTCACGTGTGTCTCTGGGGCGTCTGAGGCAGAGAAGAAAATTCATACGCTTTGCATTCTTCTGGCACCCCTCATGTGGCCATCTTAGCAGTGGGCACAACAATTGGGGTTAAGTGAAGGCAAAGTCCAAATACCAGCCTGGACACTGGCATCTGGGTTAATCTCTTCTCTAGAATGTCCTAGAGTCAGAGTAGCCAACCCAGGGTAGGAGTATCTGGATGGTCAGAAAGACTAGAGTCAGACCTCCAAAGACAGGTGCCGGGGATGCTCCAGATAGAGGCTTGGAAAGAGCCGGGCGCACGCTTGAGAACGCTTGAAATCCCTGCGCTTGGGAGGCTGAGACAGGAGGATCACGCAGCCTCGCTACTTAGTGAGGCTCTCAGCAACTTAGGGAGACACTGTTTCCAAATTATATATATATATATATATATATATATATATATATATATATATAGAGAGAGAGAGAGAGAGAGAGAGAGAGAGATAGTCTGGGAGTATAGCCCGGAGGTAGAAAGCCTCTGGGTTCCACCCCCAGTACCACCAAAAAAAAAAAAAAAAAAAGAAGCTGGGAAAGATCTGACTCAGTGTCAAAGGGAACTGTTGATGGCTTATTGCAGGGATCTTCCCTCCTTCCCTCCTGAAAGACTTTTAACTACCCTGAGGGAAAGGGGGTCGCTGGGGCGGGCCCCTCTCTGGTACAGGCTGTGAAATATGAGCCCACTTTTCCTCCCCGCGCCAGTGAGCTGGGGAGGGAGCGGCAGTATTACAGTCAGGATAGGTTTTCCTGCATTCTCTGGCACCTAGGATAATCTCTAGAAAGTTCTGGAGACCCGGCCCCTGCTCCCGAGCCCAGGCGGAGGCGCCCTGTGGCTTGTCACCTGCGCGCTGCAGCGTCTCCTTCCCGTTCTCCAGGTATCTGCGGAGCCACTCCACGCAGGTGCCCTCGAGGTAGGCTCTGTTTTGTTCAGTCACACCCTCCGCGTCCCACTTGCGCTGGGAGATTCGAGCCGCCGCGTCCTTCGCGGCCCAGGAGCGCAGGTCCTCGTTCAGAGTGAGGAAGTCCGCGCCATCATAGGCCTCCTGATAGTACCCGCGGAGGAAGCGGCCGTCGGGCCCCACGTCGCAGCCTTTCATCCACTGGACTGTGTGAGAGCCTGGCCCCGCCCCCACGTTAGCCCCGCCCACTCAAGCCCCGCCCCCTCCTCCGCCCCGCCCCGGGGATTCCCACCTAAACTGAAGATGAGCCGGGAAGCCTCCCTGACCGTCCCCGGGTCCGGCCGAGGGTCTCTGCTCGGGGCGCCCTCGCCCTGGTCCAGCCCCGGGTCCCCGCGCCCGCCGGCCACTCACCGCGCTCGCTCTGGTTGTAGTGTCCGCGCAGGGTCCGCAGGTTCCCTCGGTCAATCTGCGCGTTCGCCCTGGCCGTCCTCGTGTTTCTGTCCCAATACTCCGGCCCCAGCCCCGCCATCCACGGCGCCCGCGGCTCCACCCTCGGGTCCGCGGCGTCGCTGTCGAAGCGCGCGATCTGCGTGTCGTCCACGTAGCCGACTTCCATGTACCAGGGCTCCCCGAGGCCGGGCCGGGACACGGCGGTGGTGAAATACGACATGGAGTGCGAGCCTGGGGACGGGGCGCCTGAGTCGCGACCTCCCCCGCAGGCCCCGGGGTGGGCGGAGGGAGGAGGGCGCGGGACTCGGGAGGACGGGGCGCGGGGCGGGCGGCGCAGAGGGGATGGGGAGGAGGGGGCGCGGGGCGCACACGGGCGGCGGCTCCTCCTCCCCGCGGACCCCGGTTCCCTCCCGACCCCGCACTCACGCGCCCAGGTCTCGGCCAGAACCAGGAGCCCCGAGAGCAGCAGGAGCAGGGTTCGGGGGGCCAAGACCGCCATCCTCGACGTCATGGAGGAGCCCAGGCGGCTGAGCAGAGTCCAGGCGGCTGTGCCGAGTTTATAACAGGGAGCCACTGCGGTGCTGATTGGCTGTCTCGGAACCCGACAACCAATGGGAGAGGGAATAGAGTTTACGTCATTAGTGTCCAGGCAGAGGGACCTGACACAGGTTGGGAGAAGAAGTGAAACTCCAGGACGATGGGGAGTCCCCGCGCTTGCTCCCCGCGCCCGCCCCACACACCCCACTGGAGCCGAGAGCCACAGAGTTGTGACAGGACTTGGGGTTTTCTTCACCCAAATGCTGAGCCCTCCTGTCACAACTTCTGAGTCCCGACCCAAGGCTGAGGAAACCTCTGAAAACCCCAGGCTGGGCCCAGCACCTCTCCTTCACTTTGTGGATTTCCTCTCCCTGTGCTAGGACTCCATAACTGTCTCCCACCCCTGAATTCTTCTAGCAAAAGCCTCAGCCCAGGGAATATGATGGCAGAGAGGGCTTACCTTGGAGCCCTATTTTTTGTTGTTGTTGTTGTTGTTGTTAGTACTAGGGGTGGAACCCAGGAGTTTTCTACCTCCGGGCTACACTCCCAGACCTATTTTATACTTTATTTGGAAACAGGGTCTCACTAAGTTGCTGAGAGCCTCACTAAGTAGCTGAGGCTGGCTTTGAACCTGTGCGATCCTCCTGCCTCAGCCTCCCAAGCACGGGGGATTACAAGCGTGCGCTACCACGCCCGGCCCAGCTCAATCTTTTACTGTGAAATATAGTCCAAGCTGTGAGGGCCTCACTAAATTGCTGACGACGGCCTTGAACCTGTGATCCTCCTACCCAAGCCTCCCAAGTACTGCCACAGCGCCACCACACCCAGTGGGAATTCCTCTTCAAACTAGAAATAATTGCCTGGCGTGGTGGCGCAGGCTTGTAATCCCCGCTTGGGAGGCGGAGACAGGAGAATCGCACAGGTTCGAAGCCAGACCCTGTTTCTAAAAATAAAAAAATAGGTCTGGTAGTGTAGCCCAGGAGGTAGAAGGGCTTCCAGGAACCCCAGTAACACACACACACACACACACACACACACACACACACACACACACCTAGAAATAATTGAGCCAGGCATGGTGGTGCACTCTTATAATCCTAGTATTTAGGAGGCTGAGACAGGAAGTATTGGTTCGAGAACACTTTCAGCAAATAGTGGGAATCATTAACCTAGAGACACCCTGTTTCAAAAAATAAAAATAAAATATAGGGCTAGCGATGTAGCTTGGGGGTAGAATGCCCTTGGGCTCCATCCCCAGATTCACAGTGAAATAAAATAAAATAAAAACGAACAATTTTGCCTGCAAGCACCACACACAGTCCTACAGAGACCAGCTCCCTGTTGTTCATTAGCAACTGTGAGCGGTGCAGGTTGCTGACGCCTAGTGTCCAGGGACGATTTCGGTGCATTCACAATGAATGCCTTCATATAACTGTCTGGGAAGGATCAAATTGACTTTCTGGATAATATCAGAAGGAGGCCTGTAATCCCAGTGTTTGGGAAGCTCACTGAGTTGCGGAGGGCCTCAGTTGCTGAGGTGGGCCGCCAACCCTACCTTCCTTTGACCTTAATCTCAGAGGACTCCATATCCTGTAAAAGATGAGCTGTCCATAAGTGTAAAGTCACCAGTGTGATGGATAAATGTGATTCTTGTGGAAGGGAAAGGCAAGCAAAACCCTTGGGAAGCTGGGCATGGTAGCTCTGTGGGAGGCTGAGTCAGGAGGATCACAGGTTGGAGGCCAGACTCAGCAATGAAATCAGACCTTCAGCAATTTAGTGAGACCCAATTTCAAAATAAAAAATAAGAGCCGGGTGTGGTAGTACATGCTTATCATTTCAGCTTTTGGGAGGCTGAGACAGGAGGATCGCGGTTCACAGACAGCCTCAGCTACTTAGGCCCTTTGCAACTCAGTGAGCCCCTGTTTCAAAATAAAGAATAAAAAAATAGGGCTGGGAGTGTAGCTCAGAGGTAGAATGCTCCTGGGTTCCATCCCCAGTACCGCAAATAAACAAATAAACAAATAAATAAATAAATAAATAAATAGTGTGGTGGCCCACACTTGTAAACCCAGTACTTGGGAGGCGGAGACAGGAGGATCATGGTTCATGGACAGCCTCAACTACTTAGTGAGGCCCTTTGCAACTCAGTGAGACCCTGTTTCAAAATAAAGAATAAGCCAGGCTTGGTGGCTCATGCTTGTAAACCCAGTACTTGGGAGGCTGAGACAGGAGGATCGCTGTCCAAGTCCAGCCTTGGCTACTCAGTGAGTACCTTTGCAACTCAGTAGGACTCTATTTCAAAATAAAGAATAAAAAATCAGGTTGGGGGTTTGCTCAGAGGTAGAATGCCCCTAAGTTCCATCCCTGGTACTGCAAAATAAATAAATAAATAAATAAATAAATAAATAAATAATAAATGAAATATAGGGCTAGGGTATAGGTCAGAGGTAAAATGCCCCTGGGTTCTATCCCAAGTACCACAAAAACAAACAAACAAAAAAACAAACAAACAAACATAGGCTGGAGGTATAGCTTGGAGGTAGAAGGCCTCTGGGTTTCATCCCCAGTACCACACACACAAAATTAAATAAATAAATAAATAAATAAATAAATAAATAAATAGGACTAGGGGTGTTGCTCAGATGTAGAATGCCCCTGGATTCAACCCCCAATATAAATAAATTAAAAATAAATACTTTTTTTTTCTTGCAGGTCTGGGGATAGAACCCAGAGGCATTCGACCTCTGAACTACACCCCCACCCTATTTTTTATTCTTTTATTTTGAAACCAGGTCTCACTGAGTTGCAGAGGGCCTCACTAAGTAGCTGGGCTGTCCATGAACCGTGATCCTCTGGTCTCAGCCTCCCAAATGCTGGGATTACAAGCATGCGTCACCATACCCGGCTTAAAAATAAACACTTTATTTACTTATTTATTTATTTATTTATTTAGTTAGTTTTGGTGTTACTGGGGGTGGAACCCAGAGGCTTTCTACCTCCGGGCTATACTCCCAGACCTTTTTTTAAAATATTTTATTTGGAAACAGGGTCTCACTAAGTTGCTGAGAGCCTCACTAAGTAGCTGAGGCTGTCTTCGAACCCGTGCAATCCTCCTGTCTCAGCCTCCCAAGCGTGGGGATTACAAGCGTGCACCACCACGCCCGGCAAAAAATAAATACTTTAAATAACAAATAATTTAAAAATTAAGAGAGCTGGGTGTGGTGGCGCATGCTTAAAATCCCAGCACTTGGGAGGCTGAGACAGGAGGATCACACAGGTTTGAAGCCAGCCTCAGCTACTTAGTGAGGCTCTCAGCAACTTAGTGAGACCCTGTTTCCAAAAAAAGTATAAAAATAGGTCTGGGAGTATAGCTCGGGGGTAGAAAAGCCCCTGGGTTTCACCTCCAAAAATAAATAAATAAATAAATAAATAAATAAATAAATAAATAAAAATTAAAAGAGGCTGGGAACATAGCTCAGTGGTAGCACACTTGCCTAACATATATGAGGCCTCGAGTCCAAACCCAGTACCACAAAGTGAAAAAAGAAAATGATGACATTCTTTCAAGTGACTCCTCATCCTATGCTTTTGATGCAGGAAGCCGAGCCAACAGGTCTAGATCATGGAAAGTGAGTCTGGCTGGTTAGTTTTATTTTTTATTTTTTTTACGGGTCTGGGGATGGAACCCAAGGGCATTCGACCTTCGAGCTACACCCCCTGCCCTAATTTTTTATTCTTTATTTTGAAACAGGGTCTCACTAAGTTGCAGAGGGCAACTTAGTGTCCACAAACCACAAGCCTCTCAAAAGCTGGGATTCCAAGCATGCGCCACCATGCCCAACTTCTGGATGGTTAATTATAAATATATACATAGGAAAATATACACATATGTATATGCTGTATAGAATTTCACAATATGAAGACGAAAGCAAGCCAGGCTTGGTGGTACACGCCTCTAATTCCAGTACGTGGGAGACTGAGACAGGAGGATCACAGGTTTGAGGACAGCTTCAGCAAGTTAAGTGTGATTCTCATCAAACTAAGGAGGCCCTGTTTCCAAATTTAAAAAAAAATCAAATAGGTCTTCGGTGTAGCTCTAAAGCCGAATGCTCTGGGTTCTATCCCTAGTACCACAAAAGAAAAAAATAAAACAGTGCATGTGTACTTCTGTTATTACAAACTGAATGAATGCAAGCCACGTCTGGTGGCCTGATACCCAGCAATGGAGCATCAGGCATCTTCCTGGTTGTTCAGGTGCCAGCAGTGCGCAGCTTTGATCAAGCCATGTACCCTCATGTCATCCAGCACTGCAACTGGAGTCCTCCCCCAGGAGTCCTCCCCCAGTGTGATAACCAATAACTTCTAATAATCCATTACGCTTCTCCAAGATCCTCTTTCTCCTTCTCAGGCCAGACAGATGGGTGGGCTGGGGCTCTGCTGGCCACCACCAGCCCGGCGGCTTCCGAGTCCTTCTTGGTGGCACTGTTCTCTGTAATCTGTCCAGAGTGCAAGTGTCCTTTTTCCAGGTAGAAGCAGTTCTAGTGGCTTCCGGCTGTCCTTCCCACCATGACAGCTCCACTCCCATGACCAGAGCAGAGGCCAACCTGGAGATCAGGCCTGCTGCTGGCATGGCTCAATCCAATCCTGCACTTTGCAGGATGGGTTGAGAACCCTGAGAGAAACCTGAGCTAAAATTCCACTGATTTCCCGACATACAGAAGTTCCTACTCAGAGCCAGAGAGCTGGACGCGGCAGCGCACGCTCGTAATCCCAGCATTTGGGAGGCTGAGACAGGAGGATCGCACAGGTTCGAAGCCAGCCTCAGCTACTTAGTGAGGCTCTCAGCAACTTAGACCCTGTTTCCAAATAAAGTATAAAATAGATCTGGGAGTATAGCCCGGAGGTAGAAAAGCCCCTGGGTTCCACCTCCAGTACCACACACACACACAAAAACAAAAACAAAAATTTCAGCTAGGCATAATAGCACATGCCTATAATTCCATTACTTGGGAGACAGAGATAGGAGGATTGCAGGTCCACAACCAACCTTACTCACTAAGTAAGGCCCTCCCTTACTTAGTGAGATCTTGTATCAAAATTCAAAAAATAAGCTGGGCCTGATGGTGCATCCAGCATTCAGGAAGCTGAGATTGGAGGATCACAGTTCGCGGACAGCCTCAGCTACTTAGTGAGGCCCTCTGCAACTCAGTGAGACTCAGTTTCAAAATAAAGAATAAAAAATAGGGCAGGAATAAAAAATAGGGCAGGGGGTGTAGCTCGGAGGCCGAATGCACCTGGGTTCCATCCCCAGACCCGCAAAAAAAGAAAAAAAAATTAAGCAGGCTGGGGTGTAGTTTGAAGGTAGAATGCCCCTCGTTTCAACTCCCAGCAAAAAAAAAAAAAAAAAAAAAAAAAAAATATATATATATATATATATATATATATATGATCTTCTAAATTACCTAGGATGACCTTGAACCTGCAGTCCTCCTGTCTCCATTTCCCAAGTATTAGGATTACACACATGTGCTACCATGCCCAGCTTCACATATGTTAACTCTATTAACTTTAAGATAACATTAGTAAACTTTGTTTGAGACAGGCATGGTGGTGCATGCTTGCAATCCCAGTACTTGGGAGGCTGAGACAGTAGGATTAAAGGTTTTTTTGTTTTGTTTTTTTGTGGGTCTGGGGATGGAACCCAGGGGCATTTAACCTCCGAGCTACCCCCACTGCCCTATTTTTTATTATTTATTTTGAAACCAGGTCTCACTGAGTTGCAGAGGGCCTCACTAAGTAGCCGAGGCTGTCCATGAACCGTGATCCTCCTGTCTCAGCCTCCTGAATGCTGGGATTACAAGCGTGCGCCACCACGCCCGGCTAGGATTGAAGGTAGCCAGCCTCAGCAGCTTAGTAAGACTTTGTTTCAAAATAAAGAATAAAAAATATGGCTAAGGCTGGGCGTGGTGGCGCACACTTGTAATCCCAGCATTCAGGAGGCTGAGACCAGGATCGCGGTTCGCAGACAGCCTCAGCTAAATAGTGAGGCCCTCTGCAACTCAGTGAGACCCGGTTTCAAAATAAAAAAAAATAAAAAACAGGGCAGGGGGTGTAGCTCAGAGATTGAATGCCCCTGGGTTCCATCCCCATGCCTGGGGGGGGGGGAATATATATATAGATAGATAGGGAGAGGAGAGGAGAGGAGAGGGCGCTAGGGATATTTCTCAGAGGTAGAATGCCCCTGGGTTCAATCCTCAGTATCACACACACAAAAAAAACATTGTTTGCCCACTATAGTTCTAAGGACACTGAGGCACCAAGATGGAGTGCTGGGGCAGGGAGCTGAGGACACAGCTCTAGCAGCCTGGTGCCCTTGGGGTCACTTGGTGCCAGGAGCTGTTGATCCAGGACTTGATGGCGCTTGAGGTCTAAGGGGAAGAAGAGAAGCCAGCCAGGGGTCAACTGGTTGCAGAATATTGCTTTCCGTTCCCTCTGGAATTCTCAGTCTCCCCAATTCCAGATTTGCCCCTTCTCTGAGGAAAGAAATGCCCCTACTTTTTTCTCCCACTGCCCCTACCCAAGGCTACTCTCTGACACCAGAGTCACCTGTCCCCATCCTCCACCCATCACACAAGGGCCACAGGTCTCAAGACAAGATCCAGGAGTGAAGCCTCAGGGCCTCCTCCCGGTCCTGCTGGCCTGGGCTTGGGGCCCACACAAGCCCCTCTCCCCTTGGTTGCAGCCTCCTCCTGCAGAGGCAGGAGCTGGCCAGGCGGGGCTCTCTCCTGCAGCCCAGCAGCCCTCCCAGGAAAGCCAGCAGCTCCTCACAGGAAAGCCCACCAGGAAGCCCCGGGGGCCCTGCAGACTCAGCAGGGAAAGAGGTCCCTACCCGTGGTGTGTGGCTCCCCTGGCTGGGAGCACCCCGTGCCCAGGAGGCCCAGAGTCCCTGACCCACTGCACCTCCCAGGATCCCAGTCTGCACTTGGCCGGCCTCCCTCCTGCCTGGCCCACCTGCCCCTGGGAATGCAGCTCCTCCCTGAGGGCTACAGCTCCCCTGAGGCTGCCCCGCCTTCCTGCCCCATTCCTAACAGGGGCTCAGCCAGCCCACAGCCCTCAGCCCGCTGGGGTCTCGTTCCCAGTGCAGGGTAGGGGGCTTCCTGAGACCCTGCAGCCTGAGGTCGTCTGCCCACCCTCTGCACCCTGGCGTTTCGGTGGCCACATCCAAGGGTCCTACAGGGAGCCTCCCGGACGGGGATCCCCAGGGACTGATTCATTTCCTGTGCATTAAGACACGGGCCCTGGAGGAAACGCTCTTCAGATCACCCACCAGGCCAGGGCTGTGGTGGCCCTGCCTGTAATCCCAGCACTTGGGAGGCCGGAACAGGAATCACAAGTTCAAGCAAAGCCTTAGCAATATAGTGAGACCCTGTTTCAAATAAAATATCAAAATGGAAGGGCTTGGGGTGTAGCTCAGAGGTAGATGCCCCTGGGTTCAATCCCTAGCACCCAAAACAAAACTAAACAAAACTAGATCATCAGCTGAAATCGGAAACACATGTACTGCTTTCTAAGCTAGTGCGGACCGAGTGCAGCCGGACGTCAAGCATCCCGCCTGGCTGAGCAATGAGCAGGATGAAGGGTGCGCCTGGAGACACGACTGTCCCCCCACAAGACTCCAACTTCCACGCCCTGCTCCAGAAGGCCAGTCACCTCCACCTCTCTCTGAGCCCCAGATGGGGCCCTGCATCTCCAGGCATTGCCGCCCTCCTCACCTGATCCCCCCCCCCCCCCGCAGACGACGCTGTCTTCCTCTTCTTCCACAAAAAGATACTAAGAAAAATAATCACAGCCTCCCAAATGCTGGGATTACAAGTGTGTGCAAAGAGCCTCACTAAGTAGTTGAGGCTGGCCTCAAACCTGCAATCCTTCTGCCTCAGCCTCTCAAATACTGGGATTACAAGTATGGGCCACCATGTCTGCTATACTTTGAAAGACTATATTCCTGTGTTTCTTTTATTATAAAGTAAGTTTATGTGTGTGTGGTACTGGGGGTGGAACCCAAGGGCTTTTCTACTTCCGGGCTATACTCCCAGACCTATTTTATACTTTGTTTGGAAACAGGGTCTCACTAAGTTGCTGAGAGCCTCACTAAGTAGCTGAGGCTGGCTTCGAACCTGTGCGATCCTCCTGTCTCAGCCTCCTAGCGCGGGGATTACAGTGTGCCACCACGCCTTAAGTTTTCAACATAACAAGCAACTTCTAGAAGATAAAGAAAAGTGAAAACTCACAAGGACTTAAGTAGACAATACATACTTTAAAATTTAAGAACAAGCCAGGTGTGGTGGCACACGCTTGTCATCCCAGCATTCAGGAGGCTGAGACCAGAGGATTGTGGTTTGTGGCCAGCCTCGGCTACTTAGTGAGGCCCTGTCTCAAAATAAAGAATAAAAAAAAAAAAAATAGGGCAGGGAGTGTAGCTCGGAGGTCGAATGTCCCTGGGTTCCATCCCCAGACCCCCCCAAAATAAATAAATAAATAAATTAATTAATTAAATTTTAAGAAAAGCCGGGCGTGGTTGCGCACGCTTGTAATCCCCGCGCTTGGGAGGCTGAGACAGGAGGATCGCACAGGTTTAAAGCCAGCGTCAGCTACTTAGTGAGGCTCTCAGCAACTTAGTGAGACCCTGTTTCCAAATATAATGTAAAATAGGTCTGGGAGTATAGCCCGGAGGTAGAAAGCCTCTGGGTTCCACCCCCAGTACTACCAAAAAAAAATTTTTTTTTAAGAAAGCAGGTTTCTACCATACAGCCCCTGGACCTTGCCAACTAAGTAACACATTTTGGTCAATGATGAAGAGCCCTCTGACCTTGTGCGGATGAACAAAGGCTCACAAACAGGCTCACAGGGCAGAGATAACTAACGGGCCAGTACCTGCTTTTTGGTGGGTAGGCTATTGGCGAAGCAGAATGGGAAAAAGGAGATAATATGTTCTTCTAAAAAAAATTGTATGTGTTTAAGCGGGCGTGATGGCGCACACTTGTAATTCCAGCATTTGGGAGGCTGAGACTGGAGGATAGTGGTTCCTGCCCAGCCTCAGCTACTTAGGCCCTCTGCAACTTGGTTATACCCTGTTTCAAAATAAAGAATAAAAAAATAGGGCAGAGGGTGTAGCTTGGAGGTCGAATGAACCTGGGTTCCATTCTCAGACCCGCAAAAAGAAAAAAAAATTGTATGTGTTTTAGAGACCTCGGTGTCTTACTTTCAAGGGATGCCACTGCGTTGCCTCCGAAGGAGTGTTTTAATTGCTAACTAATCTGCTGCCCTGAGGCCAACAGAAAAGCTGACACCCTAATTAGAACCCCAACTGTGTCCTCCATTGAAGACTAGAGTGACTTTCACCAAACCCTACATAACGTGGGCCAGGTGCTGCGGTACTGCCTAGGAAACTCACAGGAGGGGCCTTGGTCCCTTCACCTGACCTGTCCCAATGGACTCAGTCAAGAAAAAGGGAGTCCGGGTGTCTCGGCGCACACCTGGAATCCCAGGACTCAGGAGGCTGAGACAGGAGGACCGCAGGTAGACTCGAGGACAGCCTCAGCAAGAAGTGAGTCAGTCTAACTAGACCCTGTTTCAACATGAAAATAAATTAGGGCTGGGGGTGTAGCTCGGAGGTAGAATGCCCCTGGGTTCAATGTCCAGTACTACAAATATAAATAAACACATAATAGGCGCCAGACATGGTGGTACATGCTAATAATACCAGTATTTGGGAGGCTGAGACCGGAGGATCACAGGTTCCTGGCCAGCCACAGCTACTTAGTGATGCCCACCACAACTTAGTGAGACCTTGTTTCTAAATAGAGAATAAAAGCCGGGCGTCGTGGCGCACGCTTGCAATCCCCATGCTTGGGAGGTGGAGACAGGAGGATGGCACAAGTTTGAAGCCTGCCGCGCTGGCTTAAGAGACCCTGTTTCCAAATAAAAACATAAAAAATAGGTGTCTGTCGGGCGTGGTGGCGCACGCTTGTAATCCCCGTGCTTGGGAGGCTGAGACAGGAGGATCGCACGGGTTCGAAGCCAGTCTCAGCTACTTAGTGAGGCTTTCAGCAACTTAGTGAGACCCTGTTTCCAAAGAAAATATAAAAAAGGTCTGGGAGTATAGCCTGGAGGTAGAAAGCCTCTAGGTTCCACCCCCAGTACCACCAATAAATAAATAAATAAATAAATAGGTGTCTGGGAGTGTATTCCGGAGGCAGAAGGGTTTCCAGGAACCTCAGTACCACCAAAAAATAATAATAATAATTAATAAATAATAATAATAATAATAAAAATAAATAAAAAATAAATAGAGAATAAAAAAAGCCCGGCGAGGTGGCGCACACTTGTAATCCCAGCATTTGGGAGGCTGGGACCAGAGAATTGCGGTTCGTGGACAGCCTCAGCTACTACTCAGTGAGGCCCTTCACCACTCAGTGAGACCCTGTTTCAAAATAAATAATAAAAAATAGGGCTGGGGGGGGTGTAGCTTGGAGGTAGAATGCTCCTGGGTTCTGTCCCAGTACCTAAGAAAAAGTAGTAATAATAAGTAAATAATAAAAATAAATAAATAATAGGGCTGGAGGTATAGCACTGAAGGTGAATGCTCCTGAGTTCAATCTCCAGTACCAGAGAAAGAGAGAGACAGAGAGACAGAGAGAGAAAGAGAGAAGGGAGGGGTCAGAAATAATCTGCTCAGTGGTAGAGATCTCCTGGCTTCGATCCCCAGTACCACATCAAACAAAACAACAAAAACTATCACAGCTGAGAGCCTCGCTAACTGCAGAGGCTGGCTTTGAACCTGGGATCCTCCTTTCTCAGCTTCCCAAATACTGAGATTCTGAGATTACAGGCGTGTGCTACCCCACCTGGCACAAGAGTCCTTTTGATCTAGATATGGGTTTGCATAGTCTAACGAATCTGAGCAAATTTACGGGGCTCACAGCATGGGCTCACAGTGAGGACCCTAAAACTAGGGCAACAATCTGGCTTCAACAGGTGCCCCTGAGGACTGAGGATACTCAGGGCTCGCTCTTATTTTTTACTCACGGGCCTCCTTTTCTGCCTGTCACATGCTTAGGCCAATTGAGCACTAGAGGGCGCTCTGAGCTTGAAACAGGGACTTAAATTGCTGAGGCTGGCCATAAACCTACAGTCTCCCAAGTACTAGGATTACAGGCATGCAACACCATGCCCCACTTGTTTTTTTTTTTTTTTTTTTGAAAGAAAGTCTCGCTAAGATGCTGAGGGCCTTGTTAAATTTCTAAGGCTGAAGCCGGGCGTGGTGGCGCAGGCTTGTAATCCCAGCGCTTGGGAGGCTGAGACAGGAGGATTGCACAGGTTCTAAGCCAGCCTCAGCTACTTAGTGAGACCCGGTTTCCAAATAAAGTATAAAATAGATCTGGGAGCCGGGCGTGGTTGCGCATGCTTGTAATCCCCGCACTTGGGAGGCTGAGACAGGAGGATCGTGCAGGTTCGAAGCCAGCCTCAACTGGTTTAAGAGACCCTGTTTCCAAATAAAATATAAAATAGGTCTGGGAGTGTAGCCCGAGGTAGAAGGCCCCTGGTTTCCATCCCCAGTACCACCCAAAAAATAAAAAATAAAAAATAAAAAATAAACTAGATCTGGGAGTATAGCCCAGAGGTAGAAAAGCTCTTGGGTTCTACCTCTAGTACTACCAAAAAAATAAATTCTAAGGCTGGTCTAGAACCTGCAATCCTTTTGTCTCAGCCTCCCAAATACTAGGATTATGGGCGAGTCAACATACCACACACCTTTGCTTTGCTTTGCTTTTTCAAACAGGGTCTTGCTAAATCACCCGGTTTCAAAATAAAGAATAAAAAAATAAGGTAAATCGGGTGTGGTGGCGCACGCTTGTAATCCCAGCATTAGGGAGGCTGAGCCAGGAGGATCGCGGTTCGTGGACGGCCTCAGCTACTTAGCAAGGCCCTCTGCAACTCAGTGAGACCCGGTTTCAAAATAAAGAATAAAAAATAGGGCAGGGGGGGTGTAGCTTGGAGGTCGAATGCCTCTGGGTTCCATCCCCAGAACCACCCCCCCCCCCGAAAACACACACACACACACACACACATTTAGAAAGAGGAGGAAGAGGGGGAAGAGGAGGAGGAAGAAGTGGAGGAAAAAGAGAAGGAAGGAAAAGGAGAAGAGAAGATACTGAAAAGGACAATTAAGCAGGGCGTGGTGACACATGCTTGTAATCCCAGCATTCGGGAGGCGGAGACCAGAGGATTGCAGTTCAGGGACAGCCTCAGCTACTTAGCCAAGGCCCTTTGCAGCTCAGTGAAACCCTGTTTCAAAAACTAAAAAGACTAAAAAATAGGGCTGGGGTGAGCTCCGAGGCAGAATGCCCCTGGGTTCCATTCCCAGTACCGCTAAAAAAAAAAAAAAAAGGATAAGTAAAGTGGGTGTGAGGTGCACACTTGTAATCCCAGCACTTGGGAGGCTGAGACCAGAGGATCACTGGTTCAGCGCCAGCCTCAGCAACTTAGTGAGGCCTTCTGCAACTTACAGAGACCACTTTCCAAATAAAAAATAAAATAGGAGCTGGGCGTGGTGGTGCATTCTTGTGATCCCAGCATTTGGGAGGCTGTGACTTTAGTGAGGTCCTTTGCAACTCAGTGAGATCCAGTTTCAAAAGAAAGAAAAAAATGGGATGGAGTGTAGCTAGGAGGTAGAATGCCCCTGGGTTCCATCCTTAGTATCGTTAAATACATAAATAAATAAATAGGGCTGGGAGTGTATCTTGGAGATAGAATGGCTCTGGGTTCAGTCTCCCAGTTACCCCACACACACACACACACAAACACATGGAAAACCACACTTGAATCCCACTGGTTAAACGCACCCAGACTTCCCTCAGTTAAGGCTTCTCCCAGCCCTCACAGCCCTGGCTGGCCTCCCCGCGATCTTCCCTGTAGACAGGAGGGTCTCAGGCCCCCAGAGCCAGGCTGTTGACCCGTAAAGAAACACTGATGGATTACTCCCAGAGCTCAAGATAAACTTGGCACTTCAGCCCCAAAGGTGAAACTATAAATCCACATGGCCTGCAAACAACTGACCAACAATAACACCTGATAAGGACCAGGGGAGGGAAAGGAAACTGTGGAGATTGGGAACAGCTTCCATTGTTTGTAAACATAATCAGACCACTTGAGAATACTCACCACCCACAGCCGTCCACCGTAGGAACTTTCTCCAGAAATAAAGAGGCTGAAGCCTGGTGGTGGCGACATTTGTAAGCTCAATACTTGGGAGGCTAAGATAGGAGGATCAAGGTTGGAGGCCAACCTCGGCAATTTAGTGAGACCCTATTTCTCTTTCTCTTTCTTTATTTCTTTCTTTCCTTCTCCTTATATATTTATTTTTTGTAGTACTGAGGATGTAACCCAGAGGCAGTCTTCCTCTGAGCTATACCCCCCAAAAAAAGAAAAAGAAAAAGAAAAAAATAAGGCTGGAGTGTAGCTAAGGCAGAATGCTCCTGGGTTCCAACCCCAATACCACATAAATAAATAAATAAATAAATAAATAAATAAATAGCTAGGAGCCAGGCATGATGGCCTCCCAGTTCTTGGGAGGCCGAGACAGGAGGATCGCAGGTTCACAGCCAGCCTCAGTTACTTAAGGAGGCGTTCTGCAACTTAGTGAGATGCTCTTTCAAAATAAAAAATAAAATAGGGCTGAGGGTGTAACTCAGAGGTAGAATGCCCCTGGGTTCAATCCCCAGTACTAAAAAAAAAGAAGAAGAAGAAGAAAAGGCTGAGTGTGGTGGCACATGCCTGTAATCCCAGCACTTGGGAGGCTGAAACAGGAGGATTACAAATTGAAGTCCAGCCTCAGCAACTGGGAATGTACCTTGAAGATAGAATACTATTCTGGTCACAATCCCCAGTACCAAAGAGAGAGAGAGAGAGAGAGAGAGAGAGAGAGAGAGAGAGAGAGAGAGAGAGAGAGAGAGAGGGGCAAAAGCTTCTTTGTTTCTTTTTTTTGTTGTTTGTTTGTTTGTTTTGGGAACCAGGGTCTCCCAGTCTTGGTAGGTTGCTCAGGTTGGTTTCCAATTCCTAGGCTCCACCAGACCTCTAGCCTCAGCCTCATTATTAACTAGGACAACAGATGAGTCCCACCTGGCTTTGACGGTACATTTTTTTTTTTTTCCCCCAGGGCTGGGGATGGAATCCAGGGGCATCTACCTCTGAGCTACACCCCCTGCCATATATATATATATATGAATCATATATATAAGAATTATATATATGATATATATATATATATCATATATATATACTTTATTTTGAAACACAGTCTCACTGAGTTGCAGTGACCCTCACTAGGTAGCTGAAGCTGGCTGCGAACCATGATCCTCCTGTCTCAGCCTCCCAAATGCTGGGATTACAAGCATGTGCCACCAAGTCTGGCTGAGGGTAGATATTTATTAGGTGGTACTGGGAATTAAATTCAGGGGCATTCTACCACTGAACTACATTTCCTAGTCCCCCCCCCTTTTTTCTTCTTTTTAAATAGTGTCTTTCTAAGTTACTGTACACTGGCCTTGTATGTGTGATCCTCCTGTCTCAGCCTCCCAAATACTGGGATTAAAGACACATACCACCACATCTTGACATATTTGATTCTTAAATTCAATCCCTAGAGCTGGGTGTGGTGGCACACACTTGTATTCCCAGTATTTGAGAGGCAAAGACAGGAGGATCAAAGGTTCGAAGCCAGCCTCAGCAATTTAGTGAGGCTCTAAACAGTCTAGGGAGACCCTGTTTCCAAATAAAAAATAAAATAGGTCTGGGGGTATAGCCTGCTTGGCAAATGGATGCCAAGATGAATAGGGTTGGGTCCTAAGTGATGTTCATTTTGGTAAAAAAAAATCTATTAGCAGATGCATAAAATATTATAGATGCTTGCTGGGTTCAGCTCTGTGTACCCGTAATCCCAGCTACTTAAATTACAGGAAGATCTCAAGTTGAAGGCCAGCCTGGGCAAGTTTAAGGCTCCTTCTTTTTTTTTTTTTTTTTTTTTGTGGTTCTGGGGATGGAACCCAGGGACATTTGACCTCCAAGCTACACCCCCTGCCCTATTTTTTTTTTTTTTTATTCTTTATTTTGAAACCGAGTCTCACTGAGTTGCAGAGGGCCTCACTAAGTAGCTGAGGCTGTCTGCGAACCATGATCCTCCGGTCTCAGCCTCCCGAATGCTGGGATTACAAGCGTGCGCACGCCCGGCTGAGACTCTTAAAAAAGGAGCTGCTTAAAAAATGAGCTTGGACCAGGCATGGTGGTGTACCCTGTAATCCCAGCCCTTGGGAGGCTGAGACAGGAGGATCGCAGGTTCACAGCCAGACTCAGCTACTTAGTGAGGCTCTCAGCAACTTAGTGAGATCCTATTTCCAAAGAAAAAATAGGGCTGGAGATAGAGCTTGGAAGTAGAAGGCCCCTGGGTTCCATGCCCAGTACCAGACACAAACAAATTAATTAATTAAATAAATCAAGTGCAGCTGAGGGTATAGCTCAATGGTAGAATGCTCTAGCCAGAGTTGTGGCACGTGCCTGTAATCTCAGCATTTGGGAGGCTGAGGCAGGAGCTCACAAAGTTGCTCTGTTCATCATGGAGTGAACAGTGCATGCTGGGAACTCGGGAGGGAGCCTTGCTGCAGGAGCTAAAGGGTGGGGTGCAGCAGGACTTCTCTAGTGACGTGCAGGACAGAAAGTCTGTATCTTGGAGCAGAGTAAAGGTTTATCAGAAGGGAATTCCAGGCATTTTGGGAGGCAGCTGGAGTGGAGATGGAGAGGGACGCTGTTTTGCAGGTTGGTAACTTTGGAGTTCTGGGACTTTGCCATTTCAGAGTCACACACCCTCTAGACCAGCCACACACTTGAGGCTTTCAGCTTCAGTAAGTGCAAACTAGAAACAAGCAAGACTTAGCCGGGCATGGTGGTGCATGCTTGGAATCCCAGGATTTGGGAGGCTGAGACAGGAGGGTCCTGATTCGCGGCCAGCCTCAGCTACTTAGTGAGACCCTTTACAACTCAGTGAGACCCCGTTTTAAAATAAAGAATAAAAAATAGGGCTGGGGGTGTAGCTCAGAGGTAGAATGCCCCTGGGTTCCATCCCCAGTACTGTGGGAAAAAAAAAAAAAAAAAAGAATAAAATAGGGCTGGGGTGTGGCTCAGAGGTAGAATGCTTGTCAAACTGTACCCCCAAGCCCCATTGAGGGATGGCTGCTCACAGCAACAGTTGTACCCTTTTGCAGCCAGGCGGTGGCTGTCACCTGGCCTCCCTGGTCTGCAGGCAGGACTCTGGAAGGGTCTTAACAGTTGACCTGTTGTAAAGGTATGTGTTCAGAGTTTGTATGGATAGTCCCAAGTTGCTTTGGGGGATCTGAGGTGTTTGTTGATATTCTAAGGCCCAGGAGAATCAAGAAGCCTGGTCTTGGGACCCAGACAGGCTTCCGGTCTCTTGCAGGCCCCATAGGGGCAGGAAGTACAAGGCCGGGATGGGGAGAGCCAGTCCAGGGCAGTGAGGCTGCCTACCCAGCAGGCCTCGCAGGAGGGTGGGGAGGACCAGGAGCAGACTTCCACCTCCCTGCAGCCCTGGGCACCCCAGGGGGGACTCGCCAGGACTGCAGACAAACTGACTTGACATTCAAGTCCCAGATCAGACCTGAGGCAGTCATGCAGGAGATGGGCCTCTTGCCCAGGCCCAACTACAAATCAGAATCCTAAAAACAAGGCGGCCGGCCGGGTGTGGTGTCCTACACCCATGATCTGGTGAAGTGGGAGGCTGAGGCAAGAGGAGAGCAGGTTCAAGGACAGCCTCAGCAATTTAGTGAGGCCCTCAGCAACTTAGTAATGCTGTTTCAATATTAAAAAATAAGGAGAGCCAGGCGTGGTGACGCACACTTGTAATCCCAGAACTTGGGAGGTTGAAACAGGAGGATCACGCAGGTTTGAAGCCAGCCTCAGCCACTTAGTGAGGCTCTCAGCAGCTTAGTGAGACCCTGTTTCCAAAAATATATAAAATAGATCTGGGAATGTAGCCTGGAGGTAGAAGGCACCTGGGTTCCAACCCCAGTACCACAAGAAAAAATAAAAATAAAAAAATAAATAAATAAATAAGGACCTGGGCATGGCAGCCCACGTTTATAATCCCAGTACTCAGTAGGCTGAGAGCTGGAAGATTGCAGGTTGTGGCCAACCTCAGCAATTTAGCTTGGCCCTTCTCCGTTTAGTAAGACCTTGTTTTTAAAAAAAAAAAAAAAAAAAAAAGCCAGGCGTGGTGGCACACGGTTGTAATCCCAGTACTTGGGAGGAAAATCTGGGTTATCAGCCAGTCTCAGCTGCTTAGTGAGGCCCTCTGCAAATTAGTGAGACCCTGTTTCAAAATAAAGAATAAAAAAATCAGGCTGGGAGCAGGGCGTGGTGGCGCAGGCTTGTAACCCCAGCATTCGGGAGGCTGAGACCGGAGGATTGTGGTTTGCGGACAGCCTCAGCTACTTAGGCCCTCTGCAACTCAGTGAGACCGGGTCTCAAAATAAAGAATAAAAAATAGGGCAGGGGCTATAGCTCGGAGGTTGAATACCCCTGGGTTCCATCCCTAGACCTGCCAAAAAAAAAAAAAAAAAAAATCAGGCTGGGGGTGTAGCTCAGAGATAGAATGCCACAGGGTTTCATCTCCAGGACCACAAAGAAAAAAAAAAGGACTGGGGCTGTAGCTCAAGAGGTAGAATGCCCCGAGTTCAATTCCCAGTAACACACACCCACACACACACACACATGCTGTAATGTAGCTTTGAGGTAGAATGCAACTGAATTCCATCCCCAGTAGCTGCCTTCTCTCCTCCAAAAAAATAAAATAAAAACCAAGGGTGATTGAGTGGGAAGTCGGGGCATGGGGGTGCTGGGAAACCAGACATCAGGGGCGCTCCGGGCTGGCTTGGGAGGGGGTCTCTAGGAGCTAGATGCTGGCAATGACTGAGAAACCCTGGTGTAGGGGATTTCACCCTGCCCCTCCCCCTGCCCCCGGAGGCCCGTGGGCTGCCGGGAGAGAAATGCATGACAAAGGAGCAGTGATCGCTCCGTCCCTGGGGTAGAGGGATGACAGGGGAGGGGCTTCTCCGCCTCCAAAGCTCTGCTCTCCGCCTGCCTGCAAGGGAGCCTCTGGATCTACCTGCGATGGGGCAGATAAGAGCTGAGATGTGAACACCCTCCAGCCCAACTCACAGCCCAGAGGTCTTCTAGCGGACCTAGGAAACACTGACCTTCTGGGTTAGTGGCCCCCAGGAGGAAACAGAGGTGACATGACACAGGCTCACAGGGAGAAGTGCAAAACCATCTCTAAGGACTCCCGATAGCTGGGTGCAGTGGAGCACCCCTGTAATCCCAGTGCTTGGGAGGTTGAGACAGGTGGATAGCAAGTTCGAGGTCAGCCTCAGCTATTTATTTATTTATTTATTTATTTATTTATTGCGGTACTGGGGGTGGAACCCAGGGGCATCTACCTCTGAGCTACATCCCATCCCTATTTTTATTCTTTATTTTGAAACAAGGTCTCACTGAGTTGCAAAGGGCCTCATTAATTAGCTGAGGCTGTCCTTGAACCTCTATCCTCCTGTCTCAGCCTCCCAAATGCTGAGATTACAGTGGTGTGCCATCACGCCCGGCTCCCAGCCCTATTTTTTATTCTTTATTTTGGAACAGGGTCTCACTGAGTTGCAGAGGGCTTCACTAAGGCTGTCTGCGAACTGTGGTCCTCCTGTCTCAGCCTCCCAAATGCTGGGATTACAAGCGTGCACCACTATGCCTGGCAGCCTTAGCATTTTAGAGATACTCTCTTTCAAAATAAAAAGGGCAGCCGGGCATGGCGGCACACACTTGTAATCTCAGTGCTTGGAGGCTGAGACAGGAGGATGGCAGGTTTAAGGACAGCCTCAGCAAGTAATGAGACCCTGTTTCAAAATAAAAAATAAGCCCTGCCACAACGGCTCATGCTTATACTTAGTTACTTAGTGAGGTACTCTGAAACTTAGTGAGATCCTGTTTCAAAATAAAGAATAAAAAAATAGGGCTGGGGTGTAGCTCAGAGAATTCCCAGTACTGCAATAAATAAATAAATAAATAAATAAATAAATAAATAAATAAAAATAGGGCTGGAGATGTAGCTTGGAGGTAGAATGCCCCTATAAAAATAAAAAGAGCTTAGAGGTAGAACTCCCTGGGTTCACTCAATCTTTAGTACTCCCCCCAAAAAAGATTCAAGTATGGCCAGGTGCAGTGATAGATGTGTGTAATTTCAGTGCTTGGAAGTTTGGAAGGTCGAGATAGGAGGACAGCAGGTTTGAGGCAAGCCTCAGCAATTTAGCAAGATCCTATATCAAATAAATATATGAATAAATAAATAAATAAATAAATAAATAAAGTTGGGGTGTAGCTCGGAGGCACGATGTCCTTGGGTTCAATCCCCAGTTCTAGAACAAGAGACTCATGATATCAAGATGAAGACCCCCCCCCCCAGCCATAGCTACTCCTCCCCCCAAAGGCACACAGAGCCACTGACCCAGTAAACAACCCCCCAAGACAGGGCTGTGCCTGGAGTGAGCAGATGGGTAACCCAGGCTCAGAATCCTGGCCTTCGAAGCTGTGGGGAGCTCGGGCCCAGAGACTTGGTCGAGTCCCCTGATACCCTGGGGCCTTCATTTGGGGCAAGTTTGGGGAGCAGACCTACAAACTGCATCTATTCTTTTGCAAACTAATGGAGCTCAAGGCCTGTATCTGAGAGCTCGATACACTCAGACCAGGCCCAGAAAAACAGACTTTGTGGGAAGCTTAGGGTAGGCTTCCTGCAACCTTCCCCAAATCCCTATCTCCTCCGTATCTTTCCTCTGGCCAGTCCCCCTAAACAAAGCACGACCCGTGACCTGGGGGGCTGGGGGAGGGGTGGGTGCGGAGGCTGGATGCCAGAGTCCCGACAGGTAGGAGTTGCAGGGCCGGCTGTTGGCCCACAGTGACTCTGTGGGGACTGGGAGGGGAGCTTGCAAGGGGCTCTCTGGGAGGGAGACTCCCGAGGGGCTCGGGGCGGGGGTGGGGGGGCAGGAAGCTGTCCCCAGGGGAGCCATCCTGCTCCATTCAAGGCTGCAGCACTTGTTTAGGGTTGGAGCTGCCTCCTCTGGGGGTTGGGATTGTCCAGCCAAGGCCATTGTCTTGCCCCCTCCCCCCAGCCCTCCCGGGCCTCTTTGAACCAGAAGTCAGATATTTTTTTCTTTCTCTGCTCTCCTCCCATCCCCTCCGTTTTCTCACCCAGGGATTGGGGCTGAAGACCTGGGATGGGGAGGTCGGGGAGGGAGAATTCCACCTGCTGTGATAGTAGATGCCGGAATCCCGGATGGGGAGGGAAACGGGGAAGTATGGGTCTTGTAGTGGGGTTTGGTTTTCTCTGTCTGGACGTAGGTTGGAAAAATTAACCTTAGTCAATCCAGAGCCCGGTCCCTATAAAGGGAAGTGTGTGTGTGTGTGTGTGTGTGTGTGTGTGTGTGTGTGTGTATCTGTGTGTGTTGGGAATTCAGTCTGTGAGTGTTAGATGTGGAGATTGAAGCTACAGGTCCACGGGTACGGAGTGGACACTTCTCCAGCAATTTGCCCCTAGAAATAGCATGGACCTTGGCAGCCTGGGTAGGTGTGGCCTTTGAGGCTGCAGACTCATTAGATATGGCCAGTATCAGGATAGCAATAAGTTTCTGGGTGAGGGAGGCGAAAGGGGGTAGCTGACCAGCGCTTGTGACTGTTAAAGAATCAATGAAGCCGGGCTTGTCATCCCACCATTTGGGAGGCCGAGGATTGCGGTTCGCGGACAGCCTCAGCTACTTAGTGAGGCCCTTTGCAACTCAAGAGAGACCCTGTTTCAAAAATAAAGAATAAAAAATAGGGCTGGGGGTGTAGCTCGGAGGTAGAATGGCCCCGCGTTTCATTTCCAGTACTGCAAAAAAAAAAAAAAAAAAATCGAGTTGTGTCCCAGAAGTCCTTGGCTTGGCACACACATTCAAGTATTTGAAGCCGGGCATGGTGGCGCCTGCTCGTAATCCTAGTACTTGGGAGGCTGAGACCAGAGGAGCAGGTTCAAGGCCAGCTGAAGCAACTTAGTGAGACTCAGCAATTTAGCAAAACCCTATTTCAGAATAAAAGATTTAAAAAAAAGGGGGGGAGCTGGGGAGGTAGAACATCCCTGGATCCAATCCCCAGTACTAAGTAAATAATTGAGCTGAGAGAGTGGCTGGCGGGTCCTAGCGAGGGGAAGGTGCCAGGGATCTTTGGAGAAAAGGTCAAGCAAACACCTGGTTCCTGCAGAACATGGAGAAGGTGTGGAGGGATCCCAGACAGCTCCCAGGCATCCCAGCCGGAGGGGCGCTCCGACGGCCGTGCCCATCTTTCCCCTGGTGTGGACACCACAGCCACCGCCTGGCAACTCACTTTCGCCTCAGTTTCTCCCACCCCCACCCCTCTCCCCCACCCACCCAGAGGGCGGGGCCAGAGGTCAAGGCTAGTGGGTGGGATTGGAGTGGGGGAGAGCTGTCCCCTAGGTGAGCCCTCATAACTCAGGGCCCCGGCTTGGGGGTGCCCTTCTTCCCCATGGCCGGCCACCTGGCTTCGGATTTCGCCTTCTCGCCCCCGCCGGGCGGTGGGGGCGACGGGCCTGGGGGGCCTGAGCCAGGCTGGGTTGACCCTCGGAGCTGGCTTAGCTTCCCAGGCCCTCCCAGTGGTCCGGGAATTGGGCCGGTGGTCGGGCCAGGCCCGGAGGTGTGGGGGATTCCCCCGTGCACCCCGCCTTACGAGTTCTGCGGAGGGGTGCCCTGCTGCGGACCTCCAGTTGGAATGGGCCTGGTGCCCCAAGGCGGCCGGGAGAGCTCTCAGATCAAGAGCGAGGTGGCAGCCGGGATGGAGAGTAGCAGTTCTGAGGGGGCCTCCCCGGAACCCTGCGCTGCTAATCCTCTTCCCTTGAAGAAGGAGAAGCCGGAGCGGAAGTCTGAGGAGGTGAGGGGGTGCCACTGGGGATGGGGTGCGGGGTGTGGTGGGGCTGGCACAGGCAGCTATGAGGGAGAAGTGGTCACCTGCAGCTGCCCAGCTCTGGATCTGAGGGCGACAGGCCAGGGCCGCCGGCCTAGGCAGAGGGGATGTGGTGGCCGCAGGTGGTGGCCCTGCCCTGGGTGGCTGGGTAGAGGTAGAAGCCCGAATTCCGTGAGTGAGTCCAAAGCTGGCCCAGATCGGCCCTTTCTCCAGCTTCGGCCTGTCCGTAGTTCTCTTGCATGCGGAGGCCCGAGGTCGCCAGCTCAGGACCAGCCCGCCACCAACTCCCGCCTGGGGTAGGCTTGAGCTCTCCTACCTGGAGCTTCTTGGGAAATTTTGATCCTTAAACCCACCCAGGATCTTGGCCTTCGGGTTAAGCATGGCCTGAGGATACAAACAGTGCTTATCCGGAGGTGATTGTTCCTGAAAGGCGAGGGTGTGACTGGCTTCTGATAGGAGGTCCTGCCTGGGCTGAAGGTGGCCTTTGGAGTTGGGTTTACCTCCAGTCACGTCTAGGGCAGTCCGCCCTGACTCCTGCCTCCAGCCCGGCCGTGAGTCACCCATTAGAAGCGGGAGGTATGGATTGGATGGCTCTCAACCTCCAACCCTTGTGTTGTAAACAAGAAAAAAATGGTGGGAAAAGTTATCTCCAGGCCATTGTGTGAGCGTGTCAAGGGACCCTCTGCCGAGGGACGGCCTCCAGCGCTCTGGGGACTGTGTGTCCTCAGCGCCCTGAAGCCAAGAGCAGGCAATTAGAGATGAAGTACAAAGCCATCGGCCCCACCCAAGGTGTCAGTGGATAGACTCAGCAGGTCCAGCCGCTTTGCCGAGGAGGTGATGCCGAATAATGGCTGCCCATTGGGGTCTGCTCCCTAAGTGCCCGACTGCCTGCCCCGTTTATACGTCATTATCCCAGTGAGCTGTCAGAGAATCTCTGAGGGAGGCGTTATTAGCTTATTTCATGGTCTTAATTCCAAATGGGACGAGGATTCGAACTCGGAGAAAGGATAGGACTTGGAGAAAGCCGACAGGACTTACAGGTTGGAGTCAGGGCCGAGCAGAAGTGGGATGAAAATCCGCCCGTTTGAATCGAATCGGATCGGATCGGTCACAGTTGAAGCACTTCCTCAGCTTTGCAGTGGCCCTCGTGTGTTCCCTGGCTGTCCCGCGGTCCATCCCTTCACTAGAGTGCTCCAGGGTACAGTCTTTCAAGCGCCGCTAAAGCTTTGCCTCCTTCCTCTCGCCCTCCCCATTGAGACATCCGCATTTTTTGTCTGTTGCTGGGATGACCCGAGCTGCCCTATCCCTTTGCAGTGGCTCCTGGACAGAACTAGCCATTCTTGTCACTTTCTTATGCAAAGCACATCCTAGGTGCATCGCGACCTCTCCCCTGCCCCAGCCACCAGTGTCTGTTCTAAGACTGCAGCAACAGCCTTCCTAGTTAATGCCCTCACTGCCTCGCAGTCTGTTGGCAACACATCAGATTGGGGTCGATGTTTTAAAATCTGAGAGTCAGCTGGGCATTGTGGCACACACTTGTAATCCCAGAATTTGGGAAGCTGGGACAAGAGGATCACAGGTTTGAGGACAGCCTCAGCAAGTAGTGAGACTCTCACTAATAAAATGAGGTTGGGGGTATAGCTCAGAGGTAGAAGGCCCCTGGGTTCAATCCCCATTACCCAAACAAAGCAAAAACCTGAAAGTTGATCATTTTACTCCAGGAACCAAAGTCAGAGACAACTATGGTCTCTTCCTCCTCTGACCTTCTCAAATTTCATTTTTTTTGGATTCTTATTTAGAATTGCCACCCTCTATAATTGCCCACCCTGCTCTACTTTTTTTTTTTTTTAGTACTGAAGGTTGTGCCCCAGATGCATTCTACCTCATTTTGAAACGGGGTCTTGCTAAATTGCTGGTGCTGGCCTTGAACCTGTGATCTTTCTGTCTCAACCTCCCAAGTACTGGGATTACAGGCATGTGCCACCATATCTGGCTGTTTGGGACCTTGGAAACAAGTTGGGGAGGGTATATTGAATTTAGACTCAGACAGACATTGTGCATTTTTCTAGTCTCAAAAATTTCTCAAAGGTGGGGGGCGGAGGTCTTGAGTCAGAGCCTGTGCAAGTAGCTGGCAGGAGCTTCCTGCATGGGCAGCAGGTGTTTCCACGGAGCCTGGGCCTCGTGGTATTCCACAACCACTAGGTGTACCCAGAAACTGGCCTATGATGGGCAGTGATTGCTGGAGTGATGTTTGTAAATAGGCTATTATTTCTAAAGGGTATATGGGTAGTCCGGGAGGCTGAGATATTCTATAGACCATTCCTTGGGGGCTGCAGTCAGATTTTTTTTCCCCTCTATCCTGTGATCCTCTTTTCTCAGCCTCCCAAGTATTGGAATTACAGGCATGCACCACCATGCCTGGCTTTAGTTTTAATTTTGAAACGGTCTCAATAAACTGCTGAGACTGCCTTCTGACCCGAGATCCTCCTGTCTCAGACTCCCAAGTACTAGGATTACAGGTGTGGACCACCACACCTGGCTTTGCAGTCAGAATCTTGAACCCTAAATGGAAAAGGGAGATTGCATTGATAACTGGTGTGTGTGTGTGTGTGTGTGTGTGCACACGCACATTCTTACAAGCCCTCTTCCTCTTTTAATGTAGTACCAGGACATTGAAGCTCTGCAGAAAGAACTTGAGGACTTTGCCAAGGTGTTGAAGCAGAAGAGGATCACCCTGGGGTACACCCAGGCCGATGTGGGGCTCACACTGGGGGTTCTCTTTGGTAGGTTTCCCTAAACATGCCCTCCTGGCTCACAGGGACCATATCTTCCAAGGGAGTGTGCAGGGGTGTTTGGGGGGCAGGTTCTACTCTCACCATCAGCTCAGTGGTTGGTGGGGGTGGGGCAAAACCCTTGGAGCTTGAGCTGCCTCTGGAAAAAACTGCCCCCCCACCTGTAATCCCAGTGCTTGGGAGGCTGAGACTGGAGGACTGATTGCAGGGTCCCATCCAGTCTCAGCAACTTAGCGAGGCCTTGTTTCAAATAAAAAATAAAATAGGGTGGGGGTGTAGCACAAAGATAGAATGTCCCTGGGTTCAGTCTGTAGCAACACACACACACACACACACACACACACACACACACACACACACGAGTTCCTGAGGACTGGAAGAGGCAGGGAGGACGGGGCTGGAGGGCAGCGGGTACCCTGTGTGCTGCTACACAGCTTCTCTTTGGACCTCCTCTCCCAGGGAAGGTGTTCAGCCAAACCACCATCTGCCGCTTTGAAGCTCTGCAGCTGAGCTTCAAGAACATGTGTAAGCTGCGGCCCCTGCTGCAGAGGTGGGTGGAGGAAGCGGACAACAATGAGAACCTCCAGGAGGTGAGGGGAGGACCTGCTGAGTCACGGCCCAGTTGCCATGGGCCACCCAGCCTTGCAGATGGCTCCTTTTTTCTTTCAGCCCCTTCTTCCCACATGGGGGCAGCATCTCTCTCTCTCTCTCTCTCTCTCTCTCTCTCTCTCTCTCTCTCTCTCTCTCTCTCTCTCTCTCTCTCTCTCTTTCTCTTTCTCTCTCTCTGTCTTCCTCTCCCCCTCCCCCCTCTCCCTCTCTCTCTCCCTCTCCCTCTCTCTTTCCCTTCCCTCCCTTTCTCCCCCCCAAGTCCACAGTGCGATGGAGTTGATCTTTTCAGCAAAGAGAAGGTCCAGAGCTCCATGTCCAGATCCACCTTTTCAGGTTCCTCCTTTTTCATTCTTTTTTTTTTTTTTTTTTTTTGCCTAGGTACTGGGGATTGTACCCAAGGGCATTCTACTTTTGAGCTATACCCCCAGCCCTTTTCATTTTTATTTGAGGCAGGGTCTCACTAAGTTTCTCAGGCTGTCCTTGAACCTGTTTTAGCCTCTTAAGTACTTGGGAATTCAAGCATACAATCACCATACCCAGCTACCCCCAGACTTTTTTTTTTTTTTTTTTGGTACTGGGAATGGAACCCAGGGACATTCTACCTCCAAGCTACACCCCTGGCCCTATTTTTTTATTCTTTATTTTAAAACAGAGTCTCACTGAGTTGCAAAGGGCCTCACTAAATAGCTGAGGCTGTCCACCAACCGTGATCCTCCTGTCTCAGCCTCCCAAATGCTAGGATTATGGGATTACAAGCATGTACCACCATGCCCGGCTCTTTATTTTTTAATTAATTAATTAATTAATTAGTTTTGTGGTACTAGGGGTGGAACCCAGGCGCTTTCTACCTCCGAGCTATACTCCCAGACCTATTTTATATTTTATTTGGAAACAGGGTCTCGCTAAGTTGCTGAGAGCCTCACTAAGTAGCTGAGGCTGGCTTCAAACCTGTGTGATCCTTCTGTCTCAGCCTCCCAAGCGCAGGGATTACAAACGTGCGCCACCATGCCCGGCTTTCTTTTCTTTTCTTTTTTTTTTTTTTTTGAAATAGTCCCTCTTGCTAGATGATTGAGGTTCTCTTATGTTGCTAAAGGCTGGCCTCAAACCTGCAATCCTCTGTCTTAGCCTCCCGTGGGCTGGGATTATAGGCATGTTCCACCGTGCCTGGCTGGTTCCTCCTTTTTCCTATCTGCTGTCTCTGGAGACATGGCCTGTCAATGTCCCCTTAGTAATTGGCTCTGTAGACATTGTCAGCAGGTCCAAAGCCTTCCCTTGTCACCCTTCCTGCCCAGATATGCAAAACGGAGAACCTCACGCAGGCCCGGAAGAGGAAGCGGACCAGCATTGAGAACCGAGTAAAAGGCAACCTGGAGACCATGTTCCTGCAGTGCCCAAAGCCCACGCTGCAGCAGATCAACATCATTGCCCAGGAGCTTGGACTCGAGAAGGATGTGAGTGCCCGTGCCTGTCCTGGGGCCTCCAGGCCCCTCTGTTCCCCTTCTTCCAAGCTCTAGCTCCTGTCCTCCCACGGTACCAGGGCTGTTGGCTTTGAATCAAGCTGGGGGTGGTGGCACACACCTGTCTGTCATCTCAGTGCTTGGGAGGCTGAGACAGGAAGATCACAGGTTCAAGGATAGCCTCAGCAATGTAGCAAGACTCTCAGCAACCCAGCAAGACCCTGTTTCAAACAAAACAAAACAAAAAAGCCTGGAGTGGTGGCGCATGCTTGTAATCTCAGCATTTGGGAGGCTGAGACAGGAGGACCTGGTTCTCTGCCAGCCTCTGCCCCTGCTACTTAGTGAGGTCCTTTGCAACTCAATGAGACCCTGTGTTTTTTTTTTTTTTTTTTTTTTTTTTTTTTTTTTTTTTTTTTTTTGTGGGTCTCGGGGTGGAACCCAGGTGCATTCAACCTCCGAGCTACACCCCCTTTCCTATTTTTTATTCTTTATTTTGAAACCGGGTCTCACTGAGTTGCAGAGGGCCTCCGGTCTCAGCCTCCCGAATGCTGGGATTACAAGTGTGCGCCACCATGCCCAGCTTGAGACCCTGTTTTAAAAGAAATAATAAAGAATAGGGCTGGGGGTGTAGCTCGGAGGTAGAATGCCCCAAGTTCCATCCCCAGTACCAAAAAAAAATTTTTTTTTTTTTTTTTTTTTTTTTGGTGGTACTAGGGTTCCTGGAAGCCCTTCCACCTCCAGGCTACACTCCCAGACCTATTTTATACTTTTTATTTGCAAACAGAGTCTCTTAAGCCAGAGAGGCTGGCTTCGAACCTGCGTGATCCTCCTGTCTCCGCCTCCCAAGCGCGGGGATTATAAGCATGTGCCACCACGCCCAGCGTCCAAAAAAATTTTTTAAAAAAAGGGAAAGTGGGTTGGGAATGTAGCTCAGAAGTAGAACATCCCTAGTAACACACACACACACACACACACACACACACACACACACACACACACACAACTGAGCAGAGCCAGCCCTACCTCCAGGGCCTTCTGGTCTAACACTCCCTGTGTCATCCGTTCCCAGGTGGTCCGAGTGTGGTTCTGTAACCGGCGCCAGAAGGGCAAACGTTCAAGCAGTAACTATTCTCAACCAGAGGGTTTCGAGCCGGCGGGGTCCCCGTTCCCAAGGGGACCTGTACCCTTTCCTCTGGCCCCAGGGCCCCATTTCGGTGCCCCAGGCTACGGGAGCCCTCATTTTACCTCGCTCTACCCCTCCGTCCCTTTCCCTGAGGGTGACGCCTTCCCTCCCGTCCCTATCACCACTCTGGGCTCTCCCTGCCCCTAAACTAAGGTGGTGGCCCTTCCTAGGGGTGGGGAGGGGGCGCTGGGGAGGGGAGACGAGCCTGTGCCAAGGCTCGAGATGAAGGTCTTCATCTACTGAGGAAGGGATTGGAAGCTCAAAGGGTGGGGACAGTTTAGGGGACTGGTTGGAGGGAGGTGAGGTTAATAATGCTCTTGGTTTTAATCCTCACATCGCGCAATACTTTGTTCTTGAATAAAGAAACCTGGGACATAATAGATAGATAATTTTGTCTTTGGTTTATCTCTTAGTTATTGAAGAAGAGGGGGGAAAAAAACCCTATGGTAGATACTAAACTGTTCTCATGCCCAGGTGGCTCCGAAACCAAAGTACCATTTATTTTATTTTATTTTATTTTATTTTATTTTATTTTAGTGGTACTGGGGTTCCTGGAAGCCCTTCTACCTCTGGGCTACACTCCCAGACCTATTTTTACATTTTTATTTGGAAACAGGGTCTCCTAAGCCAGCGTGCGCGGCTGGCTTCGAACCTGCGCGATCCTCATGTCTCTGCCTCCCAAGCGCGGGGATGACAAGCGTGCGCCACCACGCCCAGCCCAAAGTACCATTTAAACTGCTCAAGGCATGGAGGCACACACCTATAATAATCTCAGCAGGTGGGAGGCAGAGACAGGAGGATTCCCAGTTTGAGGCCAGCCTAAACAACTTAGCAAGACCCTGTTTCAAAATAAAAAGTAAAAGGCCTAGGGGTGTCGTTTGGATGTAGAATGCTCCTAGGATGATTCCCCAGTCCCAAAAAAAGAAAAATCCTAGTACTTGGGAGGCTGAGACAGGGTGAAAAGTTGGAGACCAGTATGTGGTAATTTAGTGAGACCGTGTTTCAACATTTTTAAAGATATCTGTGTGTGGTGGCACACATCTGTAATCTGAGTACTTGGGAGGCTGAGATAGGAGGCTTTCAGGTTCGAGGACAACATAAGCAAATAGCGAAACTGTCATTAACCTAGTAAAACTCTATTTCAAAATAAAAATTGAGGGGAAAAAAAAGGGAGCAGTGCGTGGTGGCGCACGCTTGTAATTCCAGTCCTCGGGGAACTGAGACTGGAGGGTCACAGTTTCATGGCCAGCCTCAGCTAATTAGTAGTGTTTCTGAAGCAATTTTTGTAATGTGGGGAAACGTGGGCTGATAAGTCTTGGAAAGAGGGAAGGACATGCAGGTTACAACAGAATAGGTCAAGGTAAGGCTTCCCTAATGAGAATTACAGAAAGGATGCGATGCTCTAGC
The DNA here is from genome assembly GCF_963383645.1 of Muscardinus avellanarius. Lineage (NCBI taxonomy): Eukaryota > Metazoa > Chordata > Mammalia > Rodentia > Gliridae > Muscardinus > Muscardinus avellanarius. Next base: position 88,397,235 of record NC_137800.1, on the reverse strand, counting down.
AGTATCTTGGTGTGATGTGGGGCTGACGGGAGAAAATCCCACTTATCACATGTATGAGGGCTGGCTTACTAGCTTTTTTTTTTTTTCTGGTGGTACAGAAGCCTGTAAAAGCTCTATCTTGGTGAACTTGACTAGCTCCAACTATTTAATTATTTTATGGTACTGGGGGATGAAACCCAGGGGCATTCTACCTTGGAGCTACACCCACAGCCCCATTTTTTTAATACTGTAGTTTGAAACAAGGTCTCACTAAGTTGCAGCGGGCCTTGCTAAGTAGCTGAGGCTGGCAGTGAACCTGCAATCCTCAGGTTCCTCGTCTCAGCCTCCCAAGCGCGGGGATTACAAGCGTGCGTCACCACGCCCGGTTTATTCTTTTATTTTGAAACAGGGTCTCATTAAGTTGTAGATGTCCTTACCAAGTAGCTGAGGCTGATCCTCCTGTCTCAGCCTCCTAAGTAGTGGGATGACAAGTCTGTACCATTCTGTCTATTCTTTTATTTTCTTTTTGGTGGTACTGGGGATGGAACCCTTCTATTTCCCAGACCTATTTTATATTTTATTTGGAAACAGGGTCTCTTAAGCCAGCGAGGCTAGCTTCGAACCTGTGCGATCCTCCTATCTCTGCTTGCACCACCACGCCCGGCCCACGCTGTCTATTCTAGCTACCTTATTTTATTTCATTTTTAAAAAATTTTTATTTTTTTTTGTGGGTCTGGGGATGAAACCCAGGGCCCTATTTTTTATTCTTTATTTTGAAACAGGGTCTCACTGAGTTACGGAGGACATCACTAAGTAGCTGAGGCTGTCTGCGAACCCCAATCCTCCCATCTCGGCCTCCCAAATGCTGGGATTACAAGAGTGTGCCACCATGCTTGGCTAACTACCTTATTATAATGGAAGCAAATCTCTTGCCTTTAACTAGAAAGCTAGATTGTGTTCTTTCTGCCCACCTGTCCCTCCCTTCTATCTCTTCCAACTTACCCCATATATTCATACCTTCCCAAAGAGCGGGTTTGAATATCTCAGCTAATTTCCCCCACTACCTCCCCTAAGAATCGGAGTTAGTTCTCCTGATCTTACCAAGTCTATTCTCTCAACTGAAACAAAGCCGGGTTCGCGTACAGCCTCAGCTACTTGGCAAGGCCCTTCACAACTCAGGGAGACCCTGTTTCAAAAAATAAAAGTACTAAATAAACAGGGCTGGGGGTGTAGCTTGGAGGTACACTGCCCCTGGGTTCCATCACAGTACCGGGAAAAAGAAAAAAAAAAAAAAAAAGAATTGAAACAAGCTGGGTGTGGTGGCTTAAGTTTGTAATCCCAGCATTTTGGAGGCTGAGATGGGAGGATCGCAGTTCACAGACAGCCTCAGCTACCTAGACCCTTTGAACTCAGTGAGACCCTGTTTCAAAATAAAGAATAAAAAATAGGGCAGGAGGTATAGCTCAGAAATCGAATGCCCCTGGGTTCCATCCTCAGACCCACCAAAAAAAAAAATAAATAAATAAATAAATAAAGGAATAAGATAGGGCTGGGCCATAGCTAGGAGGCAGAATGCCCTTAGTTCTGGGGGGGGGGGGGAAGCAGGGCATGGTGGCACAAGTTTATTTATTTTGTGGTACTGGAGGTGGAACCCAGTTGCCTTCTACCTCTAAGCTATACTCCCAGACCTATTTTTTATGTTTTATTTGGAATCAGGGTCTCATTAAGTTGCTGAGAGCCTAAGTAGCTGAGTCTGGCTTCGAACCTGTGCGATCCTCCTGTCTCAGCCTCCTAAGTACCAGAATTACAAGCGTGCATCACCGTGCCCGGCTGTGGCACAACTTTATAATCCCAGTACTTGGGAGGCTGAGATAGGAGGATCAGAGGTTTGAGATCAGCCACAGCAATTTAGTAAGACTTTCAAAATAAATAATAAAATTGGGCTGAGGGGTATAGCTCAGAGGAAGAACGCCCCTGACTTCAATCCCCAGTACCACCAAAAAACCAAAACAAAGAATTGAGAGACAAAGAGAATCACACCCACAAGAAGAATGAATACCTAGATGAAGCTGCTTGTTCTTTATTGAAAATAAAAGCAAAGCTCTGACAAGCCACATCACTTGAGATTATGGTCGGCGGCCGGGGAGCCCCTGCGCAAGGAACTCTGGGGACCAGCGCCAGGGTATTTCCCATCCCAGAGGGTCTTGGATGATGCTCTTCAAGAACATTAAAGCCCCCCCCCTCCATCTCGGGCGATGAACAGTTGCCGATCTCAGACATTCTTGTCCATGGCAACAAGGCCTTACAGCTCATAAGAGTGGTATTTACAGTTAATTGGCGACTTTTGGTGGAGGCGGTGCTTTCTTTGGCAGGAAATCACCTTCTGTCCGTAGCAATGGGCCTCTCCTATAGTCATTCCCGCCTGTGGAGCAAAGGGAAGAAGGAAACACAGGATCTGTTTGCACCTCACTGTCTAGTCCTGCTAGTTCTGGACTGCAGGCCCAGGCCTGTTGCTTGGTGGTGGGCCTTGGGTTTGGGAGTCAACACAGCCTCCCTCCCCTGGCATCGGAAGTTGCCCTTCCTTGCAGCCTGGATGCTGCACTCGGGACATATGGTACCAGATGTCACAACCATCACACTGAACCCAGGCCACTGTCTCTTGGGGCAGGCCGCACAGGGCTCTGATTACAGGGGCTGCCCGCTGGGCACCTGCAAGGACGGCCACATTGGTTTCAAAGGGAGCTGTAAATGCCAGGGCCATTGGAAACCTGCAGAAGCTTAGACCTTGACCCTGGATAAACATCCAGTGAACCTGGATAGATTCACTAGATAATGACTCTTGGAAATTCATTCCTCATCCTTAAGCACTACAATGGGGTTGAAGTCCTCTAAATGTAAAAAGTAGGGACTTAGGACTGCACACTGGGAGTATAATTCACTGATAAAGTGCTTACCTGGCATGTCCAAAGCCCCGGGCTTTGTCTCCAGCACTGCAAAAAGGAAAAAAAATGTGTAGGCCAGCAGAGTTTCTACTTTTTTTTTGTTGTTGTTTTGGGGATTGAACCCAGGGGCATTCTACCTTCCAGCTATGTCCCAAACCTCGTCCCATTAAAATTATTTTATTTTGAAACAGGGTCTTGCTAGTTTGCTGAGAGTCTTGGTACATTGCCGAGGCTGGTTTTGGACCTACAATCCTTCTATCAGCCTCCCACATATTGGAATTACAGGTATACACCACTGTGTCCCATGACTTCCTCTGTTTTTGTGTGGTGGTCACTGAGCTGTGCCCACCCCCAACATCAGGATTTTTTTTTTTTTTGGTGGCACTGGGGTTCCTCCGGGCTATACTCCCAGACCTATTTTTACATTTTTATTTGGAAACAGGGTCTCCTAAGCCATCGCGCGGCTGGCTTTGAACCTGCGTGATCCTCCTGTCTCTGCCTCCCAAGCACGGGGATTACAAGCGTGCGCCACCACGCCTGGCGCAACATCAGGATTTTTGTTGGGGGGAGTACTAGGGATGAAACCAGGGGCATTCTACGTGTGAGCTATACTCCCAGCCCTATTTATTTATTTATTTGTTTGTTTATTTATTTGAAGTACTAGGGATGGAACCCATGGGCATTCTACCTCCAAGCGACACCCCCAGTCCTATTTTTTAGTTTTTATTTTGAAATAGGGTCTCACTAAGTTGCAAAGGGCCTCACTAAGTAGCTGAGGCTCTCTGTGAACCTGGATCCTCCTGTGTCAGCCTCCCAAATGCTAGGATTACAAGAGTGAGCCACCATGTCTGGCTCCAGCCCTTTTTATTTTGAAACAGGGTCTTGTTAAGTTGCTGAGGGTCTCACTAAATTGTTGAGGCTGGCCTCAACTCTGTGATCCTCTTGTCTCAATTTCCCCAAAACTGGGATTATAGGCATGCAACATCATGCCTGGCTTTTTTTCCTTTCTTTGAGGCAGGGTCAAAGAGCCTTAAGTTGCCCAGCTGACCATAAACTTAATGGTCCTCCTATGTTCTAGGCCAGCCTCGAAATGAAGCGAGACCCTATTTTTTTTTTTAAAAAAAAGAGGCTCTGAGTATAGCTCCAAGACAAAATACCCATGGGTTCGGTGGTGTATACCTGTAACCCTAGGACTTTGGAGGCTGGGACAGGAGGATCACAGGTTTGAGGACAGCCTCAGCAAGGAGTTAGACTCAGCAACATAGCAAGATCCTGTATCAAATTAAAAAAAAAAAATAGAGCTGGGCGTGGTGGCACATGCTTATAATCCCAGTACTTGGGAAGCTGAGATAGGACTGTAGGTTTGTGGACAGCCTCAGCTACTTAGTGAGGTGCTCTGCAGCTGGAGACCCTGTTTCAAAAGCAAAGAACAAAAAATAAGGCTGAGGATGTAGCTTGGAGGTAGAATGCTCCTGGTTTTAATCCCCAGTATCACACACATACACAATGGTGTAACTTGGAGGTCAAATGTTTTGGGGTTCAATCTCCAGTACCAAAGTAATACATAGTCCAATATATGGGGGTAAACCTCCATGCCTAGCCAGGACTTTGTGTTGTTATTGTTTTTGGTACTGAGGATTGATCCCAGGGGTATTCCACTTACAAAGATACACCCCCAGCCCTTTATTTTTTGCGGTACTGGAGAATGACCTCGAGCTATATTCTCAGATTTATTTTTTAGTGTGTGTGTGTGTGGTTCTGGGAATTGAACCCTGAGGCATTCTATCTCCAAGTTACATCCCTAGACTGATTTTATTTCTTATTTGGAAACAGGGTCTTACTAGGTTGCTGAGAACCTAACTAAATTGCTCAGGCTGAGCTGGACGCGGTGGCGCACAGTTGTAATCCCAGTACTTGGGAGACTGAGACAGGAGGATCCATGTTCGTGGCCAGCCTGTTACTTAGTGAGGCCCTCCGCAACTTAGTGAGACCCTGTTTCAAAATAAAAAGAACAAGAAATAGGACTGAGAGTGTAGCTCAGAGGTAGAATCCCCCTGGGTTAAAAAAACAAAACAAAACAAAAAACTGAGACTGTCTTAAACCCGTGACCCTCCAGTGTCAGCCTCCCAAGCACTGAGATTACAAGTGTGTGCCACCACGCCTGGCCTTTTTGTATATTTTATTTTGAAACGGTCACACTAGGTTGTTCAAAGCCTCGCTAAGTTGCTGAGGCTGGCTGCGAGCCTGCAATACTCCTGATTCATCCTCCCAAGTCCTGGAATTACAGGGGTGCATCGCCAGGTCCAGCTTCTTACTAGTCACCTTAACCCCTGCCGCTACCCCAACTCATTTGCTTTCTCTTGTATATATATTTATCCATCCTGCCATTCCACGCCCTACTCTGCCTTTAACTTTGATCCCCACCCACCCACCCAGGAGCAGAGGGGCCTCCACAGCTCTGTAAAAGAATCCAAAACGAGGAGGTAGGAGGGGAGACCTGGGAGACCATGTGGACTCCACTCACCCACTGGGTGTCGGTGGGGCTTTCTCTACCCGGAGCTTCTTCCGGGGCTCTGCGAGGGCTGGTGAGGAGCTCTCAGGAGCCTCGCCCTCATCGTCCAGCTCTGTCAACACTCGGTGAGCCGATTTCCTCCGGTTCCTTGGGGGTGGGACAGGTGTAGCCCCCATATCCCCTGCTGGAGTGGGAACCGGCAGGCTCTGTGGCCCGCCTCCACTCCGGGAGAAGGTGAGGGGCTGGGACCGGAGCTTGCTGAGGCTGCCAATGGAGTTGAGGATCAGCGTGGCCTTGGGGGCAGGGGACAGGGTGCTGAGGGGCCGCTGGGGTGCCCCCTGGGGAGGCAGCATGGGCCGGAAACCAGCCCCAGCTTCTCCCCTAGACCGTGGGATGGTAATGGCGGCAAAGTCCTGAGGTTTGACCCGGACTTGTTGGAACATGAAGTAGAATTCCGAGGGGCTGGTTCCCGAGGGCCCTTCAGGGCCAAAAGTCAGGAGATCACCATCGCTCAACTCCAGCCTGTGGCCCCTTGGGAGTCGGACATTATTGACCAAAGTCCCTGTTGATGGTGGGGTATGAAACAAGTAATCAGAACAGAAGTGACCGATTGGGAGTAGAGGAACCGGGCCCTGTTTGATTTTCAGGGGAACGTGGGGGAAGAGTTTCAAATTCCCTCTCTCACATCCTAAGCCCCTCTGCAGGTGACACTGCACATAAGCTCCTTGTAGGCTGGAAATATGTTTATTTTTTGTGCGTGTGCCGTCTCTCCAATGGGCTCTTCCCAGAGTGCAAAGGTCCAATCCCCACCAGCTCACTCTCCACTCCAGCTCACAGTGAGCTCACGCTGATTCAGATTCTGGCTCTCCCACTTGCCAGCTACATCTCTGGACCCATGTGACTCATTTTCCTAGACTACAATGCAGGGATATTGGTGCCATCTATATGGGATGTGCTTTCAACAGTAGCTCATCACAGTAAGCACAAAAGGAATGTTGGCACCCCCAAAACAGACTTTACCAAGCCTTGTGATTAAGACCTGAAGAGGTGACATGACAGGCCTGAGGTTCGCCAGGAGTCAGTGGCAGGACTAAATTGAACCCAGGCCTGTCTGAGGCTACCTTGAGCTGGGAGGAAAGACCACACCCAAGATCATTAAAATATATTCATCATATAACTGCCCTTTCCCAGCAACAAGATACTGTAACAAATCTGGAAACTGAGTCAAGGCTAAACGTGGCCCCAGAACATCACCTCTGTGGTACTTCCCTGATGATGACTGGGCCCTGGCTCTACCAACCTAGCTCTGTGAGCTAAATAAGATAATCGAGAGTCCTGCTGGGCAGATGGTGCCTGTTTCTGATAAGAAGGAAGCCAAAGGACCAGACCATGACTGTCCACCCCACTGGATAGGGTCCCCATTTACTTATCCCAACCAGGAACCGCTCGGGGGCGAGGCCGGGCTGCCCAGTGCTCACCCTGGCTGCTGTGGTCCTCCAGGCTGACCCTCCAGTCATCACCCTGGCGCTCAGCGTGCAGCTCAGCATGGATCCCAGAGATGAGGCCAGGCTCCTGCTGGGGCCGCAGGGCCACATCACACAGGTCGGCCCTGCAGCCCAAGCGATAGGTGCAGCCAGCCCCGGTAGGGGGGTGAAAGGTGTAGAGATCTCCGCCCCTGCCGCCTCCTATGCGCAGCAGCTGGAAGCACGGCAGCATGGGCGGTGCTCCCTCTGCACCTCTTGCGCTTCAGGAATCCATCAATTTCCCGGCTACTCCGGCCCTGCACGCTTGCCTTAAATTCGCCTCTCAGGCTGAGGCAAACGACGTGCGCTCTGTGTAATTTCAACGTTGAGTGCACAGCCCACGTAGTGTGAGAAGTCAGTCAGAACGCAGGCCCACAGAAAATTGGATTTTAGGCAGATCTGCAACTAAAAAGTGCCGGGAAGGGCCTGTTGTAATAATGCAAAACCAGGAATGCGCTGTGACACCTCGGCTGCGCTGGATCCGCAGGCCGCCAAACCTCCGGGAGCCTCCAATCTGTGCACGGCAACGAGACGTTATACGGCTTCTGGGAAAATGCAAACTGGAGGTGCATGCGAGGGGGCCTGCTGTACAAACGTATAGGTACAATAAAAGTGTACCACCCCAACGTAACTGGAAGAGAAGCTTGTCAGACTTGTTTATCCAAACAGCACCCCTCCCTTCCGCCCGTGCCCCGCTCGTCTGGCCCATCCCTTACTCGTAGTTATCTGGAACCCAAGGGAACCCACTGTCACCCCAAAGGGCAATGCAGACGGGTCCCCAAATACTTCGACAAAGCGGATCTAACACTCCCCCCCCGCCACGACCCGCTTCTCTGGGTGGGATAAAAACCAGGAAAGAACTCCGCGATTCCGCAAGACAAGCCCGTCCTTTCCCTCACCGCCCAGGCCGTTTCAGGTCTACCTGCACGAGCCGTCTCCGGGTGGCCTCCGCTCCAGGGGGCGCGGGTCGGATTCCTCCTCCAGGTCCCGCGTTCCCGCCGCAGTTTGACAGCCAGGAAGCCGCGGCCAGGAGGGGCGCGGCCTCTGCGCGCGGGCTGCGCCCTCCTTCAGAATTCCCGGGTCCGACTTCGCGCCGAGCTTGCCCGCCCCCGTGCCGCTTCCTGATTGGCCAGCCCGTTTGCCTTCCTCCATTCCATTGGACAACGCTCTGAGGAGGTACCCGATCGCCCGCCTTCCGCCTTTTCTGATTAGTTCGCAAGTTTTCCCGGGTTCCCGGAGTGGGGAGGAGCCGCCAGGGCGCGGAGTGGTCCCGGCGCGTTGATTGGTCGCCTCCTTGGGCTCACTGCGCCTGCGCGCGCCTTTCCGCTTCGTTCCTCTTTTTTCCAGGGCCCGCCGGGCCTGCCGCCTTACGCCTGCGCAATCGGGGGCGGAGGGAGGGCCCGCCCGGAACCAGGTGTAGGGGGTGTGGTCAAAGGGCTTAGGGGGCTCTCGCGCTGGGTAAGGGGCGTTCGGGAAGAGTCGGTTGGGGGCGGGAAGGGGCTGAGAGGGGGTCCCGGGATGGGTTCAGGGGCTCTCCAGGGGAAGAGGGTTACAGGGCCAGGTTAAAGGAACAGATGAGGTGGACAAAACAGCCTTAGCGTTCAGGATCCAGTTGGGTGCAGAACCAGGGTATCTGAGCTAGCAAAGCAGGCTATTAGAGAGATGAGGGACCAAAATAATTCCCCCAGGAAAAAGGCAGATTAGGATGTAGGAAGGGAACGGGGTGGGAGTCCCAGGTTCGGATCGGGTGGGATTGTCCGGGGAAGGTAAGGGACTGGAGAGAAGGGACAGGAATGGATGCTGAGGGCCTAATAGAGAGAAACTGAGAGCACAGCTGCGAGAGGTTTGGACGAGATGTCAGAAAGCTGGCTGTTCTGCTGCCTGGATTGCCAGGGTATCTAGCCTGACATGTAGCCACATTCTTCTGGGGCCAGCACTTTAAAAGGGAGGGACCCAGGAATCATGGCTTGGTGGTGCCTGGATGGGCTTCCTCAAGGCCTGGCAGAACCATGGAGAGAACTCTGGAGATTGGGCTCAAGGCCCCTGCACTGTGTACCTCCTTTCTCACCACCAGCCCGGAGCAGCAGGAACTGTAGAAACTTGAGGAGGAGGGTAAAGGCACTACCCAGAACCCTAAAAAGGAGGAGTAAATCAGCGCTTCCCCCGGCCCATCTCAGTATATTGTCTCCACATGATGGTTATTGCCTGGTCCTTACCAGGATCCACAAGCAAGTGGTCTTGGGGTATCTCCTGCCTCTTTCGGGAAGTTGGAAAAGAGCTGAAAGTCAGGTGGACCTTTGAGGATTATGACTTGATTACTTTAGGGCTTTCTCTTTGGAAGGTGGCCAGAAAGTTGAATTAGAGTGTCCTTGTTTTTCCCATTGTCCAGAGGAATACAGATGTCTGGAGACAGAATCGAGAGCTTTCGCAGAAATTGGAGATGCTGTCACCTGCAGGTCAGTTGGGCCAGGCATGGGGACCGCTGAGTGCCTGGCCCTGGGAGATTCGTTGACCATCATTGCTCTTGTGATTCCTCAGATTTCACTGGGCTGATTCCCCCTTCCCACTTCCAAGCTCGGCCCCTTCCAACTCTGCCAAGAATGGCCCCTACTTGGGTCTCAGACATTCCCTTGGTCCAATCTCCGGCAAATCAAGATGTCTCAGAGAGGAGGGTGGACACCCAGAGGCCTCCAGTGACCACGTGGGAACAGGATGTTCCTGACGATGGGCTAGGGCTGAGACGGAGAGGCAGGTAAGACCTCGGTGACATTTTCTCATGCTTGCATGCTAGTGACCCTTCAGTGAAACATTCCGTACCCTGTTGGGACTCTTGTTTCTATCACTCTTGCACTTTTATGTAGGCAATCACTGGTACCTACAGTGCATAAATAATAAAACTGTGTTAGGTACCAGGGATGGGGATAACAAAAATGAATGGAAGAGATCCTGATTGAGTTTTCTTTTCTTTTCTTTTCTTTTTTCTTTTCTTTTTTTCTTTTCTTTTTTTTTTTTTTTTTTTTTTTGGTGGTACTGGGGTTCCTGGAAACCCTTCTACCTCTGGGATACACTCCCAGGCCTATTTTATATAATTTTTTTATTTGGAAACAGGGTCTCTTAAGCCAGCAAGGCTGGCTTCAAACCTGTGCCATCCTCCTATCTCCGCCTCCCAAGCGCGGGGATTACAAGCATGAGCCACCATGCCAGGCAAATTAAAAAAAAAAATTTTTTTTGGTGGTACTGGGGTGGAACCCAGAGGCTTTCTACCTCCATGCTATACTCCCAGACCTATTTTATACTTTATTTGGAAACAGGGTCTCACTAAATTGCTGAGAGTCTCATTAAGTGGCTGAGGCTGGCTTCGAACCCATGTGATCCTCCTGTCTCAGCCTCCCAAGCGCGGGGATTACAAGCATGCGCCACCACGCCCAGCTAAGTTTTTTAAATTTTTAAAAAAAATTTTGTGGTACTCGGGGTGGAACCCAGGGGCTTTTCTACCTCCGGGCTATACTCCCAGACCTATTATACACTTTATTTGAAAACAGGGTCTCACTGAGTTGCTGAGAGGTTCACTAAGTAGCTGAGGCTGGCTCCGAACCTGTGAGATCCTCCTGTCTCAGCCTCCCAAGCACGGGGATTACAAGCTTGCGCCACCACGCCCGGCCTGAAAATTCTTATTTTTTAAATTGGTACATTGTAGTCATACATCTTAATGGGGTACATGATGGTAGAGGCATACATGCACACATCATTTATTTAGCTCTTTCTTATTTCCTATCCCATTCCCTTCCCCCAAATTCTTATTATTGCTGTCTCACGCATGCCTTTTGCCAAATATACTAGGGTGTCATTTTGCTACTTGGCCCATCCAGAGTGAGCTTACATCAAGAAGGAGAAGCACTAGACTGGTATCAGGAGAAAGAGATTCTCTTTTGAGTTTGGCTGCTGGCTAGACCTTTGGCAAGTCTCTTAACTTCCCTAGCCTACAGATCCTTTTTACTTAGGGAAAAAAATAAAAAGGATAGAAAAACCCTATGGAGCTAAGTGTGGTGGTGAATGCTTGTCATTCCAGTACTTGGGAGGCTGAGACAGGAGGATCTCAGGTTCGTGGCCTGAGTAGCCAAAGCTACTTAGTGAGGGTTTCTGCAACTTAATGAGACCCTGTTTCAAAAATAAAGAATAGAAGCTGGGCGTGGTGTGGCACGCTTGTAATCCCAGCATTTGGGAGGTTGAGACCGAGGATCGCAGTTCGCAGACAGCCTCAGCTACTTAGTGTGACCCTGTTTCAAAATGAAGAATAAAAAAATAGGGCAGGGGGTGTAGCTCGGAGGTCAAATGCCCCTGGGTTCCATCCCTAGACCCGCAAATAAATAAATAGATAAAATAAAGAATAGAGCCATTAGATCCTGGTGCCTCACGCTTGTAATCCGAGCATTTGGGAGGCTGAGACAGGAGGATCGCGATTCTTGGACAGCCTCAGGTACTTAGTGAGGCCCTCTGCAACTCAGTGAGACCCTGTTTCAAAACAAAGGATAAAAAAAAATAGGGCCGTGGGTATAGCTTGGAGGTAGAATGCCCCTGAGTTCCATCCCTAGTACTGCAAAAATAAATAAATAAACTCACATGAAACCAGTAGACTGTTCTCTGTACTGTCCTCTCAGACTGCATTCAGTTGTGCTGTATACTGGATAAAGGCCTGGACCAAGGACCTGGCCCCACCAGATTGACCTTGAAAGCTCAGGATCTCCCCACCCCCACGCTTCTCTCATTTTTCCTGTCCTTAAATGAGAACTCAGAAGTCTGTGTGTTCTTCCAACCTCCCCACTCAGAATGTGAGGCTTCACGATGTGCACACTTGACGTTTGATGATCTGCCTATGGGTAGCTCTCTCCGGAGAGATCACGCTCCAGGATCTGACCATTACATCCTGTAGGCCCAGGCAGTGGGCCTCATAGCTTTAGTAGGGTCTAGATGAGGCCAGTGGTGATGTGAATACAGAGATCCCAGTGCCTAGCCGTGCCCCCCACCGTCCTACATGGAAACAGAGGGTTCCTTTACTTCCTGTCTCCCTGTATGCCTTTGGCCACCCTTTAGCACCAGAGACACATCTGGCCTGTGCCGCCCTGTCTTGAAGGTGCCTGGAGCTGCAGGGGTCCCTGGCCCTGAGCCAGCAGGCTGAGCTGATCTCTAGGCAATTACAAGAGATGCGGCGGCTAGAGGATGAGGTCCGGGTCCTGCGGGAGACCTCGCTGCAGCAGAAGATGAGGCTGGAGGCCCAGGCCATGGAGCTGGAGGCTCTGGCGCGGGCGGAGAAGGCTGGCCGAGCCGAGGCCGAGGGCCTGCGTGCCGCCTTGGCCGGGGCTGAGGTTGTCCGGAAGAAACTGGAAGAGGGGAGCCAGCGGGAGCTGGAGGAAGTTCAGAGGCTGCACCAAGAACAGGTGAATGCGGGGGACGCGAGGGGTTCAGATTCCCAGCAAAGAGCAGATATAAGGGGAGCTGGGCGTGGTGTTGCACACCTGTAATCCCAGCATTTGAAAGGCTGAGACAGGAGGATCATGGTTCATGGACAGCCTCGGCCACTTAGTGAGGTCCTTTGCAACTTAGTGAGACCCTGTTTCAAAATAAAGAACAAAAAATAGGGCTGGGGTATAGCTCAGAGGTAGAATGCCCCTGGCATTGTACCAGTACCCCCCAAAAAACAAGAGTGGGTGTCACAGGACACACTCGGGAGCGCTGGGCCACGAGGTGTTTGGTAAAGGACTGGCCTGGAAAGAGAACCAGGGTGTTTCCGTCCTAGGATCATTTGTTTCTCAGGATTCAGGTGGCCTCTACTACCTGAAGCTTCTTTTTCCTGTAGGGAGCAGTTTCCAGGTACCCTGTTCACCTGGAAGTATAGTGGGGCATAGAGAAAGTGGGCGCAGGTCCTGCAGACCACTGGGAAGGGAGAGGTGGTTGGGCCAGGAAGCTCAGTGCTTCGCTTTACCAGTCTGAGACAGGAGCTGGGAACCTGATGACCAGATCATGAGTCCCTGACAGCTTAGGTCGGTCTCAGATCACAGCCAGTGTGAAGGGAGGGCAAGGCCCACGCGGGGCGGCTTGAAGGCCCGGTGCACCTCCAGCCGGCCTGCCTGAGCCCGCCCTTCTCTCCACAGCTGTCCACCTTAACGCAGGCTCACCAGGAAGCACTCTCTAGTTTGAGCAAGAAGGCGGAGGGTTTGGAGAAGTCTCTGAGCAGCCTGGAAGCCAGGAGGGCCGGAGAAGCCAAGGAGCTGGCTGTGGCCCAGAAGGAGGCAGAGGTGCTGCGGAAACAGCTCGGGTAAGTGGAGGGGCCCAGCAGTCCACGTGCGCGTCTCCACGGCACCCCACTCATGGCTGCCCCGTTTCCATTCCAACCCTAGCAAGACCCAAGAAGATCTGGAGGCTCAGGTGACCCTGGTGGAGAGTCTGAGGAAGTACGTGGGGGAACAGATCCCTCCCGAGCTCCGCAGCCCGGCGTGGGAACCAGAGCGACAGGAGCTTCTGGACACCGTGCAGGTGGGACGGGGTGCAGCCGCAGCTGCCGACGGGGCACGGCTCCCCGGTCCCTGGTTTCCCCGGAGGGACGGCAGTGCCGTCGCAGGGCCCGGGCGCAGAGCCTTAAGGCGCTCTGCCCTCCCTCCGCTCGCAGCACTTGGAGGAGGACCGGGCGGGCCTGCGCGCCACCACGGAGCTGCTGCAGGTGCGCGTGGAGAGCCTCACGCACATGCTCAGCCTGCAGGAGGAGGAGCTGGCCAGGAAGGTAGGGCCCTCCCCAGCGGCCTGCCTCCCGCTGCGTGGTGGGATTTTCCTTTCCCTGCACCCTCTTCCTCTGCTGCTCAAGCAGGACAGTAAAGCTTCCTCTGCTCCCCCAGGAACCTGCACTTTGTCTGTCTTCCCCCACCCCTCGCCTTCTGCCCCCAGGTTCAACCCGCAGATGCTCTGGAGCCCGAGTTCACTAAGAAGTGCCAGTCCCTGCTGAACCGCTGGCGGGAGAAGGTGTTCACGCTCATGGTGCAGCTCAAGGCCCAGGAGCTGGAGCACAGAGAGCGCGTGAAGCAGCTGAAGGCGGAGGTGGGCCGCTCCGCTTCTCCCTGCGCAGGGTGGCAGTCGGGAGTGGGCCGTTAGCCCCATCCATGGCGGCCACACGTCCCCCAGGAAAACAGACTCGCACCTGCCTCTCGGAGCTTACGTTCTAGAGTGGAGACGCACTGCGTAAACAGGCAGTATCAAGCGAGCACGTGTTCTATTGAGAGACTTAAAGATGATGGGACAGGGAGGCCAGAGCAGGCCTGTTCGCAGGCGTAGGTAGGACAGTCTGGAACGGCCTCCCTGAGAAGCGGACGGCATCTGACGGTGGTGGCGGGTCTTGGGGGTGGGACAGGTGGTTCCTCAAAGTGTGTGTGCATGGCCCGGTGTGGGGGCGCATGCCTGTACTCCTAGTGCTTGGGAGGCTGAGGCAGGAGGAGTGTAGGTTTGAGGCCAGCCTCAGCAATTAGGAAGACCCTCAACAACTTAGTGAGGCCCTGTTTCATATATATATGTGTATAAATATCTATGTATATGTACATATATAAAAAAATCTTTTCTTGTACTGGGGATTGAACTGAAGGGCATTCTATCTCCAAGCTACACCCCAGCCCTATATTTTATTCTTTATTTTGAAAAAGACTCTCACTAAGTTGCAGAAGGCCTCAGTAAGAAGCTGAGGCTGGCCACGAATGCAATCCTCCTGTCTCAGCCTCCCAAAAGCTGGGATTACAAGCGTGCACTACCACGCTTGGCTCATTTTTTATTTTATTTTATTTTTTGCAGGTCTGAGAATGGAACCCAAAGTCATTCGACCTCCGAGCTATACCCTCTGCCCTGTTTTTTATTCTTTATTTTGAAATAGGGACTCACTAAGTTGTGGAGGGCCTCACTAAGTAGTGGAGGCTGTCCGCGAACCACAGTCCTCCGGTCTCAGCCTCCTAAATGCTGGGATTACAAGCATGAGCCACCATACCTGACATTTTTTAATACTTTAAAATTTGTATTTGTTCTGGTACTGGAGATTAAACCCAGAAGCATTCTACCTCTGTATTATATCCTAAGCCCTATTTTATTTTTTATTTTGAAACAGGGTCTCTCTAAATTGCTAAGGCTGTCTTTGAGCCTATGAGTTTCCTGTCTCAGCCTCCCAGGTACTGGGAGTATAAGCACCTGCCACTGTGCCTGGTGCTAGACTCTACTTCAAAATAAAAAAATAGCCGGGTGTGGTGGTGTACCGCACGCTTGTAATCCTAGCATTCGGGTGGTTGAGACTGGAGGATCATGGTTCATGGACAGCCTCAGCTACTTAGGCCCTTTGCAATTCAGTGAGACCCTGTTTCAAAAATAAAGAATAAAAAATAGAAATCCGGGCGTGGTGGCACATACTTGTAATCCCAGTACTTGGGAGGTTGAGACAGGAGGATCGCACAGGTTCGAAGCCAGCCTCAGCTACTTAGTGAGGCTCTCAGCAACTTAGTGAGACTCTGCTTCAGAATAAAATATAAAATAGGTAGGGGGCGTAGCCCGGAGGTAGAGGCCCCTGGGTTCCATCTCCAAGACCACACACACAGAAAAAAAGAATATAAAATAGGGTTGGGGGTAGAATGCCCCTGGGTTTGGTCCTTAGTACCAAAATAAACAGAAAGTATGGGTACAAGGACTGTGCTTCTGGAAGGAAAACTGGAGTTACTCTGTTGTCAGGAGTCCTAGGCACCTGTCTCCCTCTGTGGCATTTCTGCAGACATCTCTGCCCCCTTGTCCCACGCTCCCCACAGCCTTTGGCTCTGGATTGCCCTGCTCAGCCCCTCTCCTCCCCCAGGTGGCGGAGCTCCACGAACAAGTGACAGCCCAAAACCAGGAGCAGGCCATACTGCAGGGAGCGCTGCAGGACAAAGTCGCCGAGGCGGAGGTGGAGCGGATGGGAGCCAAGGTCCGAAGGGACAGGGAGAGGCCAAGGGAGGGCAGGAGGCCGCTGGCCTGAGTGTGAGGGCCAGGCCCCAGGAGGGACCCTGTCCTTTACCACCTCCTCCCCAGGCCCTGCAGATGGAGCTGAACCGAGCCCAGGAGGCCAGGCGGCGACAGCAGCAGCAGACAGCCTCAGCCGAGGAGCAGCTGAAGCGCGTGGCCGGTGTGGTCACCAGGTATCTGGATGGAGGGGCGGGTGGAGGAGCCGGAAAGCCGGCAGCTGGTGGATCTGAGGCTGAAGACTTAAGCCCTCGGAGAGCTTCTTTTTTTCTCCTGGGGTGGCCACCTCTGCAAGACACATCCGTCCCATGGTTTTTTTGTGGGTTTTTTTTGTTTGTTTGTTTTTTTTGAAGTACCCCTAGCCCTATTTTTATTCTTTATTCTGAAACAAGGTCTCACTGAGTTGCAAAGGGCCTCACTAAGTAGCTGAGGCTGCCATTACGCGTTTTGCATTCCTGCTTGGACCAGGCTGGTGGTGAGGCCCTGCTGGGTCCTGAGCTGTAGTCTAGTACCAGCCTAAGCTAAGTAGAACAGCTGAGAGGATCTCCCCCAGACAGGGGTATGAACACATACTCTCCTTTCTTTTTCTCTTTCCTTTTTTTTTTTTAATTTAATGGTACGAAGGATTGAACCAAACCATTTTAACCTCCAAGCTACATGCCCAGCCCTATTTTATTGTTTATTTTGAAACAGGTTCTCGCTGAGTTGCTGAGATCTCAAACCTGCAATCCTCCTGTCGCAGCCTCACAAGTACTGAGATTACAGACCCACACCATTGCATTTGGGTTGTCTTTGTAGTTTTAAAAGCAGACCCTTTTTGGTTGGGAAGAAAAAGCCAGGCGTGGTGGTGCATGTTTGTAATCCCAGCATTGGGGAGGTTGAGACAGGAGGATCACGGTTCGCAGACAGCCTCAGCTACTTAGTGAGGCTCTTTGTAACTCAGTGAGACCCTGTTTCAAAAATAAAGAATAAAGTATAGGGTTTGGAGGTAGAATGCCCCTGGATTCCATCCCCAGTACTGTAAAAGAAGAAAAATGCACCAACGCTCATATACCCCAAGTACCCAGTACCAGGTCCCCAAATCTCTGGAGTGGTGGTCTGCAGGTGATAATGTCTAGCCCAGCTCAGCAGCCTTAGGTGAAAAAGTCTACCTATGTGCCTGTTGTATTGGCCCTAGTAGAATAGTTGCCGAGTACTTTCCTGGGTTATGGCTTCAACGTTAAATAGGACCCTGTGACCCTTATTATTAATATATATATATTTTTACTGCAGGGCTATTATTAAAAACATTGATTGGCTGGACGCGGTAGTCCACGCCTATAATCCCTGTGCTTGGGAGGCTTTGATTGGAGGATTACAGGTTGGAGGCTAGCCTGGGCAGCTTAGCAAGACTCTGTCTCAATATAAAATGTTTAAAAAAAGCTGTGGAGGGAAGGGGGCTACCGTGTGCTGTGTGCATGTATGTCGCTGTCAACGAGACTTACATTATGATGTGCGATGATAATGCACCAGTAGAAGCCTATACCAGTAAAGAGTGGTGAGTGTGGCTCAGTGGCACATCGCTTGCCTAGCATGTGCAAGGTCCAAGGTTCGAGCCCTAGTTCTGCAAAGGGGAAAAAAAGAATCACTGATTGCCACAACCAAAATGAGAAGCTTCCCATAGCTTTTGGTACCAAGAATAACTGCATTTTTTATTTTTGGGGTGTGTGTGTGTGTGTGTGTGTGTGTGTGTGTGTGTGCATGTAACAGGGTCGTTTTTATCTGACAATCACTAAAGGCCTTAAGCTCTTAAACTCTCAGGTTCTCTTCTTTGCTTTTTTTTTTTTTTTTCTTTTTTTTCCTTCTTGCCAGTACTGAGGATTCAACTCAGGCTCATTCTACCTCTGAGCTACACCCTCAGCCCTTTATTTATTTATTTATTGGTACTGGATGTGGAACCCAGGGGCTTTTCTACCTCCAGACTATACTCCCAGCCCTATTTTATACTTTATTTGGAAACAGGGTCTCACTAAGTTGCTGAGAGCCTCACTAAGTAGCTGAGGCTGGCTTCGAACCTGTGCGATCCTCCTGTCTCAGCCTCCCAAGTAGTGGGCGTGCCACAACGCCTGACTTATCTTTGTTTTTATTTGCTCAGGAGCTCAGATAAGATTTTCAGGGCAATTCCAGCCTGGGTCATAGTTGCTGGGCACTAAGGTCCTGATCTAACCCTGGCTTCAGCTTCTTTCTTGTCTCCTCACCACCCTGCTACTTCCTGGCTCTCCTCCCTGTATAACAGTATGGGATAGATGGTGTCGTCTATACAAGGCTCCACAGGGCCCTTGGGGATGAGACGAGGGTGCAGGCTGTGACCTTTCCCTTCTCCAGCTCTCAGATCTGCCTCCAGAACACCATGACCAAGGTGGAGCAGGCTGTGGCCCAGCTCCCCAGCCTCAGCAACCGCCTCAGCTACGCCGTCCGCAAGGTCCACACCATTCAGGGTGAGTGCAGCCCCTCTGGCCAGCTCCTCGATCCCACATGCATCCTGCCCGCTCCCGACTCCTGCCCGCCTGCCCTGCATCTCTCCCCCTTGCTCCCCGGTCTCCCTTGCGTCCCCTGCAAGCTCCTCTCTTTGCTTTTTCCCTCCCAGGCCTGATGGCTCGAAAGCTGGCCCTTGCTCAGCTGCGCCTGGAGAGGTGACGTTGGGCACTTGAGGAGAGAGTGGTGTGTGTGTGAGTGTGTGCAGTGAGGGGCTTTAGGGCCTTGGCTACCAGCACCCAAACCAATGAGGACCGCGGGGCAGGGGATGGGGCTCGGGGCCAGCAGCCACGTGATTTTTTCTGACCCCCATATCTCTTCTCTGTCTCAGCTGTCCCCCGCCCCCACCCCCACCTGATACGGACATGAGCCTTGAGTTGCAGCAGCTGAGGGAGGAGCGGAACCGCCTGGATGCTGAGCTGCAGCTGAGTGCCCACCTCATCCAGCAGGAGGTGGGCCGGGCCCGGGAGCAAGGTATGCCTGGAGGGACGGAGGGAGGGATGCATGGATGGAGGGAGGGACGGAGGGAGAGTGGATGCATGGATGGATGCATGGATGGAGGGAGGGTGGATGCATGGATGGAGGGAGGGTGGATGTATGGATGGAGGGAGGGTGGATGTATGGATGGAGGGAGGGTGGATGGAGGGAGAGTGGATGCATGGATGGAAGGAGGATGGATGCATGGATGGAGGGAGGGTGGATGCATGGATGGAGGGAAGGTGGATGTATGGATGGAGGGAGGGTGGATATATGGATGGATGCATGGATGGAGGGAAGGTGGATGTATGGATGGAGGGAGAGTGGATGCATGGATGGATGCATGGATGGAGGGAAGGTGGATGTATGGATGGATGCATGGATGGAGGGAGAGTGGATACATGGATGGATGCATGGATGGAGGGAGGGTGGATGCATGGATGGAGGGAGGGTGGATGCATGGATGGAGGGAGGGGTGGAGGGAGAGAGAGGAGGAGAAAGACCTGGGTTCCAGGCCACAAGCACAGAGAGGCCCTAGTGAGCACCTTCTTCTCAGGGGAGACGGAGCGGCAGCAACTGAGCCAGGTGGCCCAGCAGCTGGAGCAGGAGCTGCAGCGCACCCAGGAGTCCCTGGCCAGCGTCGGGCTGCAGCTGGAAGCCGCTCGCCAGAGCCAGCAGGAGAGCACCGCAGAGGCCGCCAGTCTCCGGCAGGAGCTGACCCAGCAGCAGGCCATCTATGGGCAAGGTGAGGGAGGGAAGGTGGCTGCCCCAGGTGGGGTCCGGCTCCTCCTGACACTCCCCGTTCACGCCTCCAGCTCTACAGGAGAAGGTGGCTGAGGTGGAGACGCACCTGCGGGAACAGCTCTCAGACGCCGAGAGGAGACTGAACGAGGCTCGGAGGGAGCAGGCCAAGGCTGGTGAGAAGGGCCCCGGTGGGCTCTTTTTTGGGGGGTACTGGGGATGGAACCCAGGGGCATTCTATTTCCGAGCTACACCCCTATTTTTTATTCTTTCTTTTGAAACAGGGTCTCACCGAGTTGCAAAGGTCCTCAAGGACAGCTGAACCTCAATCCTCCTGTCTCAGCCTCCCACATGTTGGGATTACAAGCGTGCGCCACCACGCCCGGCTTGGCACAATGAATTCTTTTTTTTTTTTTTTTTTTTTTTTGTGGTACTGGGGGTGGAACCCAGAGGCTTTCTACCTCCGGGCTATACTCCCAGACCCATTTTATATTTTATTTGGAAACAGGGTCTCACTAAGTTGCTGAGAGCCTCACTAAGTAGCTGAGGCTGGCTTCGAACCTGCGCGATCCTCCTGTCTCAGCCTCCCAAGTGCGGGGATTACAAGCGTGCGCCACCACGCCCGGCTCACATTGAATTCTTAACTAGTGAACACACTGTAGCCAGCGCCAGGTCAAGGAACAGCACATGACCAGCTTCAGAACCTCTGTGCCCTCAACAGCTGCCCTCAGCAAGAATTTCAAACACCTGAATGAGTTAAGAGTCATATAGCAAATACTCATGTATCTTCTCTGTCTAGAGATGGCAGTTAATTTGTGTGTGGTGTGGCACTGGGGGTTGAACCCAGAGGCATACTACCTCTGAGCTACACCCCCAGCCCTATTATATAGGTTTTTTTTTTGAAACAGTCTCGCTAGGTTGATGAGACTCTCACTACTTGCTGACTGTCCTCGAATCTGCAATCCTTCTGTTTCAGTCTCCCAAGAATTGGGATTATAGGTGTGTGTCACCATGACCAGTGCCAGCGTTTTTTACTTTTTTTTTTTTTTTTTTTTTTTTTGCAGATCTGGGGATGGCACCCAGGGACATTCTACCTCCGAGCTATACCTCCTACCCTATTTTTTATTCTTTATTTTGAACCCGGGTCTCACTGAATTGCAAAGGGCCTCACTAAGTAGCTGTCCTGAACCGCAATCTTCCTGTTTTAGCCTTCTGAATGCTGGAATTACAGGCATGCATCACCACGCCCAACTGCCTTTTTTATTTTTTATTTTGAGACAGTCTCACTAAGTTGCCCAGCCTGTCCTCAAACTTGCAATCCTGTCTCAGTCTCCCAAGTACTGGGATTACAGGTGTGTTACTACCATGCTGGGCACACGCACATTTATATGTATTTTTGTGTGTGTGGCACTAGGGATTGAATCCAGGGGCATTCTACCTCCAAGCTACATCCCCAGTCCTATTTTATTTTTATTTGGAAACTTGGTCTCATTAGGTTGATGAAAATCTCACTATTTATTGAGGCTGTCCTGGAACCTACGATCCTCCTGTCTTAGCTTCCCAAGTACTGGGATTACAAACTTTTGCCACCACACTCAGCTGTATATATGGTTTTGAATCATTTAATGTAGGTTGTAAACATGGTTGTTCAGATACACCTCCCATAAATAGGACACTATCCTACATAACCATAATTCCACGATTACACTTGAGAAACTAAGTGCAGCAAGTGTGCCCAGGTGTGAGGCTGAGGCTGTGAGACCCTGTCTCTAAATAAATATAAAATATGGCTGGAGGTGGAGCTTCGAGGTAGAATGCCCCCAGGTTCAATCCCTAGCGCACGTACACACACACACACACACACACACACACACACACACACACATCCCAAGAGTGTGAATTACACAAGACCTAGTATCCAGCCCATATCCAGGTCTCCCCTGAGACCCTCTCAGATGGATTGGGGGTGGAGAAGGTTCTTGGGTTCACAGATGTTTAGGAAACTAACACATTAGCTCATCCCTCCACTGTGCCAAGCAGACACAAATCTCCAGAGCAGACTGTCATCCCAGCTGGGGACCCAGCATTCCAGTCTCAGCTTCGGGGTGCCTGGCTGCCTCTGGGCTGACCCACACCTGCGCCTCTGCCCCGTGTCTCCGCAGTGGACTCCCTGCGCCAGATCCAGCGCAAAGCCACCCGGGAAAAGGAGCGGAACCAGGAGCTCAGGCGGCTGCAGGACGAGGCCCGGAAGGAGGAGGGACAGCGGCTGGCCCGGCGGGTACAGGAGCTGGAGAGGGACAAGAACCTGATGCTGGTAGGAGACAGCAGAGACCGGGCCCCTGGTGGACTGGTTGGTGGTAAAGCTGGGAAAGACCAGTGTGGGGGGGGGCTCCACCAGGGCGAGGTGGCGTTTAACCCTCTCCTTCCCAGGCCACCTTGCAGCAGGAGGGTCTCCTCTCCCATTACAAGCAGCAGCGACTGTTGGAACTTCTTCCTTCCCTACTGGACAAGGAGAAATCTGTGTCGTCCAGCCCCAGACCTCTGGGCTCCTCAGCGTCGGCACCTTCAGCAGCAGCGCCGTCCCCCAGGAAGTCTATCAAAGGTAATGGGCTAAGCGCACGGGGACAAAGGGGACCCTTCAGGAAGCCACTGCAGACCCTCTTGTGTGGTCAGGCCTGGGAGGCGCCAGCCTTTCCCACCCACGCCCACCTTGGGCCCTCCTGCCCTGGGCTGGCCCCACCTCTGCGGCACCGGGCCGCTATCCCTTGCTGTCTTCTTCCCCAGGGTCCCTCTCTGTCCTGCTGGATAACCTGCAGGGCCTGAGCGAGGCCATTTCCAAAGAGGAAGGTATCTGTCAAGGAGACAACCCGAAATCGCCTGCTCCAGTCCACAGCTGAGCCGCAGGGTGTAGGGGCCGAGGGGAAGCCAGCCTGGAGCTGGATACCCGGGAGGACCCAGGAGGATCCGGGAGGACTGCGGTAGGGCCAGCCCAGCTTGCTTCCCCATCCACCTCGGGGGTACCAGCTAAGTCCAAATTCTGCACTAAATAAAGATGACTGTAGTTGAGCCATTGTTTGGAAGTGTTATTGGTGTGTGTGTGTGTGTGTGTTTGTGTGTGTGTGTGTGTGGTTTGTGACTTCTCCCTGCAGCCATCTCCCTGGTGCTATGAGACCATGCTTTCTCTGTGTGGTATCTCTTTCCAAATCCCTTTCCCTAACCTGCTTTGGAAGTTTTTTTTGACAAGCTGCAGTGGTGTTTTTTTTTTTTTTTGCGGGTCTGGCGTGGAACCCAGGGACATTTGACCTCCGAGCTACACCCTCTGCCCTATTTTTTATTCTTTATTTTGAAACCGGGTCTCACTGAGTTGCAGAGGGCCTCACTAGGTAGCCGCGGCTGTCCGCGAACTGCGATCCTCCGGTCTCAGCCTCCCGAATGCTGGGATTACAAGCCTGCGCCAACCACGCCCGGCTTGTAGTGTTTTTTTTTTTTTAATTCTCACCTTTTACTTTTTTTTTTTGGGGGGGGGTGTTGGTACTGGGAATTTAACCCAGAGGCATTCTATCTCCAAGCTATACCCCTAGTGTGTTTTTTTTTTTCTTTTCTTTTTATATTTTACATAGAAACAGTCTCAGATTACTGATAGCCTTGCTAAATTGCTGAGGCTGACTTTGAACTTGCAATCCTCTTGTCTCAGCCTCACAAACCCTGGGCTTACAAGTGTGCACCACCGCACCTCGATATTTGAAAAACCCTCTCCTTTGGAATACGATAAATACCAGGAGGGAGGAAGATGAACACTCATTCTACAAGACTCAGAGCCAGGAAAGGCACCAGGCGCGTCCATTCCAGTGGGAGAGACCTATTCAGACAAGGATCATCAGGCAGAGAAAGCAAGATCCATGACAGGCTGGAGCCTGTACACACCTGTAATCCCAGTACTGGCGAGGCTGAGGCAGGATCAAAGTTTGAGGCTAGACTCAGCAATTTAGCAAGAGACCCTAAGAAACTTAGTAAGACCCTACACAACCCAGTGAGACCCTGTCTTGAAATTAAAAACAAAGTGTGGAGAGGAATTGAGGATATTGCTTAGAGGTGGAAGGTCTCTGGGTTCAATCCCCAGTACCACACACACACACACAGCCTAGGAGAGGGCAATGGGGACCCTCACTGTGGGGGGCTGGCCAGGTGGTTCACAACTTGGGGAGGAATGGAGTTCTAGTTTTGATACGCCTGTGTGTGTGTGTGTGTGTGTGTGTGTGTGTGTGTGTGTGTGTAGTACTAATGTTGGAACCCAGGGACATTCTACCTCCGAGCTGTACGCACAGCCCTATTTTATTCTGTTGTTTTGAAACAAGGTCTCACTAAGTTATGGAGGCTCTCAAACCTGTGATCCTCCTGTCTCAGCCTCCCAAGCACTGGGATTCCGAGTGTGTGTGTCACTATACCTGGCTCTTTTTTTTTTTTTTTTTGTACTAGGGATTGAACCCAGAGGCTTCCTATCTCTGAGCTACACACCCCAGCACTGTGTGTGTGTGTGTGTGTGTGTGTGTGTGTGTGTGTGTGTGCGCGTGCACGTGGTACTGGGGATGAAACCTAGTAGGGGCTTTCTATCTGAGCTACACCCTTCAGCACTATTTATTTATTTATTTTGCGGTACTGGGGATGGAACCCAGGTACTTCTGAGCTACACCCCCAGTCCTATTTTTTATTCTTTATTTTGAAACAGGGTCTCACTAAGTTGCAGAGAGCCTCACTAAGGAGCTGAGGCTGGCTGCGAACCGTGATCCTCCCATCTCTGTCTCCCAAATGCTGGGATTAACAAGCATATGCCACCATGCCTGGCTCTGTTTTTTATTTTGAATCCATCTCACTAAGTTGCAGAGGCTGGCTGCAAATCTCTGATCCTCCTGTTTCAGCCTCTCTCCCGAGTATTGGGATTAGAGGTGTGTGTCACCACACCCGGCTTATTTTTTATTTTGAAATAGGGTCTCACTAAGTATTGAGGGTCTTGTAGAATTGCTGAGGCTGGCTTCAAACCTGGGATCCTCCTGTCTCAGCCTCCAAGTACTGCAATTACAGGCATGGGCCACCATGCTCACCACGCCCAGCTGTTTTTTGTGGGGTTTTTGTTGGCTTTTTTGCAGCCTTGGGGATGGAATCCAGGGGCATTCTACCTCCGAGCTACTCCCCCAGCCCTATTTTTTATTTTTTATTTGAAAACAGGGTCTCACTGAGTTGCAAGGGGCCTAAGTAGCTGAGGCTGTCTGCGAACATCGATCCTCCTGTCTCAGCCTCCCGAATGCTGGGATTACAAGAGTGAGCCACCACACCTGGCTTGGACACTACTTCTGAGAGGTTAATAGACCTCTGGGTAGAGAGGGGAAAGTTTTAGGAGGATCTCTGAGAGACAAGTGTGCTGAGACCTAAACGCTGAGGGTGGGCACTGAGAGCTGGAGCCCGGGCCCAGGGCAGGGCCCAGGGCAGAGAAGAGCTTCCAAGGGAGAAGGAGGAAGAGGCTGGGGTTGCAGGAGGGACAGCAGCGTCCCCAGCCTCTGGGCTGGGACTGATGCCACCAGCTCAGAGTGGAGTGAGGCTCCGAAGCAGGATATCCTATGGCTCCTTCCTCTTTAGGCACTTCAGGTGGCTCCAGGTGGAATTCCTTGATGTCACCACTTGGGAGGTCCCCTATGTATCAGCAAGCCCGTTCCTGGAGGAGCCGTGGGGGGGAAAAATCCCCTAAAATGAAGGGCGAGGGGGCCGGGCGGGGGTGTTAGTGCACAGTATCCCTGGTTTCAAAGCCCCCCATCCTGCCTCAGCTCGCGTCCTGCCTCCCGGCCCTGTAATTACGGGGCTTCCCCACGCGGGGCTCACTCCCATTCTTTGGCTTCAATAGCTACCAGGGATGAAAGGCGGATGTCCCGTGATTATGGGATGACAGATGGCCATTGGGTTTTGCAGGGTGTGGATGGAGGGGGCGGTAAAACAAGGGTGGGGTGACCCAGGGTCTGGGTCACTGATGGGGAGAGCCAGTGGCTGGCTGGGTCCTGGGCCAGGGGATTCAAATGAGGGACGCCACTGTCGGGCTACAGGTTGGCCAGGGCCTTCGAACGGGTCTGACCAGTTAGGTTCTGATGGGTTTCTGTGTCACCGGGCTGGCCCCTCCCCATAGACTGGCCGCCTCCTCTCCTTCCAACCCTATAAAGCCTCTTAGGGTTCCCAGGCACCCAGACTCAGAGCACCCCATCTTTGGGGGCCAGTAAACAGCCATGATGGTCAACTGGAAGCTACTGGGGATGCTGGTCCTTTGCCTGTGTGCCGGAGGTGAGCCGGAGTATATGGGGTATGACTGATGGACACGGGATGGTTAAAATGACCCGTCTTTAGGGAAAAGGCCCTCGAAGAAGAAAAAGGGTGAGGCAGTGGACATGGGGGCGGAGGGGATACTGGGGGCTTACAGGAGAGGAAGAGCGGGCAGGGGCATTTTGACTTAGAATAATTGCTTTGTTGGTTCAGGTATAGCCTGAACCAATGTGGTAATTGCAGAGTTCCGGTGTGCATGGTATTCGTCAGAGCTGGGGTTCGTGTTAAGGATGGTGGGCACATTTTAAGGTGGGGTTTGGGTACCACCTAGGGCCAGGTGTGGACCACTTTAGGGTGCAGATCAGCCTGGGGCCCATGCCAATGGGGCCTCCAACTGGGGTTAGATGGAGCTTATTTGGGGGATCCCAGGCACTTAATATTGGTCAAATGATCATCAAATGATCAGTGAGATTTTTCATGTCATTTTCAGATTGTTTTGGTCTTTGGTAAATGTATGGAGAGTGCTTTGAGTGACTTTGAAGCTGGGTGTGGTGGCACAGGCCTGTAATTCTAGTACTTGGGAGGCTGAGACAGAAGGATCGCAGGCTCAAGACCAGCCTCAGCAATTTAGCGAGGCTCTCAACCACTCTGTTTCCAAATTTAAAAATGAAATAAAATAAAATAGGGCCGGTGGTGCAGCTTGGAGATAGAATACCCTTGGGTTCAATTTCTTTTTTTTTTTTTTTGCGGGTCTGGGGATGGAACCCAGGGGCATTTGACCTCTGAGCTACACCCCCTGCCCTATTTTTTATTCTTTATTTTGAAACCGGGTCTCACTGAGTTGCAGAGGGCCTCACTAAGTAGCTGAGGCTGTCCGCGAACTGTGATCCTCCAGGTCTCAGCCTCCCGAATGCTGGGATTACAAGCGTGTGCCACCACGCCCGGCTCCTTGGGTTCAATTTCTAACACCTCCCCACACACACGTGAATTAGTGGGTGCAGGGCTTTAATCCCAGTAGAGCTAGGTGTGGTGGCGCACGCTTGTAATCCCAGCTCTTGGGAGGCTGAGACAGGAGGATCACACAGGTTCGAAGCCAGCCTCAGCTACTTAGTGAGGTTCTCAGCAACTTAGTGAGACCCTGTTTCCAAATAAAGTATAAAATAGGGCTGGGAGTATAGCCTGGAGGTAGAAAGCCCCTGGGTTCCACCCCCAGTACCACCAAAAATAAAATAAAATAAAATAAAATAATCCCAGTACTTGGGAGGCTGAGACAGGGGGATCACAGGTTCAAGGACAGCCTCAGAAAGTAGTGAGATTCTCATCACCTTAGAAAATTTTATGTTTCAAAATGAAAATGAAAATTGGGCTGGGGGTATAGCTGAGAGGTAGAATGTCCCTGGGTTCAATCCTCAGTACCACACACACATAAAAATAAAATAAAAGAGAGAAAGAGAGATTCTATGAGGTCTGTGGGTCAGCTTAGACTGTGTCCATCCAGAGTGGGTCCGTCGCTGGGATGGGGGTAGGTCTGGCCCTCACCACCTCTTACTTTCTTCCTCTACAGGCATCTCAGGCAGCGGGGACCACCCTTCTCCCCCACCTACAGAGGCCCAAGAGGAAGAGAACTCCGCAACACTGCCTCAAGGCCCCCCAATTCCCGGTGACCCCTGGCCAGGGGCACCACCTCTCTTTGATGACCCTACACCTCCAGCCCCCAACCGGCCCTGGAGAGACCTGCCTGACTCTGGTGTCTGGCCCCCTAAGCCTCCAAGCACTGACCCCCCTCAACCTCCTCGGCCTGATGACCCCTGGCCAGCAGGACCCCAGCCCCCAGTAAACCCCTGGCCACCTGCTCCCGAGATGGACCACGGCTCCCATGAGGAACCGGACCTTGACCCTCCACAGGAAGAGCACAGATAACCGGTTTCCCCTGGTGATTTGGGCCCACGGGCGCAGTGCACCCAGGCCGCCTCTACCCTCCGCTGCCCTTGAAACTCTCCCCAGTTTTGCCTGACTTCTTGAATTCCCTTCATCATTCTTTTCAATTTTATCCTGAACTCAGAAGATATCCTTGATATTTTGTGTGCCCTCTTGAGCTCCATACTTAGCCTCCACGTTTTCCCTTTCTTTTTCTCTGAGAACATAAACACACACTCCTACCTCACCCAGTTCTCTGCCGGCCCTACATCCCTCTTCTCCATCCCCGTCCCTCTCCTCCATCCCCATCCCTCTCCTCCATCCCCATCCCTCTCCTCCATCCACATCCCTCTCCTCCATCCACATCCCTCTCCTCCATCCACATCCCTCTTCTCCATCCTCATCCCTCTCCTCCATCCCCGTCCCTCTCCTCCATCCACGTCCCTCTCCTCCATCCCCGTCCCTCTCCTCCATCCCCGTCCCTCTCCTCCATCCCCATCCCTCTTCTCCATCCACGTCCCTCTCCTCCATCCCCATCCCTCTCCTCCATCCACGTCCCTCTCCTCCATCCACATCCCTCTCCTCCATCCACGTCCCTCTCCTCCATCCACATCCCTCTCCTCCATCCACATCCCTCTCCTCCATCCACATCCCTCTTCTCCATCCTCATCCCTCTCCTCCATCCCCGTCCCTCTCCTCCATCCACGTCCCTCTCCTCCATCCCCGTCCCTCTCCTCCATCCCCGTCCCTCTCCTCCATCCCCATCCCTCTTCTCCATCCACGTCCCTCTCCTCCATCCCCATCCCTCTCCTCCATCCACGTCCCTCTCCTCCATCCCCGTCCCTCTCCTCCATCCACATCCCTCTCCTCCATCCCCTTCCCTCTTCTCCATCCCTCTGCACCTGGGATCTCAGGCCAGCAGCACTGTGCTCTCTGCTGCCCCCTGGTGGCCTGCAGCTGGAACCCATCAGAAGACAAGGATGTTGCTTCCAAGAAATAGGAAAATAAAAACCATGTTTTCTTAATTCTGAGTCAAGCTGCTTCTTTTACTAGTGACTCGTGGTTTGAATATTCAGATGCCCTTCTGATGGTCCTAAATGTTCAGAGGTCTGGAAGAAAGAGGAGCTCCTGTCTTGCCCATGTGCTGTGCAAGAGGGTGTGGGACTTAGCTGAGGGAGGGCAGGAAATGTATCTGTTAGACACAACAAGGACGGTGAGAAGAGTTAGGTCTTTCTTCTTTCTTTCTTTCTGCCTCTTTCTTTCTTTCTTTCTTTCTTTCTCTTTCTTTCTTTCTTTCTTTCTTTCTTTCTTTCTTTCTTTCTTTCTTTCTTTTTCTTATGGTGCTGGGGATTGAACTCAGGGACATTTTACCTCTAAGCTACGCTCCCAGACTGATTTTTTATTCTTTATTTTGAAACAAGGTCTAGGTTGCGGAGGGCCTCACTAGGTAGCTGAGGCTGGCTGTGAATTATGATCCTCCTGTCTCAGCCTCCAGAATGCTGGATTACAAGCGTGTGCCAAAACGCCTGGCAGAGTTAGGTCTTTAATGGCTTATGGTTTGTATATACCCCTGGTTATACCCCTGGTTATATATACATGTAAACTTCCCAGGGATATGGGCAGGGTTTGGTTTGGTTTGGTATTGAGGGTTGAACCCAGAAACCCTTTATCTCTGGGCCTTTTCTTTAATTATTATATGTATTTACTTAATTACTTATTTTATTTTTTTGGTCCTGAGGAGGGCATTCTACCTCCAAGCCACATCCCAAACCTTTTTTTTTTTTTTCCATTTTTAATTTGGAAACATGGTTTTGCTTAAGTTGCCCAGGCTGGCCTCCAACTTGAGATCCTCCTGCCTCAGCTTCTTTTATTTATTTTTTATTTACTTTTATTTATTTATTTTTGCGGGTCCGGAGGTGGAACCCAGGGGCATTCTTTTTTTTTATTCTTTATTCTGAAACAGGGTCTCACTGAGTTGCAGAGGGCCTCACTAAGTAGCTGAGGCTGGCTGCGAACCGTGATCCTCCGGTCTCAGCCTCCCGAATGCTGGGATCACAAGCGTGCGCCACCACGCTCTGCCTCAGCTTCTCGAGTAACTGGGATGATGGGCGTGCGCCACCACACCCAGACATGCACACAGTTTTAAGGAAATAAATCTCCAGATACTTGTGTGGCCCTTCCCAAAACAAATATCGTGCCCTCTCTGAGTCTGAGCAGAGAGCTGACAAATAAAAGTATATGGGAAGCCAGGTGTGGTAGTGCACATGTGTAATCCCAGTACTTGGGAGGCTGAGACAGGAGGTTCGTAGATTTGAAGCCAGCCTCAGCAAATTAGGCTCTCGGCAACTTAGTGAGACCCTGTTTCCAATTTGTGTGTATGTACGTGTGGGCCTGGGAATGAAACCTAGGGGCTTTCTACCTCTGAGCTATACCCCCAGCCCTTTTTTTTTTTTTTTTTTGAGCCAGGATCTCACTAGTTTGATGAGTCTCACTACTTGCTGAGGCTGTCCTCCTGTCTTAGCCTCCCAAGAACTAAGATGACGAGCATGTGCCACGACGCCTGGCTTCCTGTTTCCAAATAAAAAAATAAAAGCAAGGCTGGAGGTGTAGCCTGGAGGTAGACAACCTCTCGATTCTGAGTTCCATTCTCAGTACCAGAAAAACAAAACAAACAAAAATCCTACAGGTAACTGGAATAAAAACTAAGTGTAGGGTTTAGAAATAATCATTTATTTAATACTGGGGATGGAAGTTAGGGGCATTATTCCTCTGAGCTGAACCCCCAGCCCTTTTTATTTTTTTACTTTGAAACAGGGTCTTCCTAATTTACTAAGGAACTTGCTAAGCTGCTGAGGCTGGCCTTAAACCTGTGATCCTCCTGTCTCAGCCTCCCAAGTACTAGGATGACAAGAATGCACGACCACACCCAGTTTAGGAATAACCTAAGAACACATAAGAGCGGTGGGGCTAGTAGAACTTAACAGGCACCAAAATAGATTAGATTCATGTATTCACTCAGCCATCATCTTATATCCTTTATGTGTCCATCAAAGCTGGGAGCCCTGGGAGAAGAGAAGAATATAAAGAATAAAAATGTATAGTTTCAGCCGGGCGTAGTGGCGCACGCTTGTAATCCCAGCATTCGGGAGGCTGAGACCTGGAGGATCGCGGTTCGCAGACAGCCTCAGCTACTTAGTGAGGCCCTCTGCAACTCAGTGAGACCCGGTTTCAAAATAAAGAATAAAAAATAGGGCAGGGGGTGTAGCTCGGAGGTCAAATGCCCCTGGGTTCCATCCCCAGACCCGCAAAAAAAAAAAAAAAAAAAAAAAAAAAAGTATAGTTTCAAGTCTCAGGAAGTTTAATTTTTTATTTTTTCGGCACTGGGGATGGAACCCATGGGCATTCTACCTCTGAGCTACACCCCAGCTCTATTTTTTGTTTTTATTCTTTATTTTGAAACAGGGCCTCACAAAGTATCTGAGGCTGTCTGTGAACCGTGATCCTCCTGTCTCAGCCTCCCAAATGCTGGGATTACAAGTGTGCTCCACCAGGCATAAACCTGTAATCCTAGCCATCCCAGAGGCTGATATAGGAGGATGTTGAATTTGAGGCCAGCTAGATGCAATTAATTGGGAAAGGAAGGAAACAGAAAAGAAATCTTAAAGGAGAGAGGAACGGAAGGAAAAAACGGAGCCCCTGGCATGGCCAAGTAAACAGCTAGGGACTGTTTAAAAAATCCTGTTTATTTTTTGTGCTAGCTCTTTTTCTGGTGCCAGGAATTGAATCCAGGGCCTCACACACCCAAGGAAAGCAACTCTGCCACTGAGATACGCCCCTGCCCCACAGACTGGGGCTCTTGACATCAGGCTTCCTTACTTTTTTTTTTTTTTTTTTTTTTGCGGGGCCGGGGATGAAACTCAGGGGCATTTGACCTACGAGCTACACCCCCTACTCTATTTTTTATTCTTTATTTTGAAACCGGGTCTCACTGAGTTGCAGTGGGCCTCACTAAGTAGCCGAGGCTGTCCGCGAACCGTGATCCTCGGGTCTCAGCCTCCCAAATGCTGGGATTACAAGCGTTATGTCACCACACCCGGCTGTGTTTCTCTCCTTAAGAAGTATGAGCTTCCTGGGAGCTGGAACAGGGCCTTGTCTGTCTTTATATCCTGTACTTCTCTCCTAATTCCTGGCCCAGAAGAGGTTCATTACAAATTATTAGCCCCATTTCACAGAATAGGGAACAATGATAAAACTGGGGGCAGTGGCATAAACCTGTAATCCTGGCCATCCCAGAGGCTGATATAGGAGGATGTTGAATTTGAGGCCAGCTTGAACAACATAGTGAGACCTTGTCTGGAGGAGGAGGAGGAGGAGGAGGAGGAAGTGTGTGTGGCAGTACACACCTGTAATCCCAATCCCAGTACTATGGGAGTCTGAGACTAGAGGATAAGGTGTTGGAGATCAGCCTCAACAATTTAGCGTGTGTGTGTGTGGGGGGGGGGGTTGGGGGCACCCAGGAGTATTCTACCCCTGAGCCACAATACCAGTCCTATATTTAATTTTTTTTTTTAATTTTGAAACAGGCTCTTGCTAAATGAGCCTCAGTAAGTTGCTGAGGCTGGTTTCCAAACCTGTGATCCTCCTATCTCAGCCTCCCAAGTCCTGGGATTACAGGTGTGTGCCATCCCACTGGGCTGAGACCTGTTTCCAAATAAAAAATAAAATTGGGCTGGGGGGTGCAGGTCAGAGGTAGAATGCTTCTAGGTTTGATCTTCAGTAACACACACACACACACACACACACACACACACACACACACACACACACTATGCCAAGTGCTGGGCAAGGTAACTCAGCTGTCCAAGACCTATCACAAGGGCCAAAGTCAAGACCGGGGCAGGGCTGCCTGGCTCCAAACCTATTCTCAGTTGGCTGCAGCAGGTGGGTGAGAGGGCGGGAGGGTGGGCAGGGCGAGGCGCCTGGGGGCTTGAATGCCTATCGGCAGGCAGTGGGTAGGCACAGAGGCGAGCGGGACGGGTCGCTGCGGATCCTGTTAGCACAGGAGAGCCCTTGTGCCGGCCTCTCCTCTGGGACAGACAATGCCTCTCCGCCCGCCTGGCGGCCTCGCCCAGGAGCGGCTGCGGCGGGGACAGCAGTCACAGCGCTGT
This sequence comes from Muscardinus avellanarius, assembly GCF_963383645.1. Lineage (NCBI taxonomy): Eukaryota > Metazoa > Chordata > Mammalia > Rodentia > Gliridae > Muscardinus > Muscardinus avellanarius. The sequence continues at coordinate 88,364,153 of NC_137800.1, read as the reverse complement.
CAACATGAGGTCATGGAATTAATAATAGAATGAGAGCGCAGATTTATGGAACAATAGCCCTGTACTTTGGACGTGGCAGATAGTCAATAAATGCTTGGCTAATGAAAGAAAAAAAGCCCAGAACCGGTGTCCTGGTCTAATCTAATTACAGAAGCTGAGTTCCCCCGAGACAGCAGAGGGCGCAGCCCTCCGCCTTTGGGCAGGCCAATCATGTCTTCAGACTAGACAGAACAGATGGTTGTCTGCCTGGCTTTGAAGATTTCCAGGCAAGGAAACTCCAAACCACCCATTTGTTTCTCTATTTGCCCACACGTTCACATTTTATTGAACTTCTGGCGTGTGGGGTGCGGGGTGGCGGTGACAATCCCAGGAAGCAGTTTCAGCCCTCCCTGCCCTCAAGGAGCTCTGTGTCTAGGGAGGAAACAAACACGTCAATCATGGCAATAAGATTTGAGAAAAGTTAAATTAGAAGCCGGGCGTGGTGGTGCATACCCGCCCGCCCATAGTCCCAGTATTTGGGAGGCTGAGACAGGAGGATGGGAGGTCTTAGGCCAGCCTCAGCAATTGAGTGAGACCTTCAGCAACTTAGCAAGACCCTGTTTCAAAAAGAAAAAGAAAAAAGAGCTGGGGGTGTAGCTCGGAGGTGGAATGCCCCGGGGTTTAATCCCAGTACCACACACTGATAGAGACAGACAGACAGACACAGAAAACTGGGCACTGTGGCACATGCCTTTAATCCCAGTACTTGGGAGCCTAAGACAAGACAGGAGGATTATAGGTTTGAGGCCAGGCTCAATTTAGTGAGACCCTCAGTAGCTTGTGAGACTATGCAACAAAAAAAATATAAAAGCTGGGCAGGGTGGTACATGCCTGCAATCCTAGTACTTGGGAAGCTGAGATAGAAAGGTCTCAGGTTCAGTTCCAGGCTTAGCAAATTAGCGAGGCCCTCAGCAACTTAGTGAGACCCTCTTGTGTGTGTGTGTGTGTGTGTGTGTGTGTGTGTGTGTGTGTGTATGTGTGTGTGTTTATGTGCACACGCACGTGTGCTACTGGGGTTTGAACATAGAGGCATTCTACCTTCAAGCTACACCCCCCAGCCCAGTTTTTATTTCTTATTTGGAAACAGGGTCTCGCTAGGTTGGTGAGAGTCTCATTACTTGCTGAGGCTGGCCTCAAAACCGCGATCCTCTTGTCTCAGCTTCCCAAGTACTGGGATTCCAGGCATGGACTACCATGCCTGGCAAGATAGTTTCTAAATAAATAATAATAAAAAGAGGGCTGGGGGTATAGGTTGGAGATAAAATGCCCCTGGGTTCACTCAATACAAATAAATAAATAAAGAAATAAACCCATTACAAAATAAAGTATAAGGGCTGGAGGTATAGCTCAGAGGTAGAATTCTTTGGGTTCAATCAAAAACAAAGAGTTAATTTTGAGCCCATTGTGGTGGCGCACGCTTGTAATCCTAGCATTCAGGAGGATCGCGGTTCCCAGACAGCCTCAGTTACTACTTAGTGAGGCTCTTTGTAACTCTGTGAGACCCTGTTTCAAAATAAAAATAAGAAATGGGACTGGGGTGTAGCTTAGAGGTAGAATGCCCCTGGGCTCCATCCCCAGACCCGCAAAAAAAAAAAAAAAAAAAAAAGTTAAATTTAGTTGTTGTAAAAATGACAAGAAAAAGCCGAAGAGGGGTGCACCTGAGGAGCCCAGAAGGAAAGTCTGAGTCCTCTGCCAATTTAATATTTCAAGTTTATCTAACTGAAGACTTGCTTGGTATAAACTTAATCTATTTTACCATGCAACCCTCCTTGGACTTTTCTACCTCCAGGCTATACTCCCAGGCCTATTTTATACTTTATTCTTTTATTTTTGGTGGTACTGGGGGTGGAACCCAGAGGCTTTCTACCTCCGGGCTATACTCCCAGACCCATTTTATATTTTATTTGGAAACAGGGTCTCACTAAGTTGCTGAGAGCCTCACTAAGTAGCTGAGGCTGGCCTCGAACCTGCAGGATCCCCCTGTCTCAGCCTCCCCCCTGACCCCACAGTTCTTATCTTTAATTAAGTGCCCCCTAGATGCCCAGCATTGGTTCTAAAAACTTGTCAAAGTAACCGAATCCACCCTGAAATCCAAAAAGGTAGGGAACTCCCACCCCCTAGCCTTCCCCTCTGTGAGGCCTCTCACTTCTCTCCCGGCAGAGGCTTACTACTTGGGAATGCAACTCTAAAGGATACCTTCATCACCTCCCACCTAGGCGGAGCTGTTACTGTGTTGCGCTTGTTTTCCTCTCTGTCACCAGAGGGCAGCCTAGGGCCTCCTCGCAGGTGTTTTTCTTGGGCCTTCTGGGTTCGGAGCCTCCCTGAATCAGGCTCTCCCTGGCCCTGGTGAGCACACTCTGAACCCAGGAGTGACCAGCCTCTGAGTTACACCCCCAGCCCTTTTTAATTAAAAAAAAAAAAAAAAAAACACTTTTTTTTTTGTGGTAGCCAGGGGCATTGTACCTCTGTGCTATTTTTTTTTTTTTTATCCTTTATTTTGAAACAGGTTCTTACCAAGCTGCAGAGGGCCTCCCTAAATAGCTGAGCCTGGCCATGAATCTGTGATCCTCCTGTCTCAGCCTCCCAAATACTGGGATTACAAGTGTGCGCCATCACGCTTAGCTTAGATTTTTAATTTTGTGGTGCTGGGCATTGAACCCTGAGGCATTCTACCTCTGAGCTATTTTATTTTGAAAGGGGTCTCCCTAAGTTTCTGTGCACTGCTGGCCATGATCCTGGTATCCTCCTGTCTCAGCCTCCCAAGTACTGGGATTACAGGCATGCGCCATGGCACCCAGCTGAGAATGACTATTTAATAGGTGCGCGTAATTGAGCTGACAATGAGTGTTGGTCTCCCTGGCGTTGGCTCCACAGAATAGAGAAGGGGAAAATATTTTGGTTCTTAGAGAGTTAATCACCTGTCTGCACCTCCCCAGAGGACAATAGAGGTGGTGGCTGAATTAGTTGTCACTAAGCAGAGCCATGAAGCGTGGGCATCGGGGATCTTGATTGACGCTCAGCTGACGCCCTCGGGAAGATGAGGAGGGAATGAGAATAAAGGTGTGGATCGCATGGAGGACAGGGGCCCCTCCTGCCAAGTTTTCATCTTCCGGAATTCAAGCCTGAAGATGTGTCTGCTCTGATGCCGGGCCTCACACCCCTGGGCTTTGGGCCAGCCACAGCACTCCGAGTCCTGCTCAGAGGGCGAGGACGGGGGTGGAAGGTGTGGGAAGTGGGGGCTGACCAGGTCCAGCTCAGTGGGGCAGTTCTCACAGAGCCCACTAAGAGATTGGGAGTGGATATTGGGGATTGAACCCAGGGGAATTCTACCTCTGAGCTGCATCCCCAGCCCTATTTTATTTTTATTTTGAAACAGGGTCTCACTAGTTTGCTGAGAGGCTCGCTACTTGCTGAGGTTGTCCTTGAACTTGCAATCCTCCTACCTCAGCCTCTCAAGTATTAGGATTAGAAGCGTGTGCCATCATGCTCAACTCAGAAGGGTAGTTCTAAGAGATTTGGGGGGGGGTCCTGGGAATTGAACCCAGGGGAATTCTTTTTTTTTTTTTTTTGTGGTACTGGGGTTCCTGGAAGCCCTTCTACTTCCGGGCTACACTCCCAGACCCATTTTTGTATTTTTATTTGGAAACAGGGTTTCTTAAGCCAGCGCAGCTGGCTTCGAACCTGCGTGATCCTCCTGCCTCCGCCTCCAAAGTGCGGGGATTACAAGTGTGCGCCACCATGCCCGGCAAACCCAGGGGAATTCTATCCCTGAGCTATACACTCAGCCTTTTCTGTTTTTATTTAATTAAATTAATTAATTAATTTATTTATTTATTGTGGCACTAGGGATGGAATTCAGGGGCATTCTACATCCGAGCTATATACCTAGACTTATTTTATTCTTTTATTTTGTAACAGGGTCTCACTAAGTTGAGGAAGACCTAAGTAGCTAAGACTGGCCACAAACCTGTGATCCTTCTGTCTCAGCCTCCCAAGTAATGAGATTACAAACGTGTGCCACCATGCCTGGCCAATTTTTTATTTTGAAACAGGATCTTACTAAATCGTTGAAGGTCTTGCTAAGTTGTTGAAGCTGGCCTCAAATCTGTGATCTTCCTGTCTCAGCCTCCCAAGTACTGGGATTAAGGCTAGCACTACCATGCCAGACTTTGCTAGGGGGGTTTTAAAAAAATATTCAGGACTAAGATGGGTGTAGTGGCACCTGCTTGTAATTCCAGCTCAGAGGTAGAATGCCTTGAGTTCATCCTCTAGTACCACCACAAAAAGAAAGGAAGAAAGAAAAAAAGGAAAAAAGAAAGAAAGAAAGAAAAGAAAAAAGAAAAGAAAAATAGGGCTGAGGGTGTACCTCAGAGGTAGAAAGCCCCTGGGTTCAATTACTAGTTAAAAAAAAAAGCACAGGACAGCCCTACCCACGGCTGCCATCAGATGAGCACCGGGGCAGGGGAAATCCCCGAACTTCCCATCACCGCCCCGTGAGAGCTGCTGTTTGTTAATGGGTATGTGTTGGATCTTTAAAAAAAAAATAATCAAGTGGAGAAAAGAGTGGCTCCGGGAGTTAGTCACCTGTGAGGAATGAGGGCGGCCAGAGGGAGAGAGCCGGCAGGGCCCAGGGCACGTGCGCGCGGAGCCTCCCGTGTCTGGGCAGGGCGCCCTGGAGGCAGGCCCTCGCCAGCACCTCTTGGGGCTTGGTACGAGGTGGGTGTGCTTAGACTGGGAGGCAGGCCCAGAAGCCAGACA
>NC_137800.1:88346400-88359156 GCF_963383645.1 Muscardinus avellanarius | reverse complement strand
GGGGGTACAGGCCTCTCCTCTGGCCTTTTGGTCACAAGAGCAGCCAGGTGAAGTGTGGATGACTAAGAACCACCCATCCCGGCCACAGGAAAAACAGCTCCGAGGCCAGAGCCAGGAGCGTCCTGCCACTCGGCAGGAGAGGGCTGCCATTGAGAACTCACACCACGCGTGCCGGCAGACCGAGGGAGGAGCCGGGCCTGGCACCACCGAGGAGGGAGGAGCCGGCGCCCTGGCCCCACCCTGGCTCTGGGAGTTCTCTGTCCACCTCTCCTTCCCTTCCACAAGATGCACCTCTTTCAGGTTTTTTCTCTCTTTATCTTTGTCAACTCCATTTTTTATTTTATATTTCTTTTTTTGTGGTACTAGGGATTGAACCCAGAGGCATCCACTAAGCACTATTTTATTTATTTAAAAATTTTTTGGGGGTGTATTAATTCGAGTCACCCCTCCATGCCAGTCTGGTATGGAACTATATTTCTATTTTCTGTATTTCTATCTTTCTAATAAAGTTCTTTAAATCTTCAAAAAAATTATTTTTCATTCGACGACCTCCGAGCTATACCCCCTCATTCTTTATTTTGAAACCGGGTCTCAGCCGGCGCGGTGGCGCACGCTTGTAATCCCCGCACTTGGGAGGCTGAGACAGGAGGATCGAAGCCAGCCTCAGCTATTTAGTGAGGCTCTCAGTAACCTAGTGAGACCCTGTTTCCAAAAATAGGTCTGGGAGTATAGCCCGGAGGTAGAAAGCCTCTGGGTTCCACCCCCAGTACCACCAAAAAAAAAAAAAAAAAAAAAAAAAAAGAAAAAAGAAAAGAAAAAGAAAGAAAGAAACCGGGTCTCACTGAGTTGCAAAAGGCCTCACTAAGTAGCTGAGGCTGTCTGCGAACTACTATCCTCCAGTCTCAGCCTCCCAAATGCTGGGATTACAAGCGTGTGCCACCATGGCCAGCTCCCTAAGCATTATTCTGTGTGTGTGTGTTTGTGTGTGTGTGTGCGTGTGCGTGTGCGTGTGTGTGTGTGTGTGTGTGTGTGTTACTAAGGATTGAATCCAAGGGCATACCTTTGAGTTACACCTCGAGCCCTATTTTAGGTATTCATTTAATTAATTAATGGCACTGGGGATAGAACCCAGGGGCATTCTACCTCTGAGCTACACCCAGCCTGATTTTTTATTCTATTTATTTATTTATTTATTTATTTATTTATTTATTTATTTATTTTACGGGTCTGGGGATGGAACCCAGGGGCATTTGACCTCTGAGCTACACCCCCAGCTCTATTTTTTATTCTTTTTTTTGAAACCGGGTCTCACTGAGTTGCAGAGGGCCTCGCTAAGTAGTTGAGTCTGTCCTTGAACCATGATCCTCCGGTCTCAACCTCCCAAATGCTGGGATTACAAGTGTGCGCCATCATGGCAGGCTTATTCTTTATTTTGAAACAGGGTCTTACTAAATTGCAGAGACCTCACTAAGTAGCTGAGGTTGGTCACAAACCTGCGATCCTCCTGTCTCAGCCTCTCAAGTACTGGAATTGCAAGCGTGTGCCACCATGCTGAGCCCCTTCTTCCTTCCTTTCTTTCTTTCTTTCTTTCTTTCTTTCTTTCTTTCTTTCTTTCTTTCTTGTGGTACTGAGGGTGGAAACCAGAGGCTTTCTACCTCCGGGCTATACTCCCAGACCTTTTTTTATATTTTATTTGGAAACAGGGTCTCACTAAGTTGCTGAGAGCCTCACTAAGGAGCTGAGGCTGGCTTCGAACCTGTGCGATCCTCCTGTTTCAGCCTCTCAAGTAATGGGGTTACAAGAGTGTGCCACCATGCCCGGCTTCATTCTTTATTTTGAACCAGGGTCTCACTAAGTTGCCGAGGGCCTTGCTAAATTCCTGAGACTGGCCTTGAACCTGGGATCCTTCTGTCTCAGCCTCCCAAGTAATGGGGTTACAAGAGTGTGCCACCATGCCCAGCTGTCAACTCCATTTTCTTGTCAAGTATTGGGATTATAAACATGTGCTGTCACACCCAGCACCTTATTTATTTATTTTGAAATCGGGTCTCACTAAGTTATAGAATTCCTTACTAAGTTGCTGAGGCTGGCCTTGAAGCTGGGATCCTCCTGTCTCAGCCTCCCAAGAACTGGATTGACAGGCACGCACCACTGTACCCAGTTGGGGAAGTGCTTGCCTGCCTGCCTCCCTCCCTTCCTTCCTTTAAACAAGACAGCAAAGATCCTGAGTCCTGGTGGGCCTTCAGGAAGGGGGGCTCTCTCCCTTCAGTGTCCTCTGTGACCCCTGTTCTCCCACTCAAAGCCCCCCCCCCCCACTCCTGTTCACTCTTGCATTTACCCTGTGTCCTCCATAACCCACTTTCCTTTTGCCTGGTGTTCCAGGTCACCTGCAGCCCTGGAGAGAGTACCTGTCTGTCCACCCACTGTTCCCTTCGTGTGCCCGGCTCCACTTGCTCTGCATATACCCATACCACGCTGGCCCCTGCCTGTGATCCCAGTCCTTGGGAGGCTGAGGCAGGAGGATCGCGGTTCACGGACAGCCTCAGCTACTTAGTGAGGCCCTCCGCAACTTAGTGAGACCGTTTCAAAATAAAGACTAAAAAATAGGGCAGGGGGTTTAGCTTGGAGGTCGAATGCCTCTGGGTTCCATCCCCAGACCTACAAATAAATAAATTAAATTAAATTTAAAAATAAAGAATAAAAAAATAGGGCTGGGGGTTTGTAGCTTGGAGGTAGAATGCCCCTGGTTTCAATACTCACTACTGCAAAAAAAAAAAAAAAAAAAAAAAAGGTTCAAGGCCAGCATCACCAATTTAGGGAGAACCTCAGAGGTTTAGTGACACTCTGTTTTAAAATAAAAAAAGAAGCCGCGTGGTGGCGCACGCTTGTAATCCCCGCACTTGGGAGGCTGAGACAGGAGGATCGCACAGGTTCGAAGCCAGCCTCAGCTACTTAGTGAGGCTCTCAGCAACTTAGTGAGACCCTGTTTCCAAATAAAATATAAAAAAAAAAGTCTGGGAGTATAGCCCGGAGGTAGAAAGCCTCTGGGTTCCACCCTTTCTTTCTTTTTTTTCTTGTGTGTGTGTGGTACTGGGGGTGGAACCCAGAGGCTTTCTACCACCAGGCCACAATCCCAGACCTATTTTTATATTTTATTTGGAAACAGGGTCTCACTAAGTTGCTGAGAGCCTCACTAAGTAGCTGAGGCTGGCTTTGAATCTGCGCAATCCTCCTGTCTCAGCCTCCCAAGTGCAGGGATTACAAGCGTGCGCCACCACGCCCGGATTGGATATGGTGTTTTAAAATAAAATTCAGTCTGGGTATGGTAGCACACACCTGTAATCCCAGTATGTGGAAGGCTGAGACTGAATAATCACAGGTTCAAGGCCAGACTCAGCAACTTAATGGTGCCCTCCATAACTTAGTGAGACCCTGTTTTAAAATAAAGAAATAAAATAGGGCTGGGGGTGTAGTTCAGAAGTAGAATGCTTCTGAGTTCAATCCGAGCACCTAATAAACTGAATACATAAGAAGAAATAAAAAGGTTGGAGGTAGAATACCCCTGGGTTCAATCTCCAGTACCTCCTACACAAAACATTAAAGAAAGAAAGAAAGCAAGCCAGCAAGCAGGGCACGGTGGCTCACACCTGCAATCCCAGTACCTGGGGGCTGAGACAGGAGGATTACAGGTTTCAAGACAGCCTCAGCAAGTAGTGAGACCCTAATCAGTGTGAGTCTCTGTTTCAGGAAATAAAAATAAAATAGGGCTAGGGGTATAGCTTGGAGGCAGAATGCCCCTGGGTTCAACCTCCAACGGCACACACAGGTGCACACACACACACACACACACACACACACACACTCACAATGATCCCCCCCTTGGATAAGAGACACTATCCAAGACCTCAGAGATCCTGAAACTGTAGATACTACCAAACCTACTGCACTGTGCCATGATTTTTTCTATCTATACATACGGAGGACAAAGCTTCATGTATATGTTAAGCTCAGTAAGATGAACAATAATAAAATAGAATTATCATAACAATAGTCACATTATTTACAATATAACAATATGCGGTAAAATTTATGAATGGTTTATTTCTGGGGTTTTCCATTTATTATTTTTGGACCTGGCTTGTCTGCAAGCAGCTGAAACCGTAAATAAAGTAAAACCGCGGATAAGCGGGATCGGATGCGCTGGGGAACAGAGAGGCCGGGAGGTGGGCAGGGCAGTCGGACCGCGCAGCCAGGGTGGGGATGGGGCGGCAGGAGGAGGAATGCGCCTGTGTGGGTGGCCGGAGAGCTGGCTGGAGGCCCAGAGAGACTGCCTCCTCCAGCCCAGCTGTCTCGGCCAAGGCCAAGGTGTGACAGCCTCTGGGAGGAATGTGGAGACGAAAACAAGCCAAACTTGGCCACTCTGGCTGCGGCTGGCAGGTACGCTCCACCGGAGAGAATAACCCACAGTCCCGGGTTCTCCCGCTTTCTCCCCGCCCACTTGGGGACAGCCCTGCTAGCCGCAAGGCTCCTTCCAGTCTCCCCGCCACTGCCTCTCCCCAACCTGCTGGCCCCCTGCCTCTTCCCCCACCTCCTCATCCTCCACTGGGGCCTGAGAGTCTGGGGAGGGGCGTGGGAGACACTGCCATCCAGAGAGGGCCGCACCATTTAAAAGCGCGTCCCTGTCTCAGGCTTGAGTCTGCTACTCTGCGCCCCGTGGGAGAGGAGCCTGGGCTCTGGCTAAGCTACTTAATTTGCTTTCCCCCAAAGGGAAGGTGCAGACAGGAGAGGCCGAGGGGCTCCAGCTGCTGAAAGCCAATGTGGGGGCTATGCCCTTGTCTCAGTGTGTGTGTGTGTGTGTGTGTGTGTGTGTGTGTGTGTGTGCGCGCGCGCGCGCGCGCGCGCGCGCACAGGGGATTAAACTCAGGGGCATTTTACCTCCAAGTGACACTCCAGCCCTTTTTATTTTTTTTGAATCAGGTTCTGGCTAAGTTGTGTGGGGGCCTTGCTCAATATAGAGGCTGTCCTAGAACCTGTGATCCTCCTGTCTCAGCCTCCCAAGTCCTGGAATTATAGGAGTGTGCCACCACCACACCCAGCTCTCCATAGGTTATAATGGGGCCATTTCACTGCTCGGTAGCCCCAGGTGCCTAGAGACCACAGTATCTAGGAGCACAGGTAGAGGACATTTCCATCACCGGGCTGCTGATGGGTAGAGTTCACGGGAGGTCAGGAGGTAGGGAGAACGGGAGAGTCCAACCCAGGGACTGTGGGGACAGAGGGACCTTTGTGAGGAGAAGGGACTCCTAGAGATGAATTTAGGAGCGGGAGGAGCGGTTCCACGGGGCTGGCTGGCTGAGGCCACGGGGCAGGTGGAGAAGAGCCTCCCAGTCCTCCCTTGATACTGATACTGATACTGGTGAGCAATTGGCGCGGGCGGAGCCAGGGCCTGAGCAGGAGGGAGGGAGATGGTGTGCAGGAGAAACCACCACCCTGCTAGCAGATCTCGGAGCTCCTGCCCTGTGTCCTTCAGGGACCCTGGGCCCTCCTTTATCCCACCCAGACTTAGCTGGCCGGGGCTTCCTGTTCGCTCATCCAGGCCAGGGAGCCGGCTAATGGGCTGCGGGCCACCACCTCCCAATTACCCTCATTAGCCTCTTGCTCACCCTTGGGAGTCTAGGTCAGCCCGTGAGGAAGGTGCCGTGAGTGGCCTGTGAGTAACTGCGGCCCAGCTATGACAGGGGTCCCCAGCCCAGGCCTCTCCCCAGGCTGAACCCCGCCACCCAGAGCCCTCATGCTGTCCCTGGACACCACCCCCTAAGACTTCAGGGAGTTGTTTTTCCAAATGTGGAGGTCCTCTTTCTTTCTTTGGGGGTGCTGGTGGTACCAGGGGTTAAACCTAGGGGCGTCCTACCTTCTAAGCTATACCCTAGCCCTTTTTATTAGTGTTTTAAAATCCTTACATATTTTCAATTTAATATTAGGCTCACAAAACGGAAACTTAAAACCTTAGAAAGAGCTGGGTGTGGTGGCACACCCTTGTAATCCCAGCATTTGGGAGGCTGAGACAGGAGGACCGTGGTTCGTGCCAGCCTCGGCTACTTAGTGAGGCCCTTTGCAACTCAGTGAGATCCTGTTTCAAAATAAAGAATAAAAATAGGGCTGGGGGTATAGCTCGGAAGTAGAATGCCCCTGGGTTCCTTCCCCAGTACATCACACACAACAACAACAACAACAACAACAACAACACCTTAGAATTTATAGTTATAGCAGTACCATCAAGACTTGCTGTATGTTTGGTGTATCCCAGTACACACTTGAAATACTGAGAACTTGTTCAAAGAAGATGAACTAGTAGGGCGTGGTAGTACACACTCTTAATCCCAGTACTTGGGAGGCAGAGACAGATTTTTTTTTTTTTTTTTTTTTGTGGCACTGGGGGTGAAACCCAGAGGCTTTCTACTTCTGGGCTATACTCCCAGACCCTTTTTATATTTTATTTGGAAACAGGGTCTCACTAAGTTGCTGAAAGCCTCACTAAGTAGCTGAGGCTGGCTTCGAACCCGTGCGATCCTCCTGTCTCAGCCTCCCAAGCGTGGGGATTACAAGCGTGCACCAACACGCCCGGCTTGAGACAGATTTTTATTAGTTTTTATTTTGAAACAGGGTCTTGATAAGTTGTCAAGAGCCTTACTAAGTTGCTGAGGTTGGCCTTGAATGTGTGATCATCCAGTCTCAACCTCCAAGGAACTGGGATTGCAGGCCTGTACCACTGTGCCTGGCCTGGAGGTCCAATTCCTCCCTCTCTCCCTCCCTTCTTTCTTTCCTTCTTTCCTTTTTTCCTTCCTTCCTTCCTTCCTTCCTTCCTTCCTTCCTTCCTTCCTCTCTTTCTCTCTCTCTCTGATACTGGAGATTGAACCCAGGGTCATTCTACCTCTGAGATACACCCCAGCCCTATTTTATTTTTATTTTGAAACAGGATCTTGCTAGGTTGATGAGTTTCACTACTTGCTGAGGCTGTCCTTGACTCTGCAACCCTCCTGTCTCAGTATTGGAACTGCAGGTCGGCGCCACCATGGATATTCACCTTCCGAGAGGAAAAAGGTTCACTCACAGATGGGACACATAACAGGCGTGTGATAGGCTGGTGCTTGGGCAGCGGCAGTCGGGGAGGCAAGAGGTTGCGGGTGCATTCTCTTCTCCAGAGGAAAGTGACGGCTGATTGACAGGACCCTGCAGAAATGGGCAGACCCAGGGCTATGGACAGGACCCAGCGGGCTGGGGACCTTGTAGTAGGGTGGGGTGGCAGCTGGCGCAGGTGTGGGGTACTTTGCAGGTATACAAGATAAAGCTGAAATGCCCAGGTCCTGGAGAGGAAGGAGGATGGGCAGATGCAAGCTGGGCAGGCAGGGCACCAGGGTCCCAGGGTGAGTGGCAGTCCCAGAGTGGGTGGCCATGGGGCAGAGTGCCTGGTTCCGGGTTGGGCAATGGTGAGCCAGGGCAGGCCCGTCGGGCGGCAGGATCTAGGGACCCGTGGCCACGGGGCCCTCACACTGCAGCCACTACTGCTGCTGAGTAGGCAGATGCCCTGCTGATTGCTTCAGCTCCTCCCGGCCACACCAACTGCCCCCGGGCACCCACCCCCTCCCTCCACCCCTCCTGCCCTCCCCACTGTGACTCCTGCTCAGAGAATGTCCAGCCCTGACATAAAGGCCTTGGGTGTCTAGGAACCACTGTCAGTCAGAAGGCCGCACTGTCCGAGATGGGCTCCTCTCGGGCACCCAAGATGGGGTGTGTGGGAGGGCAAGGGCTGACGGCTTTGCTGCTGGCTGGTCTCCTCCTGCCAGGTAGGAGGTTGGGGCCCTGGGTAGGAGGAACAATGCTGACCCTGGCTGGGGAAGACTGGGGGACTCAGGGTCTTAGAGGGAGGGTCCAGAAGGGGACACAGCAAGGGGGAAGGGGGCTTCAGAAACTGATTTTTTTTCTTTCTTTCTTGACCCTGAGGATTTGAACCCAGGAGCATTCTGCCTCTGAGCTACGTCCCTGCCAGGCCTTTTTATTTTTTAGTTTGAAACAGGGTTTTTTAAGTGGCCAAGGGTCTCCCTAACCTGCAGTTCTGTCTCAGCCTCCCAAATATTGGGATTCCAGGCGTGCACTACCTCACCTGGCAGGAACCGTCTCGAGTCTAGGGCCCTCTCTTCTCTGCTTTGTTACCTCTCTGTGTCTCAAATGAAAGAATGCAGCGGGTGTGGTGGCACAGGCCTGGAATCCCACGGCTTGGGAGGCTGAGACTAGAGAATCAGGAGTTCAAGGTCAGCCTCAGCCTCAGCCACCTAGCAAGACCCTGTTTCAAACCAAAACAAAAGGGCTGCAGATATAGCTCAGAGGTAAAAATGCTCCTGGGTACGATTCCCAGTAACACACATGCGCGCACACACACACACACACACACACACATAATGTATATGGCATGTACTTTAGGAATTCTAGAGGGTTGTATGAATGTTGTTATCATTGATATGGAAGTACTAGAAGTTGAAGATTGTTGTGGGTTTTTTTGTTTTGTTTTGTTTTGTTTTGTTTGCAGTACTGGGAGTGGAACCCAGGGTTCATTCTACCTCCAAGCTACACCCACAACCCCAATTTTTTACTTTGAAACAGGATCTCACTAGGTTGCAGAGGGCCTCACTAAGTAGCTGAGGCTGGTCTCAAACCTGTAATCCACCTGTCTCAGCCTCCCAGGTACTAAGATTACAAGTGTGTATTACCGTGCCCGGCACAAAGATAGTCATAAGGGTTGCTGCCATTTTGGGAACCCTTTTTGATGTGCCAGGCACTCTTCTAAGTACTTTAAATTTATTAGTGGTTTTGATGATTACAAGAGCTAGAAGAGAGACTTATGATTCCCACTCTACAGATGAGAACACGGAGGCTGGGGGTTTGGAGCAGAGGGTCTGTTGAGGAAAGACGTGGTCCCACATTTGAGGATGGCAAAGGCAGCAACAGATGCCAGGAGGGTGGGAGCCACAGGTGTGCACAGGTGATGGCTGGCTGGGAAGAAGGAAGCTGTCAACGGTCAGATGGTCACGTGCTTTCAGAGGGTTTCGTGCGGGTGTCCCCGGGCTGGGCCAGCGAGAGCGAGGGTGGCTCAGGGTGCGGTGTCCTGTCACACTGGTATCAGCAGGTTCTGGAGCAACAGGTGAATGCCCCCACATCCTGGCCTCCACCCAGCTTTACTGGCATGGCCAGCGCCAAGACAGGAAGAGGACTTCCATGCTTGGCCCAGTCTGACTCTGACGAGGCGACCAAGTGTGAGCCCTCAGGACCTCGCCTCGATGCCGGCCCCTCTGCCGCTGGGCCTCGCTTTCCCCAGCATCTCCTTTTGCATTTTTCCTTCCTCTCTCAGCCGGCTACTCTTTGGGCCTTTTATTTCCTCCTTTTCTTCGGTCCCATGGTCTGGCCCAGGCAGGATATCTTCCCTTGAGATTTCACTTCCTCTCGGAGTTGTGGCCTCCCTACTCTGTCTTCTCTTAGACCTATTTGTTCCTGGATCTACTTGCCTCCATTCTTGGAACCCAGGGGCATTCTACCTCTGAGCTACACCCCTGCCCTATTTTTTATTCTTTATTTTGAAATCGGGTCTCATTGAGTTGCAGAGGGCCTCACTAAGTAGCTGAGGTTGTCTGTGAACCGCGATCCTCCTGTCTCAGCTTCCCAAATGCTGGGATTACAAGCATGTGCCACCATACCTGGCTCTATTTATTTATTTATTTATTATTTTGAAACAGGATCTCACTGAGTTGCAAAGGGCCTCACAAAGTAGTAGCTGAGGCTGTTCACAACCATGATCCTCCTGTCTCAGCCTCCCAAATGCTGGGATTACAAGCATGTGCCACTACACCTGGCTATTTATTTATTTATTTATTTATTTATGTACTTGGTATAGAACTCAGTTGTATTCTACCTTTCAACGAAACCCTCAGCCTCCCCTTTTTAAAATTGAGTTGAACCCAGGAGTGTTCTACTTACAAGCTACACCCCAGCCCTTTTTTATTTTGAAACATCATCTCTAAGATGCTGGAGGCTGCCCTCAAACCTGCAATCCTCCTGTCTACCAAGTACTGGGATTACAGCCATGCACCATCACGCATGGCTCTCTCTCCTTTTGCTGTTTCTAAACTCTCCTGGGATCCTCTCTGGAGAAACCCGAGTGGCAGACAAACTCGGAGGGGGCTGAAAGACCAGGAAGGAAGCCATTACTGATCACTCCTTTCTTCCCCAGGAATTTTGGCTAAGAGCATCAGGACCTTCTCAGACCCCTGTAAGGACCCCACACGAATCACCTCCCCCAATGACCCTTGTCTCATTGGAAAAGGGGGTGGCTCCAGCGGTCACGGCAGCTCCAGTTCCAGTTCCAGCGTCTCCAGTGTCGCCCACGGCGGTTCTTCAGGCTCCTCGTTCGCTAAGCCCGGAACGGGGTATTCTCAGATCAGTTATTCCTCTGGATCTGGCTCCAACTTACAAGGTACATCCAACTCCTTCCAGTACGGAAGCGGTGGCTCCCAGTCCGGAAGCGGCGGTTCTCAGTCTGGAAGTGGCAGCTCTCAGTTCGGAAGCGGAAGCGGCAGCTCTCAGTCCGGAGGTGGCCGCTTCCAGTCCGGAAGCAGCAGCTCTCAGTCCGGAGGTGGCCGCTTCCAGTCCGGAAGCAGCAGCTCTCATTCCGGAAGCAGCAGCTCTCATTCCGGAAGCAGCAGCTCTCATTCCGGAAGCAGCAGCTCCCAGTCTGGATCCTCCAGAGGACCAGGAAACGGCTCCGCTCTACCGACGGATGATAATTCTTCACGCTTGACATCAGGCTCTTCCCAGTCTGGAGGAAGCTCTTCCTCTTCCCACAGCTCTGTGGTGTCCAGCAGCATTAGCCATGGCAGCAGCTCCAACCAGCGTCCCTGTAGCTCCAACGTCCCCGACTCTCCCTGCAGCGGGGGGCCGGTCATCTCACACTCGGGCCAGTACATCTCCAGCTCCCACTCTGTGTCAGGGGGACAGAGGCCCATAGTGGTTGTCGTGGATCAGCATGGTTCAGGTGGCCCTGGAGTGATTCAAGGCATCCCCTGCAGCAATGGCGGGGTGCAGGGCAAGCCCTGCCCTCCCATCACCTCTGTACAGCAACAGTATGGTGGCTACGAGGTGGTGGGTGGTTCCTCTGATAGTTACCTGGCCCCAGGCATGACCTACAGCAAGGGCAAAATTTACCCCGTGGGCTACTTCACCAAAGATAACCCTGTTAGGGGCTCTCCAGGGGCCCCCACTTTTGCAGCTGGGCCCCCCATTTCTGAGGGCAAGTACTTCTCCGGCAACCCTATCATCCCCAGCCGGGGCTCCAACCAGTACCCCTCGTCTGTCGTGTTCCAGCCCGTGGGCTCTGGTGGGGTTCAGCCCTGTGGAGTTGGTTTCTCAGGTTCTAAGAGGCCCTGCTCCCTCCCCATTTATGGGGGAAACAGTGGTTCTAGCATTTCCATCAGTTCCAGTTCATCCTCCCACCCCTGCAGTGGTGTTTCCCAAGGGCCCTGCTCCCCGCCAGGCCCTGGATCCTTCAGCGGCGGCAGCAGCAGTTCCAGCTCCAGTTCCCTGTCTGGTGGCAAAATCGTCCTTCAGCCCTGCGGCAGCAAGTTCATCTCTTCTGGTCAACCTTGCATTTCTGTTTCCTCCTCGACATTGAGTGGGGGTCCTGATGGCTCCCCACAGCCTGATCCCTCTGCTGGTGCCAAGCCCTGTGGCCTCGGCAGCTCTGGAAGGATTCCCTGCCGTTCCATCCGGGACATCCTGGCCAAAGTGAAACCTCTGGGACCCCAGCTAGTTGATCCTGAAGTTTTCCTACCCCAGGGAGAGTCACTGGACAATCCATAAGCCAGCTTTTTGTACACACACACACACACACACACACACACACACACACACACACACCATCCTCCAACTGGGAGACCTCCAGGGGTCCACACAGAGGTTTAGCCCAGTTTCCCTCCTCTTCCCAGAGACAGCTGCTTTACATCCCGTGACTCCAGTGTTGCAGACTCTCATTTATTCCCGCTTCATTCTTCATCTCCCGCAATCCTCTGGCCCAAGCGGTAGACATCAACTCCCTTTCCTCCCTCTCCTCATCCTTCCCTGCCACTGAGATTCCATCGCACTGCAGTGTTCCCTCGGCCAGGTCACCAGACCTGGATATTTCTCCTGCTATTTCTTTGAGATGGTTCACCGACCAAGCCCACCTACTCAGATTCTTGACTGGCAAACCCCTGAATCATTCCTAGACCTCTAGGACAAGTCATTCCAGAAAAAATCATCCCTTCCTCTCCCTCTGCCAAATAAAGCAAAGTCCAAACTCTCACCTGAAAACAATGAAGATACTTTTCTCTGACCTTTCCTCACCATCTGGTCAACAGGCCCTCTACATCATTGGCTATATATATCCCTATTTCCAACATACCCTTTGCCTCTCAAGATCCCCATCTCTGCCAGGACACATAGAGAGCACACAATGGCCAGGTGTGGTGGCGCATACCTGCAATCCCAGCACTTGGGAGGCCAACACAGGAGGAGAGCAGGTTCAAGGCCGAGACCCGGAGATCCCGAATTCAAGAGCAGCCTCCGCAACTTAACAAAACCATTTCAAAAAAAATAAATAAATAAAAACAACTGGGACTGTAGCGTGGAGGTAGAATACCCCTGGGTTCCATCCCCAGTAGAACAATAACAACA